>NW_026859100.1:0-365912 GCF_026571515.1 Ruditapes philippinarum | reverse complement strand
TGCATATTGTCAGCATTTCCCGGTTCAATGATTTTTGTCAGAGTTATGGCCCTTTAATAATTTTTATTTTTAAAGTTTGTCCGGACTACTACTCTTATACCACTAATGCAATTTCAATGAAACTTTACAGGATTGATCTTCCGAGTTATGGCCCTTTGATAAAAAGGTGCTTTTTTCTGTGTGTTGCCAGATACACAAAAGCTTGTCCGGACTACTCCTCATAAACTACTGGTGCAATTTTATCCAAACTCTACAGGAATGATCAGTACCAAGTCTAGTTGTACACTGTCCGTCTGTCACAAAACTTGTCCCAACATGAAATTGGCCATCATGAGGCGACACATGTGATCACTGATCGCTCTTGTTTGTCATTAGTACCATTCTTAAACATCTCCATCATTATTTCTGTTATCTTTAACATTTCCA
This sequence comes from Ruditapes philippinarum, assembly GCF_026571515.1. NCBI lineage: Eukaryota > Metazoa > Mollusca > Bivalvia > Venerida > Veneridae > Ruditapes > Ruditapes philippinarum. The sequence goes on along the minus strand of NW_026859100.1, from coordinate 365,486 downwards.
TTTATACAATGTCTAAAACAACTTCAATACACTGATACACAACCAGACTTAATTACTCCAAGAACATTTTCCTTCGCTCCTTAGTTTAGTGTCTGTATTTATATCTTTAAGTTTCGTTAGATGATGCGATTTATAATTATTCAAGTGTTCTAGCTAGTGTAATGATACCATTGCCAACGATGAACTTCATGCTACTTTTTATCTTTATGTCATGAGTGATGATAGATTTTACCAGATCTGACATTAACATCCAGACATTCAAATCATGACGTTGTGGATTAACATTCGAAATAGGTTGCAAAAAGAATCTTAATCAGTAGGTTCATCAATAAATCAATAAAAAAAATCAATAAATTCACGTACATTGTATAAGGAATAGATTTTTAATTGTTTGAGTATTTCATTTCTGAAAACACTTTATTTCTGAAAATACATCTTTTTATAGTGTGTAAGCCTCGTGTTGGGATTTTTTAGTATCACCAATTGTAGAAATGCAAACACCAAAGTACTTTTATTGTTGTGTTGTTAAATGTCATGTTATTTAAGTAAATTATTTAGATTAAATAAAAACAGCTCATTCATTGCAACTGTTTCGCATCAACCCACCCTTACATTCTTCTTCATTCTTTTTTCCTCAGATTTCTCTTTTGATCTAAGAAATTCGACCATGTAGCTCTATTTTTTCATCTTAACATACTTTGGAAGAATAGTAAGTGAAATAAAAATACGAAGCCTCAAAGCTTTGGTGATTGTAATGTCCCGTTTATTTCAATTGGAATGTCCCGTTTATTTCAATTGGAATGTCCCGTTTATTTCAATTGGAATGTCCCGTTTATTTCAATTGGAATGTCCCGTTTATTTCAATTGGAATGCAATTGTGTTTTATTACGCTCTCGAGTAATTATAGAGTTACTTTCTTGCTTAGATTCTTTACTTTTTGCATGCTTGCTACATTGATCTATATTGCAAACACTGCACTAATTAATGATCTATGGCGTCGTTTTCCTGAGCATGAAATTTATTCTGTATTCACCTGTTTTAAACATTCCTGAGATGTAGCTATTTTACTAGGTATATCGTTCCTGGAGAGTTACACTAGTACTAGACTACCTTCCTCCGCTACCAAAAATCCCCGGGAGATGCTTTGGTAGTTTAGCGCGGAGGAAGGTAGTCTAGTACTCGCGTAACTCTCCAGAAACGATGGTTAGGAAACTACCAGCCTAAATGACTGAAATACTGTTGGAAAAATGCGTAAAATGAAACAAACAAACAAACAAAAGTATATCGTGAAACCTGTATCCTATCATCAACAATGATGTTGGACTATTCATGTAAATCTATGAAATCCAGCCATCTTTATTAATTGCATCGCTATGTGAAATATGTTAATTATTACAATATGCAACAAAGTATATAAAGTTTCACCGAAATGAGAAGAGTTTTTTGTTTCATTTAAATGCATGAACATTAACGGTATGACAAATTATAACATAATACATTTCTTCCCTCGTGTTAATCTACTTTTACGACAGAAGATTAATTTCAAATAGGTTAGCGTTATTATGCAAGAGGATTTGTCCAGTTAACAATCTTTTAACATCTTATTTATGGGGTTTTAAGTTAAGCCGAAACCGTAAAGATAATATTGCGACTGTCTAGGTTTACTGGTGCAGGAAGACATTACGAGCAGGAACACGAGTGCAACTAACGACATAAAGTTAGCTGGCACGTATCTTCATGAAAAGTCCCTGACGGTGTTCGAACCCACATCAGTTATAGACTCTATTATTGTGATATTTTATTGTGTAATTTGTGGATTTGGAAACGTTTCTTTTCATAAACCGCCTCCGTGGTCGAGGGGTTAGAATCGATGACATCTAATCCAGTTACCTCTCTGGCGTGGGTTCGATCCCCGGGAGATGCTTTGGTAGTTTAGCGCGGAGGAAGGTAGTTTAGTACTGGTGTAACTCTCCAGGAACGATGGTTAGGTAACTACCAGCCCATATGACTGAAATACTGTTGGGAAAAGGCGTAAAATGAAACAAACAAGCAAAAACAAAACTTAAATTTGTCAAGATTTAATTGCTTAAATTGTGATGCATGTTTTGACAACAACAACTGCATATTTGACAATTATGATCTCTCCCTTACTACATAACTTTTATAAATTTGAGAAAAGTTACAATCTCGGAGCCTTAAAGTAAGAAAGTAAGTGATGCGTACTTCATATAAATTATCTAAATATTTATTTCTACAATATTACTTTTTTATGTATTTATCTTTTTTACTTTTATGTTTTGGAAGAACGCTCAAGAATCTAATTATTTTAATGTTATTACCATAATGTTAATACCATAGATGTAGGAGGCTATATGTTTCTTGTACAAGTAGTTTGAAGATGTGTGTAGTTATGTTCACTTCATAGGTAGCTTTATTATTGTTAACACGGAATTTACCTATACTTTCTGGATATAGTTGGTAAAGTACAAAATCATATAATTATAATATATTCATTCATAAACATATCATATTCATCATCCGTATCATAATTATCGTCATCATCGTCGCTATCATCATCATCATCATCATCGTGAGCATCACATTCAAAATTATCATCATATTCACCAACAGCATCATCATCATTATTATCGTCATAATCATCATCATCGTTATCATCATGTTAGCAGTTATCATCATCATTCTTATCATCATCGGCATCATTATCATCATTGTTATCATCATCATCATCATCATTATTATTATTATTATCGTCATAATCATCATCGTCATCCTCATCATTGTGATCATCATTATCATTTTCATCATGTTAACAATTATCATCATCATTCTTATCATCGTCCGCATCATTATCATCATTGTTATCATCATCATTATCATCGTCGTCATCATCATGTTCAGTTATCATCATTGTCATCATGTTCATCATCACTAACACCATCATTATCAGCAGCAGCAGCAACAACAGTGTTATCATTACCAATAGAAATAAGCGTAATAATTCATCTGAAATCAAAATCTTAAAATCATTTCTTCTTATGTCAACGCAAATAATCGCTGTTTCATTTACTCTGTTAAACAGATGTGTGAAAATGGCGGCCTGGCGGCCTAACGGCCTGGCGGCGTGAAGTTGGCGGCCTAGCGGCGTGAAGTTGGCGGCCTGGCGGCCTAGCGGCGTGAAGTTGGCGGCCTAGCGGCCTGGCGGCCAAAAATTTTAATGTTCTAGAAATGTTTTTTTAACAATAAAACGGCATTTAATGAAGTTTTAAAGATAATTATTGTTATTTAAACGATATATCTAAAGAAAAAATCACTTTCAGAGATTTTTTTAATTTTGTCATTTTTTGTGAAGTTGGCGGCCTAGCGGCCTGGCGGCCTAGCAGCCAAAAATTTTAATGTTGAAAAAATGTTTTTTTAACAATAAAACGGCATTTAATGAAGTTTTAAAGATAATTATTGTTATTTAAACGATATATCTAAAGAAAAAATCACTTTCAGAGATTTTTTTAAGTTTGTCATTTTTGTGAAGTTGGCGGCCTAGCGGCCTGGCGGCCTAGCAGCCAAAAATTTTAATGTTGTAAAAATGTTTTTTTTAACAATAAAAACGGCATTTCATGAAGTTTTAAAGATAATTATTGTTATTTAAACGACATATCTAAAGAAAAAATCACTTTCAGAGATTTTTTTAATTTTGTCATTTTTGTGAAGTTGGCGGCCTAGCGGCCTGGCGGCCTAGCAGCCAAAAATTTTAATGTTGTAAAAATGTTTTTTACAATAAAACGGCATTTAATGAAGTTTTAAAGATAATTATTGTTATTTAAACGATATATCTAAAGAAAAAATCACTTTCAGAGATTTTTTTAATTTTGTCATTTTTGTGAAGTTGGCGGCCTAGCGGCCTGGCGGCCTAGCAGCCAAAAATTTTAATGTTGTAAAAATGTTTTTTTAACAATAAAACGGCATTTAATGAAGTTTTAAAGATAATTATTGTTATTTAAACGATATATCTAAAGAAAAAATCACTTTCAGAGATTTTTTTAATTTTGTCATTTTTGTGAAGTTGGCGGCCTAGCGGCCTGGCGCCCTAGCAGCCAAAAATTTTAATGTTGTAAAAATGTTTTTTTAACAATAAAACGGCATTTAATGAAGTTTTAAAGATAATTATTGTTATTTAAACGATATATCTAAAGTAAAAATCACTTTCAGAGATTTTTTTAAGTTTGTCATTTTTGTGAAGTTGGCGGCCCAGCGGCCCAGCGGCCTGGCGGCCAAAAATGATTTTTTAACAATTAAACACATACGCGTTATTTCATACTTGTTCGTGTTTTTGATAATATCGATCAGCCGAACAGGACATAAGAGTGACAGACTGGATCGCAGGCTAATATATGGTGTACAATTTCTGTAACAAATATGAATTGTCCTTTATGAAGTTTTAAAACATTTTTTCTGGTCCCATCCAATTTATTATCTCCGTTCAATCCATGAGTATAAGTCATCCTTTACTGACTTTACAAAATAACTTTTGCTTACACATTTATTAACAATAACTCATGATTACAGATTGGGCTATGGTCATACCCTAAATGATTACCTCCTTGTTATTGGATGAAACTGAAAAGTTGAATGGTTGGGATTCTGATTGCTAGCACAAGTTATTCGGGTGAAAAATGTATTGAATGTTTCCATGTTGTCATTTTAACGCTATTTTTTGTTTAAGTTCAAAACGTTAACTTGTAATTTTTAAACATTGATTTGTTTTAACATTTGTATATGTTGTATGTTGCTTGTAAAAGTATGTAGTTGTTTACATTATTATCATGAATCACATGTTTGTCAATATATCGTTTTGTTATTGCTGTACTTTAACACTTCATTCTTATGGTGTTGTATATATGGATATTCCCAGAATAAATGTACAGTACCTTTGCTTTGTAAGGTTTTTGCTCCCATTTTCCATCTGCATCGCATAATTGTTATACCTCAACACCGCATAAATTATGATAAAAAAATACATTTTTGTTACAATGGTGCCAATATTTGGAATATAATCTTATTTTATAACGGTCATATTATTCTTTAAAATCTTTTGAAAATAAATATAAAAACATAACGTGTACACGAAATAAATATCTTTATAACCATATCATTATGTTATAATACTAAATTATGCATGTATATAATAAATAAAGTATTGTTATGGCGAGTGGTTAGCGCGTCGAAATAGTCAACTATGTATCGCTCACCGTGTGGGCACAAACCAAGACAGGGGCAAGCCGTTATTTCTTGAGCAAGAAACTAAACACTAAATGAACAAAGGCTACCAGGTCACGAAACAACGGAACTACTATGGCGAGAGGTCGAAAGTACGATGACGATGATACGATATTATGCAGAGTTTTCAACATCGTGGTTTCATTTGTTTTTGTTGTTGTTGTTTTTTTTTTTTATCTTTTTTTTCTTCTTTATTTGTTCGACTTTTAACCATCATAAATTCGTTTTAACGCTGTTTCGCGTTATATGTGTGTCGTGATGGCTGTAATGGGACATCGTGGAGATCCCTCAAGAGCAATATTCCAAAGCAAATATAAATAGTTGACACTTGCAGTCTCTATTTTCTTTTGAGTCTATTATTGAGAGATAATAAATTATATTATACCTCATTTGCATACGGTCTTCTATATTCAATATGACGTCATCCGGTCCAAAAACCGCATACAGACCGGGGGCGGTCCATAATTCTTACAAGTAAAATGGTTTCCTGCGGGGAACATTTTAAATGATATAAGATATTTCATTTAACTATTTTCAACATTGTTTGGGGGACAACATATAGTCGATCAATATAGAAGAAGGTCATTGGAAACTGGTGACCGTTGATGACCGGAGAAGGTCGAACATAAAACAATTATTTCTTTTTAAGAAAATGATTCAATAGGCCTACCATTTTATGAATAATTCCGAACAAAAAAATAAGTAAACACACAAGTTTACGCAGAAAATATCTCTATTTATTATGGCATATGCCACTATGATCGAATATTTCAATTAGTATGTATCTCAAATTTTACAGACAATAAATTGTTTATATTAAAGAAACATTGATAATTTTCAAACACATTATTCAAGTTTTTCAACCTTAAACGGTAAAATATTTAAACAAATTACAAATATCACGTAACAGTTATTTTGTTGTAATTAGATGTAATTCTGCCTAATTCCCCAGAGGTAAATCCGTCACGAACCGGCAAACGGTATTTAGCCAGGTTTTCGAAAGTTCAATTAACCAATCATGTAAGGTTTACATATCCCGTGCTCCTCCATGTACCGAAAACAGGTCACGTGCTCCTCCATGCCTCAAAAGTTAAACGCGTACCAATACCCTGCGGTCTCCAGACCGCAGGTTAAACGTAGCTTTCACGACGTGCGAATTTCACGACGACACAAACAGACGATAACTGTCAAAATGGATAGGCGATTTGTCTCTTTATCTGAGACATAAATGTACTACATGTTGATCAAAAGTCATGATTTTTTCTTTAATTTAGTTAAAAATTTTATTTATACTGTTTCTGAAATTCTTAAAGTCCGGGTTATTTTGCCTAGTAACATTAAATTAATATTAAATTTCATTAAAAAAAATGGAATCACAACTCCTAAATCATCGGTAATCGGAATATTAAAAGAAGAGCATACACAAAATCCGTTTAGGGTTTGAGATATTTCACACACTGAACAAGTAAAATTATTATTTGAAAGCAAATAATAGTAAAAATGACAGCACAAAACAAGGGGATGAAAGGATTTAGATTCTGTATAATAGAACAAATAAAACATGGCCTTTCGTGGAAAATGCAAGTTTAGGGACTAGTTGTTCAGACTTCGGAAGGTATATGGACCTCAGCTGCGCTTCGGGCCAGACCAACCAGTCCGTAAGCTTGCATTTTCCCCGAAAGGCCATTTTTTATTTCTTAAATAAACCCCATATATCATTTCCGATATAGGGCCTTTTCTGTTCTAATATGTTTGAAACCGGTTGTACCGTCCACAAAACTGGATCCCGCGATAACGCAAAAAGTAATGAAAATATTTTTATGAAACTTGATATATGGATAGATGGCAGTATGGAGATTATGCACGTCCTTTTCTTTTCTTCCTATGTTGAAAATTTTGGTTGCTATGGCAACAAATATTCTGAAAATATGGCAAATTTAAGAAAAGTCAGATATCTATCTGTGATAACGTTTGTGTAGATGAGCTACGCAATTCGCTGGTCAGTGATTTCCAGCAAATATTACGAAAATTTTCAAACAAGATTTTTTAATTATAATTAATTAGTAACATAATGGTCAAGTCTACTATAACGGTGTAAAACAGATATCATATTGTATTTATCATCTTTCAAGTATGTAAATAAAAAAAACTACTAATTTGCCAACTGTCAACTTAACGCAGTAGGTAAGACTGTCAGTTAAATTTTTATTTGGTTTAAACATATTTTATTTAGAATATTTGTACATGTGTAAATAACAACATAACAATAATTATAGATTTTGGCCGAAAGCAGAATTTTTATTTGAATATCAATGCAAGGCATGTTCGATTCGCAAAAATTATTTCTGTATTAAAGAATATTTTTATTGTGTTGTGTTATTTTTTTTATTTACTTCTCATTTCACTTTTTCTTTTGTTTTCAATGTATACAAGAAAAAAAAATATTATAATCTGTATATTAAAATTATTAGATATTGTAACAAAACTACCTTGATATCCCAATTCATTTGCATATATCATAAAATTGATAAAATAAGGAAAGAAAAATGTTAGACAATTTCTTAGGCTCGAACTCGTGGTAAAATTTTAAGTCGTATCGTTTACCAACAACTTTACCAAATTTGCCATAAAGTTGTTTTAAATGGTACTTCTTATCTTGTATTATATTCTCTTCTTCAAAAAAGCTGTTTTACCTATTATCCCGAGATGATAATTTGGTTCTAACGGTACTTGGGAAAGTCCATTAAAGGGTAAGTCTGCATATCATCGGAGATTGAAAGTGTCAACGACTATTATAGTATAATTTCTAATAAAAATGTGTACCATCGTATTGGTTAAATTGGTAAATCAGGGTCACTGTAACCTCTTATGAAATGCACTCACAGGTTCGAAACCGACGCTCATACATGACATAGTGATGATGTTATTTTTTTTTCTTTTTCTTTTGTCTGTCTTTTGTATGATCGTTTGAAAATACTTTGTTCTTCCCAATTTCTTTTTCTATTTTGTTTGTTATTTTTTCTTGTTCCCCTCGGTTTAAAGCAAACTGCTACATGTCAAGTGATTAATTAATTAATTAAATTTAGCAATTTAAAAATCAAACTATTTTAAACGCACTACGATTACGAAATATTTATATCTTGAATATATGGATCAATATATAACATACTTAACTTCATTATATTTTTACATTTATGATGATGTCTAACTGTACACATAGAGGATATTTGTTTGTTTTGCATGTAAGATTAAAATATAATTTCACTGAGTGAACACCAGATGCAATATTTTCACGAGTGGCGTAGCCACGAGTGAAAATATAATAGCTGGTGTTCACGAATGAAATATATTTCAATCTTATATGTAAAACAAATAAATTTTCTTTTTATTTCATGCTTTTTAAGTGATTTTAAGTATTTTTCACTGATTTTGCCGCGTAACGTCGCGCATTCTCCTTTGTGACGTCATCACATCATGACGTCACATTATCAATTTTGAAATATAGTTCTGTTAAATTTCTCTAATGTTTATACATTTTTTAACATGATGTATGGTTACATCGACTTTCTTTTCCTAAAGAATCACAATTTACGTATGACGGCATTTATTTCTGCCTGTTATTCCATTTAGTTATGATTTTCTTTTCATCCGCATTCGGATATAGTCCGGCTACAGTGAAAATTATATTTTATAAATTTCACTAGTGGTTTATCAGAATATAATCATCTGATATATTACTATAAAACACGGGAAAGCATGAAATAAAAGTGCATATCAAGCCGTGTCCAAAAAAACAACAACATTGAGGCATCAATGATGGAATTCGGTAGTTTCATATAATATAACCGGTTTATTTGTTATAAGTCGATATTACTAGTAATACATGTATCATACAAATACTGTACATCTTTTATGAATATTTCAACATAAATCGTTTACCATTTAAGTAGTAATTTTATATGATACCAGATCTTCAATATATGGATCCAAGTAAGTCATGAATGGAACCAGATGCTATTATATGAAACCGAATTATCAATATATTAAATCAATTTTACAATATATGAAACCAGTTTATCAATATATGTAACCGAAGTAGCAATATAAAAGTTGATTTTCACATTATATGATACCAGTTCTTCAATATATGATACCAAAGTAGCAATATATTGAACCAAAATGTCATTATATTGACGGGACTTTTTTACAGGCTGTATTCTATCCTTGCACCGGTATTACAGTCCTTGTTTAAAGAACATCGTGCTTCACTTACTGCATACTGACTGCATACTATAAGGAAAAAATATTTGAAATTAACGTCACATTCACTTAAAATGGGCTGGGCAGGCAAAACTTATCGTTATATATATGTAGGAGTTGTATGTCATAATTTAAGCTATTGAGTCGTACTGACCATTAACAAAAACATGTTTAAAAAATAAGTTCATCTCGACCTTTACCTTTGATCAAAAATAGGCAGTGCCAGAAGGACACATCAAGGTTAATCTACTGACAAAGTTAAAAAATAACTTGTCAAATAATAATTGATTTCATGAAAAAGTTTATGCATTGTAACCCAGTGACCTCGGTCTTTGACTTGTTGACTTGAAAATAGGCTATTTTGGTTCCATATAATGACAATTGCTATCATAGAATGTAACATCAACTTATATACTAGCTGCTACTTTGGTTCGATACATTAATAAAATGGTTCCATATGTTGTAAAAATGACTTAATATAATGATAATTCGGTTTCATATAAGGGCATATTGAATATCTGGTATCATATAATGTGACAATTAACTTATATATTGATACTTTGGCTCCATACATTGATAAAATGGTTTCATATATTGTAAAAATGAATTAATATATTGATAATTCGGTTTCATATAAGGACACCTCGTTCCATATATTGTTACTTTGGTTCCATATATTGAATAATTTGTATCATATATTGTAATAACCAACTCATACATTGATACTTTGGTTCCATACATTGATAAAATGGTTTCATATATTGTAAAAATGAATAAATATATTGATAATTTGGTTTCATATAAGAACACCTTGTTCCATACGTTGTTACTTTGATTTTTTCTTTAGATATGTCGTTTAAATAACAATAATTATCTTTAAAACTTCATTAAATGCCGTTTTATTGTTAAAAAAACATTTTTACAACATTAAAATTTTTGGCTGCTAGGCCGCCAGGCCGCTGGGCCGCCAACTTCACAAAAATGACAAACTTAAAAAAATCTCTGAAAGTGATTTTTTCTTTAGATATATCGTTTAAATAACAATAATTATCTTTAAAACTTCATTAAATGCCGTTTTATTGTTAAAAAAAACATTTTTACAACATTAAAATTTTTGGCTGCTAGGCCGCCAGGCCGCTAGGCCGCCAACTTCACAAAAATGACAAAATTAAAAAAATCTCTGAAAGTGATTTTTTCTTTAGATATATCGTTTAAATAACAATAATTATCTTTAAAACTTCATTAAATGCCGTTTTATTGTTAAAAAAAACATTTTTACAACATTAAAATTTTTGGCTGCTAGGCCGCCAGGCCGCTAGGCCGCCAACTTCACAAAAATGACAAAATTAAAAAAAATCTCTGAAAGTGATTTTTTCTTTAGATATATCGTTTAAATAACAATAATTATCTTTAAAAACTTCATTAAATGCCGTTTTATTGTTAAAAAAAAACATTTTTACAACATTAAAATTTTTGGCTGCTAGGCCGCCAGGCCGCTAGGCCGCCAACTTCACAAAAATGACAAAATTAAAAAAATCTCTGAAAGTGATTTTTTCTTTAGATATATCGTTTAAATAACAATAATTATCTTTAAAACTTCATTAAATGCCGTTTTATTGTTAAAAAAACATTTTTACAACATTAAAATTTTTGGCTGCTAGGCCGCCAGGCCGCTGGGCCGCCAACTTCACAAAAATGACAAAATTAAAAAAATCTCTGAAAGTGATTTTTTCTTTAGATATATCGTTTAAATAACAATAATTATCTTTAAAACTTCATTAAATGCCGTTTTATTGTTAAAAAAACATTTCTAGAACATTAAAATTTTTGGCCGCCAGGCCGCCAGGCCGCTAGGCCGCTAGGCCGCCAACTTCACGCCGCTAGGCCGCCAGGCCGCTGGGCCGACAACTTCACGCCGCTAGGCCGCCAGGCCGCTAGGCCGCCAACTTCACGCCGCCAGGCCGTTAGGCCGCCAGGCCGCCAACTTCACGCCGCCAGGCCGCCAGGCCGCCAGGCCGCCAACTTCACACATCTCTGTTAAACATCATTTACCGCAAATAATCGCTGTTTTCATTTACTGTACCAGTTTCAGTACACATTCTGATTTGCAAACACTTCAATGCAACTCCGGTGATTCATTTATTTTGCTTACTGGCACAGTTTAAGGACATAACGCTCTTTGGTTAATTGATTCACCTGACAAGTAGTGTAGGCGCAATTATACTCAGGTAAAAAAAATAATGGTGATATCAATGAGAAACTTTAACTTGATGAATTCATATTTGAGCCTCGTCATGACAAAACCAACATAATGGGTTTGCGACCAGCATGGATCCAGACCAACCTGCGCATCCGCGAAATCTGATCAGGATCCATACTGTTCGCTTAAAAACCGTATAACAAGTAGAGAAACTGATAGCGATCAGCATGGATCCTGATCAGACTGCGCGGATGCGCAGGCTGGTCTGGATCCATGCTGGTCGCAAACGCATTATGTTGGTTTAGTCAGGACGCGGCTCATTTAGTTTAATGATATTTTATTGTTTTTTTCGCTACAAACATAAGAATAAATTTATAGTATGTACATAGATGCTGTAGTTGTTGGGTCGGGCCACAAGTTTTAACAACAATAGTGTTAATAATAGTAAAAATACGTACATAAAAATTCTGTTGTGTTTGGAATACAATGAATGGTACATATTAGCGATAATTATGATAGAATTTGATTGTGAAAAAAATTCTGACAAAACTTTAATTTAAGAAAAAGTAAGAATGAAAAAGAAAGAAAGAAAGAAAGAAAGAAAGAATGAATGAATGAACGAACGAACGAACGAACGAATGAAAGAAAGTATGAATGAATGAATTAGCACCATGTAGAAGTTTTCCGCACAGATCATGTCCTAAGATATTTAAGAACAAAAAAAAACGTTGTTTGTAATTGTTAAATTCATTAAAATCTGCACGTTTGTAAATCAATACCCTGTGTTTAAAAAGAAGTCGTAAGGTGAATGTGTGTTTTGTAAATGTTTGATATTTTTTATAATAATCGGATCAAACAGTGTTCGAGAATGGGAACTAATACGCTTGGGTTCATTTATAACATTTTTTATGCTCCCCGAAGGGTGAGCATATAATCGCCGCTTTGTCCGTCTGTTCGTCCGTCCGCTATTCTTGTCCGGACATAACTTTGAAACAACATGAGGTATCAACATGAAACTTTGTAGATAGTTCTTATTGAGTAGAAGTGCAATGCAAAAGAACCATAACTCTGTCTTGGCTAATTTTGAAATTATTTCCCTTTGTTCATTTTTACACTTTGAACTTTGTCCGGGACATTTCTCTAAAACTATAATAAAGATATATCAACATGAAACTTTGTAGGTAGATAGATCTCATTGAGTAGAAGTGCAGTGTAAAAGAACCACTACTCTTTCTTGCCTAAATTTGTAAATATTGCCCTTTGTTCATTTTTACACTTTGAACTTTGTCCAGGACATAACTCTAAAACTATAAGAGATATAAACATGAAACTTTGTAGGTAGATAGGTCTCATTTTGGTAGAAGTGCAGTGCAAAAGAACCATAACTCTGTCCTGCCTAAATTTGTAAATAGTGTCCTTTGTTCATTTTTACACTTTAAACTTTGTCCGGGACATTACTCTAACACTTTAAGAGATATCAACATGAAACTTTGTAGGTAGATATATCTCATTTAGTAGAAGTGCAGTGTAAAAGAATCAAACTATGTCTTGCCTAATTTTGGAGTTATTGCACTTTGTTCATTTTACACTTCTTCGAACTTTGTCCGGGACATAACTCTGAAACCATAAGATGTATCAACATGAAACTTTGAAGGAAGATAGGTCTAATTAAAAAAATGCAGTGCAAAAGAACCATAACTCTGCCTTGCTTAATTTTGGTTATTGTCCTTTGTTCATTTTTACGCTTTGAACTTTGTCTGTGACATAACTCTGACACTACATGATTGAGGTATACTTACCTGTGTCCAAAACCTATTCGGGGAGCATCAGCCGGTTCAACCGGTTCTTGTTTTTATATTATTTAGCATTAATATATTTGGGAACTTGTGATTATTCAAGTTAAGTTGATCCTCGTTTACATCTCCAAACAAAATAATCTTGAGCTATTTATGCATATATTAAGCCTTTCCTATAAGTCTATCGGCTCTTGTAGAGGACGATAGAAATTGCATATAAAAAAATCTTCTAATCAGAATAGCCCAAATAGATTCTGGTAAAATATTTTCTAAGGAAATAGTCTTCTAGAAGGGAAGTTGTTAGACACATAAACTGATATTTCACCGGATTGCGAAGAATTATATTTTCTGTATTATGAACTATATCCATCTAATGTTATAATGTCGTCGGTAATATCTGGAGACAAACTTAGGTTCACTGAAGCATAAAACGTCGAAGTCGAGAAAGCTGTTTTTCATATACTCAAATTTGTTTCTAATACTTCTTATGTTTTGATGAAAAATAGAAAATGACACAGACCTGAAGTCATTTCAAATTTATTATTTCATCTTTTACAAATTCATTACTTCACTTTCACGAATTACCGATTTTTCCATTTTGCATTCATGAACTTTGACTTCTCGAATATTTAAAGAACGTACAACTTCAACTTCATATACAAACTACTTCAACTTCTCGAATTCACAATTTAACATCACGAACTAAACTTCACAATTTATTTATCGTGAATTCACGAAGTTGGTACGAGTTAATGATATTATGAACTTAAAATAATGTCAAGTCATAAAATTGAAATCGTGAATAAATGACAGCTAAAATTGTGAAAACATTAACTTTTTATGTTGAATTTATGAATCTAAAAAGTTAAAGTCAAGATTTTTGTTCAGAAATTGAAATCGTGAATTCGTGAAGTTGAAATCGTGAATTTGTGAAATGAAAGTTAGCCACCACTGGTCTATTGTATATCAATGCTGATGTTGAACTTATTCTGTCTCTAATCTTGTGTTAATATGAACTATTGATATAAGGCGGGAACATGTTAAGGTGTAGTAGAGAGATGACAAGCTAAACCGACAAGACAATAGCCTAAGTGTTGAAGCCTTGAATCGACGGGGCGATTTGCCAAAGCAACGCAACGATACACCGAAGCTAAATGATGAGAGGATTCAGTGACAATACGATGAGAGGATGCACAATTCATTTCGTTTTTTTTTTTTGTATCCTTCCGTTTTTTTTTTGGGGTATCGTTTTGTCGCTTTGGCATACCGTTTCGTCGCTTCCGTGTATTGTTCAATTCTTTGGCGTTCTCGGTTTGGCTTGGGTTTTTAGTGAAAAGAAAAGATGATTCTAAAGGAACACCTTAATTAATAAATCAAATTTAAATATTTGTAGAAAATGACTACTCTTACTGTTCGAAAGTGTTGGGAATATTCTATAGATTACCTCCCGTACAAAAATATCTGCTTTGCACATATTATATTTCAGATATTTGAAAAAAAAAGTTTGCAACAATCACTCCACGGTGCTTCTATAACGAGTCATTTATCTTATTTTTATTTAATTTTACCTATAGAATATCGTTCTGTGTCAGTCAAATATACTTCATATTTGTTTAAAAGCGAATATGAAAATATATATGAAAGTGGGCGGAGTCAAAATTCATTTTTCTTTAAGGTACTATTTTCGGATATTTTTTTCCTTTGACAGTCAATAGCCTCAGTTATTCATTTTATTAAATTTAATAGTAATTCTGTTATGTTATATCAACAGTGTAAGATGACAGCATTGCATTTAACTGGTTAGTAGCGGACCGCATCACTCACTGATGAATAATCAACATATTACTGCGCCGCGCTGTACAATTAGCGAGGGTTTTCATGAACAACTATTTTCCCCCGAGGGTTACATTTAAAAAAATGATTTTTTCGTTTTTGTGAGAAATAGAACATATTTTCACTGACCATTATAAAATTGAAATTATTTTCACTCACCGTTCCATTATATGGATTTTTATCATGTTTCTTGAAATATATTCCATATTTCACTAAAACGAAAGAATATCCTCATTTATTACATGCTTTTCGGTGGTTTATAGAAATATATCAGTGATATAAAACAGATAATTTCACTGTTTTAAACAGTGAAATTTTCAATTTGATAATTTCACTTTTTTGAATTTAAGCCCCTTACGTTGTTTCAATGAAATACCAGCGTGCACAGTACTGGGAACCAACTTAATGACGTGACGTCGTTAATGACGTCACATTGTATTATTATATGGCGCGCTTTTCATTCAGTATTAGGTTTATGTCTTTTTAAAACTTTTCTTTGCATATAATAAAAAGAAAATTTGTTTAGTTAAGTGTAAGATCGAAATATATTTCACCTTTTGAACACCAAAAGTTCATATTTCACTCGTGGCTGCGCCACTCGTGAAATATACCTTTTGGTGCTCACTCGGTGAAATATATTTCAATCAAATTACCAATCAAATTATCGTAAACAACCTAGCGTTCGTAAGGCAGCCTTTCGACAATTCTATGTTTTCAAATTTCCTAGCCGCTTTTATAATGTTTACACATCTGTCAACACTTATTAAAATTTTATTGTCTGTAAAAATCCTCAAATTAGTTTTCTTTCTTCTAAAAGAGATGTAGGACTAACAAATCCAAATGATATCACTCTGAATCAAACACAATTATTTTCCTCCCATGAAATTCACAACTTTAAAAAATGGCGTCAGCTTACAGGTCTAATATAAATTCACAGTAAGTAACAGAAATAAGGTCGGATGACTTTTTTCTACTAGAATTGTTTGTTTTTATTTTTGAAACAAGCGATCATTCATATTTTTTAATAAAATGAATAATATCACCGCCATTTAACGTTGATTTTGTCGAACTTTTTTTTCAGCCCAAGACTTTTTGTATTTTATGAGAAATTCGACTAATAGAGGTTACAAGTGGGGAAAACAGATTTTAATATGAAAGTTAATTTTAAGGAAATTTCTTATTAACCTATTTTTAAGTATAAAATAAAAAGAAAACTTGTTTATTTGTTGTGTAAGATGTAATTTTATTTCTTCTTGTGAACTTTAAAAACAGTATTCTCACTCGTGGCTAAGCCAAACGTGAAAATACTATTTTAAAAGATAAAATTTCATCTTACACACACACAAACAAATATCCTTTATAATGATATGGTTTAAATATATTTATTTAAGCTCGATTGCGAAACAAGTTCTTCCAACTTATATTAAACACTTTCTAGCCCGCTTTCTGGAACCAACCAGTACTGGTGTCATGAATATGAAAAAAGACATGATCCCTGGGTTGCGAAGCAGACACCTTAACCACGAAATGTTAATATGTCAATTTATTGTCATGTAAACTTAGATGTTGAATTAACATGTAAACAACAAATGTTAATATTTCATGTAAACTTAAATGTTGATTTTCCAATCAAAATATTACTGTGTCGCGCTGTACAATCAGCGAGGGTTTTCGTGAACATCTTTTTTCTCGTTGGTTACATTAAAAAAATATTGTTTTTTCTTTTCGTAATAAATGGAACATATTTTCACTGAACATGATAAAATTCAAAGTATTTTCACTCGCCGTTCCGTTATATGGACTTTTATCATGTTTCTTGAAAATATATTCCATATTTCATTCAAACGAAAGAAAATCCTTATATTATGGTTTGAATATATTTATTTTAGCTCTCAAGTTCTTACAACTTATATCAATCACTTTCGAGTCCGCTTGCTGAAACCAACAAGTACTGGAATTATATGAAAAAAGACATGGTGGTGACCCGATTAGGGCTCGAACCTATGGTCCCTTGGTTCTGAGGCAGACACCTTAACTACTAGACCACCCCTTCTGTCAATATGTTTCAAATTACTAAATACAGCAAAAATATACGTATGAGCGGCGACATGACAAAACCAGCATAGTCCGTTTGCGACCAACATGGATCCAGACAAGCCTGCTCATCCGTGCAGTCTGATCAGGATTCATGCTGTTCGCTGCCAGTTTCTCTTTTTGTTATAGGCTTTATTGTAAGCGAACTGCATGAATCCTGATCAGACTGTGCGGATGTGCAGGCTGGTATGGGTCCATGCTGGTCGCAAACGCACTATATTATTTTGTCATGGCGTGGCTCAATTATTTCATTGCCTATCAACATTTTGTACATGATGCTCCACAAAGTGACATTTTTACAACGTATTAGTGTGCAACATATTATATAAAATAATCTATTTTATAACAGAACATTCATAAGACATTTATATATTTTGTCTAATTTAAAAAAGTTTATTTAAGTTGATATATTCATTTTGTTTTATGGCGGCTGCTGTCAATTTATGAAGTTATTTCACTTTTCCTCAAGATATCTGTATATCAAGATTCATTTCAGATTACCTTACGGATCCTCACTTAGTGACTTGGGTTATATATTCAAACAACCGTTTCTTAATATAGGACAATTTGATATTTCAAAAACCTTACAATATTCTTAATATCTATTCTTCTTTTGGCGGTCCAAATGCCTTGCATCATAATAATAATTTAATATAATGTTAATATTTCATGTAAACTTAAATGTTGGTTACATAACTTAAATGTTGGTTACATTTTAACATGTAAACTTAAATTTTACTATTTCATGTAAATTTAAATGTTAATAACATTTTATCATAGGCACTACAAATGTTATTATTTCATGCAAACTTAAATGTTGATTACATTTTAACATGTAAGCCACCAATGTTTATATTTCATGTAAACTTAAATGTTGATTACATTATCATGGAAACTACAAAAGTTAATATTTCACGTAAACTTATATGTTGATTAAATATTAATATGTACACTACAAACGTTAATATTTCACGTAAACTTACATGTTTATTTAATATGTAAACTATTAATGATAATATTTCATGTCAACATTAATATTGGTTAAATTTTTACATGTAAACTACAAATGTTTAATATAAAATCTAAACTTAACTGCTGATTAAACATGTAAACTACAAATGTTGATATGTCATGTTAACTTAAATAATGATTAAATCTTAACGTGTAAACTACAATTGTTAATATTTCATTTAATCTTACATGTTTATTTAATATGTAAACTTTAAATGTTAAAATTTCATGTCAACATAAATATTGATTAAATTTTAACATGTTAACTACGAATGTTAATATTTCCCGTAAAATAATATGTTGATAAAATTTTAACATGTATATGTTGATATCAATTGTAAACTTAAATGCTGATTTTACATGTGAATTAAAATGTTAATAGTTCACGTAAACTTACATGTTGATTAAATTTTAACGTGTAAACTACAAATGATAATATTTCATGTAAACTTCAACGTTGATTTAAAATGTTATCTACAAATTTTAATACTTCATGTCAACCTTAATATTGATTAAACTTTTACTTGTAAACTACGAATGTTATTATTTCACGTAAACTTAAACGTTGATTAGAATTAAACGTGTAAACTACAAATGTTAATATTTCAAGTAAACTTATATGTTGATAAAATTTTAACATATAAACTAGATATGTCTATAGTTCATGTAAACCTAAATTTTGATAAAATTTGAACATGTTTATTGCAAATGTTTATATTTCATGTAAACTTAAATGTCCATTAAATTTTAACGTGTAAACAACTATTGTTAATATTCATGTAAACTTATATGTTTATTTAATATGTAAACTACAAATGTTAATATTTCATGTCAACCTAAATATTTTCATTAAATATTAACATGTTCATTACAAATGTTAATATTTCATGTAAACTTATATGTTTATTAAATATTTACATGTAATTAACATATGTTGATATAAAATGTAAACTTAACTGCTGAATTAACATGTAAACTACAAAATTTAAATAGTTCATGTAAACTTAAATGTTGATTAAATCTGACCATGCAAACTACAAATGCTAATTTTTCTTTTAATCTTAAACGTTGATTTAATTCTAACTAGTAAACTACAAAATTAATGTTAATATTTCACGTAAATTAAATTTTTTATGAAATGTTTATATGTAAACTACATACTTTGATATAAAATGCAAACTTACTTGCTGATTGTACATGTAAACTACAAATGTTAATATTAAATGTTAACTTAATAAATTTTTACGTGTAAACTACAAACGTCAAGATTTCATGTAAACTTAAATATTATTTAATTTTAACATGTAAACTACATATGTTAACATTACATGTAAACTAGAATATTGATTAAATTTTTATGTTAACTACATAATTGATATAAAATGTAAACTTTAACTGTTGATTTAACATGTAAACTGCAAATGTTTATTTTTTATGTAAACTTAAATGTTGAATAATTTTTAAAGTGTAAACTACAAATGTTAATAGTTCATGTTAACTTATATGTTTATTAAATATCTAAACTACATATGTTAATATTTCATGTAAACTTCAATATTGGTTAATTGTTTACATGTAAACTACATGCCTTGATATAAAATGTAAACTTAGCTACTTATTTAACATGTAAACTTCAAATGTTAATATTTCATGTAAACTTAAATATTGAAATAAACTATTAACGTAAATATTTTATGTAAACCTAAATGTTGATTGAGTTTTAACGTGTAAACTACACATGTTAATAGTTCATGTTAATTTGAATTTTGATTAAATTTTAACATGTTAACTACATACTTTAATATAAAATGTAAACTTATATATGTTTATTTAATATGTAAACTACAAATATATATAATTATATGTAAACTTATATGTTGATTAAATTTCAACATGTAAACTACATATGTTAATATAAAATGTACACTTAACTGCTGATTTAACATGTTAACTACAACTTTAAATATTTCATGTAAACTTAAATGTCTATATATAACATATGAACTTAAATGTGAATATTTCTTGTAAACAGTTAAAAACAAATGTTGATATTTCATGTAAACTTGAATGTCTATATATAACATATGAACTTAAATGTGAATATTTCTTGTAAACAGTTAAAAACAAATGTTGATATTTCATGTAAACTTGAATGTCTATATATAACATATACACTTAAAATGTGAATATTTCTTGTAAACAGTTAAAAACAAATGTTGATATTTCATGCAAATGTCTATGTAAGTATTTCATGCTAATATTTCATTTCTTTGGATATCCTTACGTCATCAGTGAAAATGGCGTTGGAAATTACCGATCGCGTTCCGGATAAAAAAGACTTTCTAAATCATGTTTTTTCCATATAAGAGCACCTTAAGGACGTTTTCGTGAGTTTTCATATAGACATATAGACTCGTCGGACCTATGCTCGCCCAATAAAGGCAATTATTTGATTACTATTTAATACACTTTGACTTTCAAAAAACTTTTTCGAATTTGTTTTATAGCTGGTCATATTTGGTACGTAATGTAACCCATTTAAAACATAAACACTTACATCCGGGTACTGTCTGCTAGGTCAAACACCACCAAATTAATATTCTGAAATGTTGAAGGGAGGAGACCCATGCTCACCCACCGGTTTATTACGAATGTAAAACGGATATTACCTAAAATCATTCATCATATTTTTAGACTGATTTGTTAATATAAAGCAGGTATTTATGTTTTGCATTATAATTATATTTTTACAGAGAAAATCGAATTTTGATATACTTACTATGTAGACTTCATTTTTTCAAAAGATAGTCAACCGCTGTTGGTAGAGTGTGACTAAACAGTTTCTGTGACTAAATATCATGTACATAAGTTTTTTTTCAAATTCAATAAGTTAACTAGAAACATAAACTGTAACAAAAACAACAGTGTGTGGTCTACAGTTTCAACAATTACTACTCTGTACAATATCTACAAAACCACCTTGTGCTGGTAACTAAACTCAGATCTACATCTGTTTGCACATTAGATGGCAAGCACTCATAGTGGTACCACTTGTCATATCCCTCTTCTAAAAGCTTTCTTGCCTTTTCCAAATGTCTCAGGATCATGATTTTTTTTTTGCCTGGGCATACTAAGCATACTGATCACTCTGAAGAGGATATGGGGAAAATTAGTGGTGTAAGACCTATATTATTTTTAGTATCTTCTGATAAAAAACGAAAAAAAAAATTAATTTTTTTATTAAAGCTGCAGTCTTCGTTAGTTATCTACTAAGTTATTAATAATCAATGTCTAACCAAAAAATACACCATAAACAAGTGACAGATTTAAATGGAAAACGCTGACTATTGTGGCGCCTAGAAATTGCATGTAAAAAACAATATGACAGCTGGTGTCAATACCAGTTTACGACTGTTTTAAATATATCAGAACGACATAAACTGTACAAAAAGTAAGAACAATGTTTAATTGTTATTTTAAGTTGATTTTTATTAAGATTTTATTAAAAAGTCACACATGATTCGTTGTTTTTATTAGCATCACAGACTTTCATTTGTACTTAGGTTTTCGTTTTCGTCTGCTTTATTATGCTAACAACTTCCGTTAAACTCTTCAAAAACAAGGTGAGAAACTAGGACACTTGCAGCATCAAGAAACAACAACACATGATTCAGATAATATTTTTATTCATAAGTTTATATCAAAAAAATAAAAATCTGGGCGAGCATGCGCCTGGGCGAGCATAGGTCCGGTGAGTCTAGGCAAAATTAAAACTGTTCTATAGAATTTCTTTAAACTTGGCATGTTGTTAGAATATGCCAACAGAAACATTTTAATCGAAAAAAATACATTGAGGTCATCGTTCTCGTATTTTAGTAATCTGCTTCTGAATCAGAATTTTTTACTTATTTGAGGTCATTTAAAGGGCAGATAACTTATACATACGTAAATGCATTCTTGTTGATACTTCTGGATAATGTTTTTCTTTTTATCGTTGAATACAATACATAATAACATGCAATGCCTTATATCGTTTCTGTTAATTTTTTTCAATGAAAATAAAGGTACTTTAAATTCATATTCATAACAAATAGGCCAATTTTTAAGAAGAAAAAAATGCACAGGTTAAGAGAAGAAGAGGGGAAAAAACTATCCACTCTAAATTTGTTCTTGAAATTTTGCATATTGACTAAGACGAAGGTAACCTTCATGAAAATAAGAAGAAAAAATGTATTGTTTCGCTTCATTGTAAATTATTTACCCTTGAATTTAACGAAAAAGTCCAATTCAAAGGCAGATAACTCGAAAATAAGAACGGTGATCCCAAATATTTTTCTGTTTAAAAGTTTCTGTTATCATATTAAAACAACATTCCAAGTTTACAAAAATTCTATTGAACAGTTTAAATTTTGCCTATATGTCTATATGAAAACTCCGGAAAACGTCATTATTGTATTCCAAGGGCCAGGACGTAAAGTGGTTGCACACTTGGTTCAAGCGAGAAAGATCCTCATCAATATTTACATCACCGGCACGTGTTATCTACAGGTTGTGGGTTTGTATGTAAGTTTGAAATTAATTAATTTGCCGTTTCCTTAAGGCAATATTTATGACACTTTCGGTTTTGGGTCTAAGCTCTTCTAACTTGACGAAGTTGTTGAAGATATAAACTGGTCATGTGCATATTTTGCGATTTGACAAGTGACAATTCTGGTCTGATTTTCTACTCATTTATTCACATCTGGAAGTTTTGAAGTTCACTAAACCAGGACAAAGTATAATTCTGTCAATATTGTGAAAATGTTTTAATTTGCATGTTCCAAATAAAAATATTTTGTTCAAGCGCATTTTGGTTGTAAACTTGTACTTCAAGCATTTCTGGTTGCAAACTTATGCGTCACTATTATTGTTCGTAATTGCGTGGACAGAACTATCTTTTGTTGAAATAATTATTCCTAATATTATGTTGTTTTTTTTTTGGTTTTTTTTCTCTTTTCTTTTGGTATTTAGTCTCATTTTAATCAAATATAAAAATATATCATTTGTTTTGTGTCAATGCGAGCGATAGTGAATATCAAATGCACTATTTTCAACCCAGAATGTAAGTAAATAAGGACTGCTGACAAGAAAAAGAAACACTTTTACATTTTTTGTGGTCCAGAGTTTTATTCCTCACAACAGCTGGTTTCACGTGCCTCGTGGAAACTGTAAAAATTTGCCCCGTACTTCGCGTCAGTGTTGTTATATATATCTGATCCTTTCTCCAGTAAAATAGAGTACCGCTGAAGCCGAGGCTAGGGGCATAAGAAATGCGGCAATTTTTAAATTTCACCTCTTGGGAGAACTCCTGTAGGAAGGTCATATGAAAGCAAGCTCCTTGATATGGAAGCAACCACTTGTTAAAGTAAATTTTAATATGCACAATGCAATAGTTTTAACTGCAAAGTAGTTTTGGCTCCACTTTTTAGTTTTACAATTGAACACATTTAAAGAATTGCGATAATCTCCAACTTTATAATGTTCAGTAAGATTCAGTAAGTACCAAAAGAATGATAGTTCGGGCATGATTCATTACCTTATAAAATATCTCAAACTATAGAAATGAAGTTTGGACATTACATAGGGAAATCTGTTCACAACTTCCTATGAAAGTTATTAATTTTGTTAACCCTTACCTCATGAGCATATTGTGAAAACTGGCCGTTTTCATTGAAAAGCCTCCTGTTACAAGTTCAAACTGCTATGAAACTATGAAAAACTCACCAATACTGTTGCAACTTGGCACAAATGTTGACTGGACCATAGCCTCTGTAATAGCTTGCTCAATCTTAAATTTAATGTTACCATGGCAACGGGGGGCGTCTCAAAATTGCCAAAAATCACTATTTTGCATTGTTTTAATCCCCATTATTTCAAAGTGCTGCAACTTCTCAATATATTGAGATGGAGTAAAAGGCTTTTCCGTGTTGGTTACATGTTACCTTACGATCGACCTGAGGCCATTTTAGCCTGTCAAATGTTCAAAATTTTCTTGGCGATGAGGGGGGCTTCCGCCTCTCTTCAAACACCCGAAACAGAAGGAGGCACATCCCCCTTCTAGCAACCCCCTGATGAACCTTTTTGATTGGGGGTGGCGCCGAAAAAGTGATCACTTTTTTATCAACATTTTTTATACGAAAAAAAGTGTTTGGGACCTATATAGGGTATTTCCTCACTGTTTTTTAGACCTCTAAAAGGGGGGGGGTCGAAAAGCCGTCAATACACGTAAGGGTTAACAAAACCTCTAAAACCTTGGAATTACCCAAAATCTAGTTTTTCCATGTTAACACGTGGCCTTTAACCTAATTTTGGTGAACAATTGTTGTTTTGTAGCTTTTACATTTTTATTAATAAACCCTTTACCTCATGAGCATATTGTGAAAAATGGCCGTTTTCATTGAAAAGCCTCCTGTTACAAGTCCAAACTGTTATGAAACTATGATAAACACTTCAATACTGATGAAACTTGGCACAAATGTTGACTGGACCATAGCCTTTGTAACAGCATGCTCAATCTAATATTTCATGTTACTATGGCAACGGGTGGACGTCTCAAAATTGCAAAAATCACTATTTTGCATTGTTTGTTTTTTTCATCAAAACTGATTTCAAAGTGCTGCAACTTCCCAATGGATTAAGATGGAGTAAAGGGCTTTTCAGCGTTGGTTACACGTTACCTTTTGATGGACCTGAGGCCATTTAAGCCTGTCACATGTCCAAAAACATTCTTGGCGATGAGGGGGCTTCCGCCCCCTTCAAACCCCCAAAACAGAAAGGGGCACATCCCCCTTCTAGCAACCCCCTGATGTACCTTTTCTCAAACATAAAAACAGTGTTTGGGCCCTAAATAGGGTATTTCTTCACTGTTTGAGGCCTCAAAAGGGGGCTCGAAAAGTCGTCAAAACTCGTCTATATGAGGTGAAGGGTTTGAACATAAATTATGGCCAACGATTTTTACATAGACAAGTTAGTATTTCTGCCCCACTTGCCAAAATAGGATCTTCGGTGAATCCTTTTGCAGTATTATATTTGAATAAAAATAAGAATAAGTTTGCAACAAGAAATTCTTGAAGTACTGTAAACAAAATGTGCTTGAACAAGATATTTTTGTGTAGAATCTACTGAAATTTTATTTGGAACATGCAAATTAAAACATTCACCCAATATTGACAGAAATATACTTTGTCTTGTTTTAGTAAACTTCAAAACTCAAAGATTTGAATACATGAGTATAAAATCCGACCAGAATTGTCAGTTTTCAAATCGCTAAATAGGTACATGACCAGTTTATATCTTCAATATCTTCGTCAAATCAGAAGCCCAAAACCGACCATAAACATTGCCTTGAGGAATGGGCATTATAATAAATTAAAAAATATATATACAAACCCACTTACCTGTAGAAAATGCGTGCCTGTGTTGTAAATATTCATGACTCGGTAGCAATTTCAAGTTTGCAACGATTTTTCTCGCTTGAACCAAGTGTGCAACCTTTGGTGGCTGATTTACGCCATGTCGTTTTTTCACTTTGTCGTCCCTTTGCGTTTTCGCTTTTTCTGATTTTCGAGGCAAAAAAGCGAAAATACGACAGAAGGAGGGCGGAAATACGACACATAAAATATGTCGTCTATTTGCATTCCATCTGTCGTATTTTCGCTTTTTCGCGTTCAAAATACAAAAATGCGAAAACACATAGTATATGCCAGCGGGGTCAGATGCAGTTAAACACTAATTCTAACACGACCCGCATTTTTCCCTATTGAACATAGAAGAACCGAAAGTGTGTGTTATTATGCTATAAAGTCACTGTTTGACTTCTATATTTAGACATGGGACGTAATCATTATACACGTGACGTATACGTAACCACAAAAAAATGTGACGCGCTGAAAATAAGTACCGAAACAAATCAGGCGCAATTATGCTTAATATCAGGTACGGCAGCATTTATTTGTTGATGTGTTAGAATCGAAATAATATATCCAAATCGGTGATTTTATCGCTTGATAACATCACTGTTTGTCGTTCAGATGCGCATCATTATATCACTCGGGCTACGCCCTCGTGATATAATTCATCGCATCCGAACTCCAAACAGTGATGTTATTGAGCGATAAAATCACTGTTTGGGATACATTATTTCTTAAGTAAGTTAGTTTTTTATTAAGTGAACATTTTAACAATTGAGAACCCACGGGCAAGCCCACGGTCGCCCCCTACCGGTTGCTTCCTTTTTGGTTTCTTAATTGTTAAAATTTCATTTAATAAACACTATTCTAACACGACCCGCATTTTCCCCATTGAACATCGAAGAACCAAAGTGTGTGTTAATATTATGCAATAAAATCACAGTTTGACGTTTTATATTTAGACATGTGACGTAATCATATACACGTGACGTAACCACTAAAACTGTGACGCTATGAAAATAAGTACGGAAACAAATCAGGCGCAATATAGATTAATATCAGGTACGCAGCATTTATTTGTTGATGTCGTGTTAGAATCGAACTAATATATCCAAAGCTTGATAAAATCACTGTTGGTCGTTCGGATGCGCATCATTATTTCACTCCGGCTACGCCCTCGTGAAATAATTCCTCTCATCTGAACTCCAAACAGCGATAAAATCACTGTTTTGGATAGATTATTTCTTAAACATATACCTAGTTGATGATGTGCTAATAATGTTATTTTGAACATTCTTGCTGGTTTGTGTGCTGCCAACTGTTACGTCACAACATGCATTTTAGCAGCATTAAAATAGAAGTGGCATTCTCATAGGTAAATATATATATCAGGTATAATTAACATCAGTTTTACAACACAATACATGGTCAGACTACATATTAATTTCACATCGACTTTCATTATAAGAAATGACCCCTAAAACAGACCTTAGAATTGAGTTTTCATCTGTGATTTTTCTGGGAGAAAACCAAAATTTTCGCAAAATGACTTCAATGAGGATTTCCCAACCATCACAGGACGGACATAATTATAATTTTTTAAACGTAAATATCCGAGTAAAAAAACTATTCGACAGACTTAAGAAATATTTCTTTTTTTTTTAGAAAAGAATGTAATGTTTGTTTCTAAAGTAGTTTTGTACCTATACACATTACATTTTCATCCAATCACCTGATGCCCAATTGAATCTTTCAATTTTTCCTGCACTTTAATTAGCCAATAGATGGCCATGTAACAATACTATAGTCTGACCATCTATATTTAAATCAAAGCTCTTCCGCAGACAATTTTATTTATTTATACGTCCATTTAATTGGATTGATATAATATAAATCGTAATATTTCACACATATATCTAGACTAGCTTTGAAAAAAAAATGATTTAAATGAGGAATGCTAGTTGTATTAATTAAAAAAACCAACAAAACGTTCTTGATAATTTTAAAACATCTGACAGTTGTCAGAAAGTGTGATTGTTTTACACCACACCGACTTTCGTGCATTATTTCAGGCAAGAATGACAATTGTAATGGTTAGAAAGTTTAAAATGATAAGTCATTTTACATTATATATAATTTATTATCAATAAGCATAATAGATAAATTTTCGACAAGAACTTTTAAAAGTTAATCTGAAAGGTGTGCGCATTTAAAACAATATTGAATCAGGAATTAAAAATCATAAAATGTGATAAAAAAAAGTAATAAATCTAATCTTTCTACCCAAAGACCATCCTTTTTTTTAAGTCAAACTATACTTTTCCTTTAAATTAAATTTTTTGTTAATTGTCAAAATTATTTATTTTTAAATTATGCCATAAAGTCGAACGTAAGACCTATGAAAGGAGATGGCTTGGCAATTGTATTTTTATGTCCCCGAAGGGTGGCATATTAAAATAAAACCGTCCGTCTGTCTGACTGACTGTCAGTCCGTCAGGCTTATACATATAGACAGTGGTGGTCGTGTCCGCTCTGAAACTTAAGTATGCATGAAAGGATTTTAGTTTTTTTTCATATATGAAATATACATAAATGTTTGGTGTGTCGCGAATAAGACTCGGGTTCCTACGACTAAGGTCAAGGTCACTGTGGGGGTTAAATTTTTGTCATTTTATGTTATATAAATATAGATGGTGGTGGTTGTGTCCGCTCAGAAACTTTAGTATGCATGAAAAGATTTTAATTTTTCTTTCACATATGAAATAAATATAGATGTATGGTGTCTCGCAAACAAGACCTTGGTTTCTTTGACTAAGGTCAAGGTCACTGTGGGGGTTCAAACTTGTCATTTTTTATGTTATATAAATATAGATGGTGGTGGTTGTGTCCGCTCAGAAACTTTTGTATGCATGAAAAGATTTTAATTTTTCTTTCACATATGAAATAACCATAGATGTATGGTGTGTCGCAAACAAGACCTTTGTTTCTTTGACTAAGGTCGAGGTCACTCTGGGGGTTCAAACTTTGTCATTATAAATTTTAATGTTATATAAATGTAGGAGGTGGTGGTAATGTCCGCTCTAAAACTTAGGTATGCATGAAAGGATTTTAATTTTTCTTTCACACGTGAATTAACCATAGATATATGGTGTGTCGTGAACAAAACTCGATGTTTCTACGACTAAGGTCAAGGTCACTGCGGGGTTTAAACTTTGTCAATTTTGATGATAATATACATATAGGCAGAGATGGTCGTGTCTGCTCTGAAACTTATATGCATGAAAGGATTATATTTTTTATTTCACATATGAAATCATCATAAATGTATGATGAGTTGCTCTTAAGACCCGTGTTCCTATGCCTTAGTTCAAGGCAAGGTCACTGCTGGGGTTTAAACTTGTTCGATATTTATATTATATACATATAAATGGTGGTTGTTGTGTCCGCTCTGTCACTTCCATATACATGAAAGTTTTTTTATTGATTGATTTATTTTTTTTTAGTGAAATGGTATCAAACTTCATTGGACACAATACGTGTTTGTACTTTGATAAACACACAGACACGCACGCACGCACACGATCCAAATATGAACGTGAAAAGTATTATAACAACTTAACGAAGAAGGTTTAGAGATTTGGGGATTCTTGCTTCCTCTATTTTAGAAAACATCCACACTTTTACTTAAAATGAATGAAAAAAACTGCTGTTTTAACACTTGCATAATTCTTAAACAAATTATTTAATTTAACGCTTTTCTGTTTCGGTTATAGTATTACTATGTTGTAAAAATTTAAAACTCGTATATTATAAATTTTATTTTGCAATAATTATGTTGATTCAAATGTACCCGTAAAATAAGGTTTTCTGTACCTACAATTAAAAGGATTTAAAGCATTTATATCATATGCAATATTACATTTACAAGTATTCTACGATTATATGTAGATGACGTATTGTACAGTATACATATATAGTATATAGAATACCATTCCATGCTATATTTTTTCAACATAATACAACGTGGTTAGCCTGGGATTCAGGCGTTGATATTTTTTGCTTATTCATAACATACGCTCTATGTGTTTTGATTTGCCGAAAAGAAGCACATAAAAAATCGACAGACTGAAACCAAGGCTATAACGTGGTGAACATTAACTTTTGCTCATTTAGTAGGATATCTCGGATTTTGTGACTCGTTTAGCAAAAGCAATATAAAGGTATTTGGTACTATACCTTACATGATACTTTCAACAACATATGTAACATCTTAAAACAGGCATGAGTATCTCTATTTATTTTTATTTTTATACATTAGGAAGGTTCCTGTACTGACATGGCTAACGAGGGTCTTGCTAAAATATGCGACGGGTATTCAAAAGCGCATGGTTCGTACATAACTTGGGATACAGATGTGAATTTAGATCCGCCGAAATCTTGGGGAAAACCGGTAAGAATATGTTGTTTGAATTAATTGCTCTTTCGTAAATAGAAATGAGAATGTTCATACATGTATATAAAATAATACTGTAAAGTAAATTGGTCTAAAATGTAAGGCATAGCATTAGTGCCAAGTGTGAGTTTTTTTTATTAACTTGAAATTTTACTTACTTACTCGAAATTTCGATATACTAACTCGAAATTTCGAGTGACTTATCTCGCAATTTCGATTTAGTAACTCAAAATTTCGACATAGTATTTTGAAATTTGGACTTATTAAATCGAAATTTTGACCTCTGTCAATGTGCAACTACACATGAAAAAAAGTATCTTGACTACAATCCTTGCTTTCACCGGCAACGAATGTAAGTCGTGCAATGTAAGCCGAAATTTCGAGTTAGTAAGTCAAAATTTCGAGTTAGTAAGTCGAAATTTCGAGTTAGTAAGTCGAAATTTCGGGTAAGTAAGTCGAAATTTCGAGTAAATTAACTCGAAATTTCGAGTGAGTCGATATTTCGAGTTAGTAACTCGAAATTTTGAGATAAGTAAGTCGAAATTTCGAGTTAGAAACTCGAAATTTCGAGTTACTAAAATACTTACACCTGGCACTTATGCTCGTCCGTAAAGATGGAAAGTCTGTAATACGATTAAATAATTACGTTGAAAGTATTTAGTATCAAACATAATAACAAACCACGAAAGAATTATATATGGAAGTTGTTGGCAAGTGTGAGATACATGATCCGAGCTTACATAATTGAGCCGCGTCACGACAAAACCAACATAATGGGTTTGCGACAAGCATGGATCAAGACCAGCCTGCGCATCCGCGCAGTCTGATCAGGATCCATGCTGTTCGCTTAAAGACCCTATAACAAGTAGAGTAACTGATAGCGAACAGCATGGATCCTGATCAGACTGCGCGGATGCATGCTGGTCGCAGGTCGCACGCACTATGTTGGTTTTGTCGTGACGCGGCTCATATATTTATATAGCAGATAATAAAAGGTTTCCAGAACAAAATATTATTATTCATTTATCATATAAAGTCGGCCATTTTTAGAAGTATATCAACAGTTGTTTTGTTAGCTCACCTGTCACAATGTGACAGGGTGAGCTTTTGTGATCGCTTTTCGTCTGGCGTCCGTCCGTCGTCCGTCCGTCCGTAATCTTTTACTTTAAATGACATCTTCTCATAAACCACAAAGCCAATTTCATCCAAAGTTCATAGGAATGTTCCTTTGGTGGTCACCTTTAAAAATTGTTCAAAGAATTTAATTACATGCAGAACTCTGGTTGCCATGGCAACCGAAAGAAAAAAACTTTAAATATCTTCTTTTAAAAAACCCAAAGAGCTAGAGCTTAGATATTTGGCATGAAGCATTTTCTAGTGAGTGTCTACCAAGTTTGTTCAAATAAAAGCCCTGGGGTCAAAATTGGCCCCGCCCCAGGGGGTCATTGATTTTCCCTATATGCATATAGTAAAAACTTAAAAAATCTTCTTTTAAAGAACCCAAAGAGCTAGAGCTAAGATATTTTGCATGAAACATATTCTAATGAGTGACTACCAAGTTTGTTAAATAAAAGCCCTGGGGTCAAAATGGGCCCCGCCCCGGGGGGTCATTGATTTTCCCTATATGCATATAGTAAAAACTTAAAAAATCTTCTTTTAAAGAACTCAAAGAGCTAGAGATAAGATATTTAGCATGAAACATGTCCTAATGAGTGTCTACCAAGTTTGTTCAAATAAATGCCCTGGGGTCAAAATTGGCTCCGCCCCGGGGGTCATTGATTTTCCTTATATGTGTATAGCAAAAACTTCAAAAATCTTCTATGAAAAAACCCAAATAGCTAGAGTTTAGATAAAAAGCATGTAACATCTTCTAGTGAGTGTCTACAAAGTGTGTTCAAATAAAAGCCCTAGGGTCAAAATTGGCCCCGCCCCTGTGTCATTGATTTTCCTTATATGTGTATAGTAAGAACATAAAAAATCTTCTTTTAAAAAACCCAATGAGCTAGAGCTTAGATATTTAGCATGAAACATCTTCTTATGGGTGTCTACCAAGTTAGTTCAAATAAAAGCCCTTGGGTTAAAATTGGCCCGCCGGAGGGGGGGCAGGTCATTGTTTTTCATTATATGTGTGTAGTAAAAACTAAACATCATGAAACATCTTCTAATGGGTGTCTTCAAAGTTTGTTCAAATAAAAGCCCTGGGGTTTAAACTGGCCCCGCTCCGGGGGCCTCTTTACTGGTGAGCGACCTCAGGGCCATCATGGCCCTCTTGTTTTTTTTTTTTGTTTTTTTTTTGTTTTTGTTTTTTTCAAACAACTTTTTAAAGATGCATTTCTATTGATTTTATCAATATTTGAAAAAATTAAAGAACATGTGCCCAGTGTTGACCAATTCACTTTAAGGTAGTCTTACTGTAATGCTTTCCCGCCGAAAGAAAAAGTCTTAAATCGGACAATATCGTAGCAAATCGGTTATTTCCGGAATGTTATTTTTCATAATCTTGGTACAATCACTCTTCCTTTATCGCTATCACTATGTACAAAATTCCGGTTATAAACGAATACCGAAGATTGTGAAAAATAAAGGTCCGGAAATGACCGATTTTTTACGATGTTGGCCGATGTTAGAATTTTTTTTGGCGAGAGTGCATTACAGTAAGACTACCTTAAAGTCCATATTGCGCTAGCGTTCGATATTATGACGTAATGTACTCGAACACGAATTTTGTGTCGTTAGAAAGCCATTTCTTGCCTATAATTGCCAGGCACCGGAAGAGGACAGTTATCTACTGGACTACTACAACTCCTTACAGTACACGTTGTATGAAACAGCACATCCGGAAACTGTCGACCGAACATCTGTGCCGAGAGGTCACTCGAACAAAGAACAAGTGAATGTTGTTCTACTGTCGTCCCCTGTTGAATGTATTGGCGTTCTTTTGGAAGGTAATGTAGTTGCAGAATAGTGATCCTATTAGCAGCATTAAGGGTCACTTTAGGGCCACTCAGTGCGCATGCGCAAGATTATCCCCAATGATGCGCCTGTATGATAATTAAAGATCTGTTTACTCAATATTTTATTGTTTTATATTATAAATACGGTGCTCAAATGGAGATTTATCAATATTGTATGTTCCAAAAGACATTTATTTGTTAAGATATTACCGAATTAACATTACATGTAAATAAAGGGAGGTAATTAAAATTTATTTTCTATAAAGTCTAAGCCAAATTTTACAATAAGAAATGAATGCATATATTTTAATGATTATATATAATCCGTTCAAATATTTGCAGTACATCTTTAATTAACATATTCTTGGATGTTTGAAAATGTTTTATAAAAATGATTATATACATATATAAGATTTCACTTATGGGTTGTTACGTCCTTAATTACAACATACAGGAACTTTAAAGGGACTCCACTAAGTTTCTTTGGTATTACGGGACTGGAAATAATTGTTCGAGTTTGATGCTTGTTCTAGCTTATAGAGTATGTCCAAACTTTGAGGTCATTCACTCACCCCGTTTTGTCCAGAACATTTATTCTAATTGTGAAAAAATATCCATAAGTGAAAAACGTTGCAACGATGTTCAAGTAAAACATGTCAAATGAGTGAAATAAAGAAATGAACATACATTGTTGAGAACAATACTTATTAAATATTTCATACACGGTTGAAAAACCTATACCAGACTTGGCAAGCATCCGTCCAATATAGATTTGACAGCTTTGTTATCATCCACTATAAATCTGTACTGAACTAAAAAAAATGTATGAAAACCTTATCACCAACCACATACTGCACAATATTTGACATTTAATCCATTCATAGTCAATGTTTTGTTCTAACTTTCACTTTTTTTGCAAAAAGGGCGGTCGTTCTACTCGGGTGCCCGCTAGTGCCCGATATAATAATCGAAGGTTATTTTGTGTGTTATTCTTCCACCAATGAATGAAGTAAGAAAGCCCTATATTTCATTTATAGTATATGTGCGACTTACCACCAATAAAACACACAGATAAACAAACAAGCAATGAAGATAAATGTATATAATCTCATTATTAAAGGTGGGAAACAAGTACCAGACGGTTTTCACTTGGTCATGTCACCCTCGTGGTTGTCCAAGGTTCAGTCAGCAGACGATCCAGCTTTGAGTTCACTGATGATGCACAAGTCAATATCATTTCACGAGAATGGTGCATCGTATATTGACGAGTACGATCCTCCGAGAAAAGTGACCTACTTCGTGAACTATTTTACGGATACAATTACAAGTGGCCACCGCAGTGATGGTGTCGACATAGAGGTATAAAAGGGGAGTGATGGCCTAGTTGTTAAGGTGTCCCCTCTCAAACCAGGGATCATAGGATCGAGCCCTACTCGGGTCACGATCATGATTCCTCATATGCCACTGGTACTGGTTAGTTCCAGGAAGCGGACTCGAAGGTGATTAATATACAGGTGCCGCATATTTCCGTGGCACGTAACTTTTAACACAGACAACAAAAGTATGAAGAATAAATTCTTGAAAATATGTTGAATAATGTAGGAAAAGCATGTCAGTTATATCATAGCGTATTCCTTTTAATGTTTGCAAGTAAGCAATTATGTACACAGCATGACAACATGGCAATTAATACCCATCTGCTGCCTAGTGAGTAAAGTTGTCTTCTCATATTTCCAAGGCAATAACATTTAAACAGTTCCAAAATCAAAACCAAAAGTCATCTTTATTTCTTAAGACATCTATATTACCTAGCCTTGTCTGAAAGTGGGGATTATCTCTATAGCATTTATCAAATCTTACAATGGTTGTATAACAAAGACAATTGATTTAAAAGGTATAAAAACTGAAAGTCAAATGATGAAATAATTCACTTTGCTGTTAATCTGAATAATATAATAAGTTTTCTCAGTTGAATATGTAACATTTCAATAAAAATACAATAAGAAAGTAAAATAAAATTCCTGACAGGTGCATGAAGTCTGTGAGGCACTTGAGACTGTTTATGCATAATGCCTTGGAAATATGGGTACCACGGAAATATGAGGGACCAGTATATAAGTTGCAAGAACTTGTTCCGCAAACGAGTTTAAATAAAATATAATTAAACTAAACTACATGTATTAAGTTCTCCTGCAATATTAAGTTCCACGCCCTAATATGTGACAAAACGTACGGCTGTTTACGTATTCGAGTGTATTTATTTCACGCAATATATATGTACCAAATTACTAAAATGAGAGTTTCTCAAGATTATATGACCGCCTCCTTAGTCGAGGGGTTAGAGTCGATGTCTTCTAATCCAGTTACCTCTCTGGCGTGGATTCGATCCCCCGGAGATGCTTTGGTAGTTTAGCGCGGAGGTAGGTAGTCTAGTACTGGTGTAACTCTCCAGGAACGATGGTTAGGAAACTGCCCGCCAATACGGCTGAAAAACTGTTGGGAATAGGAGTAAAATGAAACAAACAAATTAACAAACAAACTCAAGATTATATGCTTGAATCATAAACAAACAGGGCTTTTTATTTGGTTTTAAAACTTAAAGGCACATTATGATTCGGATCCTATTTTTAATTCTTAAGAAATGTCAAACATTTGTTTTATAATGTTATAATAATGGATTTAGAGCATATTACATGTTTAACAAATGAAGAAATTTATGCTGAATGTGCAGTAATGTGTCATAAAGGTAGCAAAATTTTAAATGTAAGGCATCCATTCAAAATACACATTTACTATGTTTATAACCATTGTCAACAGAGCAAAAGAAAAAAGATAATTCATCTATGTAGAAAATGAGTATTTGTTTGGATACTTTAACAATATACCGAAATTAAAGAAATAAATTGAGAAATAAAAATGATAGCATTTCTGAGGCATAATGTGCCTTTAAAATAACAAGTGAGCCGTGTCACGACAAAACCAACATAATGGGTTTGCAACCAGCATGGATCCAGACCAGCCTGTGCATCCGCGTAGTCTGATCAGGATCCATGCTGTTCGCTATCAGTTTCTCTTCTTGTAATAGGGTTTTAAGCGAACAGCATGGATCCTGATCAGACTGCGCAAATGCGCAGGCTGGTCTGGATCCATGCTGGTCGCAAACCCACTATATTGGTTTTGTCCTGACGCGGCTCATTAATTCATGTTTTATATTTAAGAAAAACCTTGACTCTCCCATGAGCAGTTCAATAAAACTTTGCGAACTTGTTGACGACAAAGTATGGACGCGTGACGTCATGGCGGATGTTGGCATGGAAATACCGGAAACACTTGCAATTCGAAGAGAACCGATTAGGAAACTATCGTCTGCAACAAAGAAAATGGCAGTTTTGAGTTTTGATTGTTATAATTGTCTAGACATTAAAGACGTCGGCAATGAAATATCTGCGTTTGCAAAGCGTCTCCAAAGTTTAAATATCAAAACGGTAATACACATATTTTTCTTTAACACTCTTAAACAGAAATGTAGTATTTCCATTCTTTATAAGAAATTTTAATAAAACATGTATTTTATAACAAATGTTTCCTTATAGGTTTAGATACCAAAACGGTAATACAAATAGTTTTAACAGATATATAAGAAATTTTAATCAAATATATATTTATAACAAATGTTCCTTCATAAGTTCAAGGGTTTTTGTTTAATCATAGCTTTCGAGTTAAATTAAAAAAATTAAATTAAATTTACTCAAGTGCCTGAATGTTCTATCTCATAAAAATGGAAATATAGTAAAAGATGAAAATTGCCATATCATTACATATTGCTGTCGGTGTCAAATTATACTCGCCCATAAATAAAAATAAATAAGCGTGAAAGATGTTTTGTTTGTTAAACTAATATTTGACACACAAATTTTAAAAGTAGAAGATAAATTATACACATTGCAGATTGTAGTCAAGCCATCAGGACCAAAGTACCTCGGGAGCGTAGGAATATCCTTTCACAGTGCGTCAAATGTGACGTCAATCATTGAAGCCGCAGACGATCTGTTACAGGAAATA
Source organism: Ruditapes philippinarum (assembly GCF_026571515.1). Taxonomy (NCBI): domain Eukaryota; kingdom Metazoa; phylum Mollusca; class Bivalvia; order Venerida; family Veneridae; genus Ruditapes; species Ruditapes philippinarum. The sequence goes on along the minus strand of NW_026859100.1, from coordinate 328,083 downwards.
GATGAAGGAAGTTCCGTGCTTATAGAGGAGTTCATAGAACCAATCTCACCTCGAAATACAGGCAAGTTTATAAAGTGTTTTTTCTTGAAAAATATTCCATCACTCATAATGAAAAAGAAAAAAAATATTATTTGGATTTTTAGTTTTTCTTTATCCTGCTACTGTCTATATTATAAGCTAGATAAAGCCTTGCCGAATAAACCTATCTACCTCCAGATAATCCGGTTCGCTGGGAAAGTGAATGGCTCGCTACAGTAAAGCTCGCCAAGATACACTTTCTCGCTCACCGGATAAACCTTCTCCATCCCGACATCAACCATGTATTCTTTATTTTTCTTTACACTATAGCAATTCTCTCGTATGCTATTTATACATATCTTGATATACCAACATATAAAAGAACATGTTAGGGACAGTCTCTATCATTCAATCATACAATCAGAGTTAAAATTTAAATTCAAAATTTTCTGTATAATAATATAGCATTTGACAGTATTTGTTTTAGATAATTGATTTAGAGTCTATTGTTATGTACAGATATGGTTACTTAGAATGGATAATATGTGTTTTTTATATGTAAAATTTATTTTGACAAGGTAAGGAAATCCTTTATAAGAATGGATTTTTGAAATTCCTTTAGTATTATACTATCTTACTTGTTTTACTGTAGTCATTTTAAAAATAGAATCCGGCGTGGCATTTATGATACCTTTAAGGTCCATGCAAGATGGCATGCGTCTACCATTAAATAGTAAAAAAATAAATAGTCAACTGCAAATTATATAATTCCCTTTAATATACCAATGTTTCAGCTTAACGGCTTTCTTCAGGGTACATACATAATAAACAAAAATCAGGAAATAAGCCGCCGCATGAGAAAACCAACAAAGTGCAGACTATGACGTCACCGAGAAAACGTTATTTGAATCTTACGTCAAAATATGCTGCTTTTTATCAATTTACCGCGTACACAATTTCTACTTACCACTGCCAGTGCCCGTCGTCACTATATCTATGGCGCTTTGAGACAGAAGTCCCTGAAAAAGATCAAACCATTTTATTAAATTTATTCAAATTACATGCAGCTCTATTTAAATTTACGAGCTGAAACGTCATGCCCGCCCGCTCTCGTCTAAGCAGTAAAGTGTGGCTCTATCATGCGTTCGTTTGTATGCGATAACTTAACTTATTTTTTAGAATAAATATTGATTTTAGTAGACAAGTAACCCATATTGGGGATATTATGCAAGCAATAAAACCAGCAAAATATGAACATATACAGAAAGAAAGAAAGCAAAAAAGTTTCGTATTTAAAAAACGCATGACTTACTTCACTTTAATTTAGTGCTTTTATACATTTAGCTGGAGATGAAAGTTTTCATGCATAAATAAAGCTTTAACTTAAATTTCATAAATTTTAATGTATACGCCTCTTATCTTTTACATCGCACAGTTTGCAAATAATTTACTCTTAAACTGTTAGATTTTCGTATTGATTATATCAGAATGATTTCAAAATGGTTTACCAAAATGCTTTCAACATAAATTGTTGTTGCGTTTTTTCACCAACTACTGACTGATTTGTTTTTGTCCAGCCAGCTATAAGCACGTAAACAACCAGAACATGTAAAAAGTAAAGAAGATAAATAAATACATAGCTACAGCAATAAAGCTGGAACACGCTATACCCGGCTTACATAGATACATTTGGTCATTGCCACTCGCAAAACCTCAAAGAGCATTTTAACTTATAAATGATTTTTAGATGAGAGAAGAAAACCATGCATATGAAGTCCATCACCACAAAAAAACAACGTGCCTGAAATAATGCACGGAAGGGCACCTGAGGTCTTCCTCCACCAGTAAAGCTGGAACGTCGCGATATGACCTATACTGTGTCGATGTGACGTAAAACCCAAAACAAAACAAAAACAAAAAAACAATGCTCGTGATAATACAAATCTTCATTGTTTAATTTTCATTGAGCAATTTTATACAACATTTTTAATAAATAAACGTATGCAAATTGTATACAAATTATTATAAATGTACTATTTTGCAATGTCTGCAGCACTTTGTTTGATCTTTTTGCCATTTCATTTACCTTATTTTGACGTTTTAGCATAACGTTCTACTTATAATATCATGACGTCAAAAATGCGTTTTTCTGGCTATATACCTGTCGATTTAGAACTAATATTTTAAAAGCTTCTAAATACCAAAAGGATGTAAAAATTGTACATTAGTAAGTGAGAATTATTGTATTTCATTTCCATGAAATTGTAAAAAGTAAAAATGTGAAATTTTGCACTATGTTGATTTTCTCATGGGGTGACCCAAATTATGTCAGCGGCACATGACGTCAATAGTGACGACGTCAACACGAGCAAAGATTTTGGCGTAATAATAGACAGGATCAATTTGGTGCATCATACTAGTGAAGAAAGCAGTTAAAGTGCAAATATTAACTAAAAAAACCAGTAAAACTGACTAAGATATATAAGATATATAAAATATTTTTAGTAATTGACAGATATTAAAACAAGACTTTGGAATTCATTCCATTTGGTGATAAGTATCTAAGTGATATATCCAGAAATTGTCTTACTCTATGCTTAAAGTTCAACTACGAGTTATGGAGAGAAGATTTATCTGTTTCAAACACTTGATGGCTTATGCCCATAATAGTTATACATGTGTTTTTACTAGAACGGCCGTTGGGTCTATTATTAGGAATCCTGAACGTGGTTTAGGTACGCTGTATATTATGCCCGTGTCTTCATACTTGTTTGTTTCGCATGTATATATGTTGTACTTCAAATTTGGAGGAATAAAAGAATCTATCTATTTTAAAAGAAGGTGTTACTTTATCAATAGGCATAAAACAGAAATGCTTGATAGTATGCACTTGGGGATTAAAATTTGTAATTGTTTCAGGATAATGGTTTATATAAAATTTATGACTATTCATATGATGTGAATATTGTTGACTAGTTTGTCCAACATTTTGTTTTGAACATGTTTTTATATATAATCAAGTATATTACGTCAGATTATCTACATGACATTTCATACCTTATATCATAACAAGATTTGTTGATGTAACTTTAATTAAATACCACACATTTAGGGAAAAACATAAGAGCTATGTTTTATTTTTATTGGAGAAGGAAAATCGTTGTCGCATTTCTGTATCATTTTGAATCAGTAATTGTTCGGCGCACTAATTTTTCTCTCAGGTATGACGAGGATTATTTTTTTCCCCAGCGGGCTACAGCCCGCAGGGAATTGGTATGCGGCATGGGCTGCAGCCTGCAGGGAATTGGTATGCGGCATGGGCTGCAGCCTGCAGGGAATTGGTATGCGGCATGGGCTGCAGCCTGCAGGGAATTGGTATGCGACATGGGCTGCAGCCCGCATGGAATTGGTATGAGGCATGGAGGAGAACGTGACCTGTTTCCGGTACATGGAGGAGCACGTGATCTGTAGACCGCACTTGATTGGTTAATCAACGTCGCATTTTTTTATATTTTTAAATCACAAAGGTATGGATGATGCAGACGGGTGCCCAACTAATCGACTCGTTCCGGTCTCCGGTCTTCGACGGTCTCCGGTCTCCAAAGGCTTCTTCTATTTTTTCCAAATAATTCTGAAAACAGTTAAACGAAATATCTTTAAATTATTAAAATATTCACCCGCAAGAAACCTTTTTAACTTGTTCTCATTTATAGCGAGCCAGGATGCATTGTGAATTTACCAGAGCACATTTCAGCCGAAGAGTCTACTAGCATTAGTTACGTTCACTTTCATTAACTGATAATTTCTGTACATGCCAAAGCAGAGGTACGGCGCTAATGACCGTAAAGAGGATTTCATGATCAATCACAACGAAAGTGAAATGTACCGTGCGGCAATCGAACCTTGGTCGCCCGAGTCACATTCCAACACCTTAACTATTGAGCTAACCGGACAGTTTAAAAGACTTGTATTTATCCTTTAAAACCTTCATGCTGTTGACAAGACTGAAAGAAAAAAATGTAAATGAAGGGAATGATTATTTATATTGTATAATAAGTTAATAACCAATAAATATCTTACTATTTGTTCAGGTACACATGGAGTACGACTTTGGTCTGCAAATGACGAATTAGGCTTCAGAGTACGTTCAACTATCTGCAGGGATCATGATGGCACCCCCGTTACAACGCTCGTAAGAACACATTAAAATGAAAATGATATCCGAAATATATTATGACTTAAAGCTCGTAAACGCTTGGGGTTTTAACATTTACTGTTAAATATCAACTGTTATAGACAGGGGGCGTCCGTGGCCGAGTGATAAAGTCGTTGACTTCAAACCACTTGCCCCTCACCGCTGTGGGTTCGAATCCCGACTGGGACTTTGGATTCTTTCATGTGAGGAAGCTATCCAGCTAGCTTACGGACCGTCGGTGGTTCTACTTAGGTGCCAGTTCGTGCCTGAAATAATGCACGGAAGGGCACCTGAGGTCTTCCTGGAACGTCGCCATATGACCAATACTACGTCGGTGTGACGTAAAACCAAAAAAAAAAAACAGATGTGAGGATCTCGGCAAATGTGGGCTTTTCTCAGCTAATCTGTATTTTATCGTTATAGCTTCGGGATGTACTACCCATCACAATAGATAAGTCAACATGTTTCGCTTATTTTCGAAGCTGTAACTGTAAAAGTTTGTTTGTACCTACGGGGAAAAAACCAAATATTCTTAATTCCAGAGTTAGTCTGTATATTCTTTTCTCTTTTAAAGTCATTTTCCCGTTATGCCAGAACTTAATTACACAAGTACATGTTCTTACGTATATGGTTAGTAATAACAATTGGATTTTTTTCTCTCTTTTTTTCGTGTGCTTTCTTTGTACTTAAAATTAAAAACTAAACTAAAAAATAAAAAACCAACATATAGTGCAAAAAATTTCTCATTTTCACTTTTTACAATTTTTGAAAATACATTAATACACAGTAGCTATGATACCATTTCCATCACTTTCCGCTATTTAAAAGTTTTTTAAATATAAGTAAATAAATAGTAACAGACTTAAGCGATTACTTTCTTCAGTTATATTTATAGAGGATATTGAATGAGTGTAGGTTTAATACTAAATTTATTGAACGAGTTTAATAAATTTAGTATTGAATCTACACGAATATAATATTCTATTTATCACATATATAAAATAAGAACGTTAAACTGTGAATAAGAGTCATTTTTATTTGACGCGCATATAGTGTAACGCTAACATTAGCGCGCTTTAACGTTATGTTTATAATGCAAATGATGTCACGTCATAGAGGATATTTGTTTGTTTTGCATGTAAGATTGAAATATAATTTCACTGAGTGAACACCAGATGCAATATTATAGCTGGTGTTCAAGAATGAAATATATTTCAATCTTATATGTAAAACAAATAAATTTTCTTTTTATTTCATGCTTTTTAAGTGATTTTAAGTATTTTTTACTGATTTTTTGCCGCGTAACGTCGCGCATTCTCCTTTGTGACGTCATCACATGATGACGTAACATCATCAATTTTGAAATATAGTTCTGTTAAATTTCTCTAATGTTGTTGCATTTTTAACATGATGTATGGTGACATCGACTTTCTTTTCCTAAAGGAGCAAAATTTACGTATGTCGGCATTTATTTTTGCCTGTTATTCCATTTAGTTATGATTTTCTTTTCATCCGCATTCAGATATAGTCCAGCTACAGTGAAAATTATATTTTATAAATTTCACTAGTGGTTTATCAGAATATAATCATCTGATATATTACAATAAAACACTGGAAAACATGAAATAAAAAGTGTTATTACACTAGTGTAATATCGTCTAGTGTAATATCGTTTTTATTAAATGGCTTTATTACACTCCTGAGCCGCGGTTTATGTGATAAATGTAACGTCATTGTATATTTACGGTAACGTAGCGTTACGTATTAGAGTTGAAACTGTCATTCGACATTGTATACTAACGTTAACGTAACGTAACGTATTAGAGTTGAAACTGTCATTCGACATTGTATATTTACGGTAACGTAACGTATTATAGAGTTGGAACTGTCATTCGACATTGTATATTTACGTTAACGTAACGTAACGTATTAGAGTTGAAACTGTCATTCGAATAATATAAATGCATTTTACTGTTTTCACAGATAAACTGCTCCGTTGCAAACAAACGCTTGCCTATAAATGGTGACAACACTATTTGCCAGTCACTTAACAGTACTTTATTGGCGTACAACATTTTGAGCGAGCATGAAAGGAAGGAGTTAGAAAGAACCATCAGAGTTCAATCAGCTGACGTTCTAGAAAAGATAATTGAAAGAGAAAACCTGTTGAGTGATGAGGAAAAAGGCGCCCTCAGGGGACAAACAGATGTAATCGGTTAGCAATCTTTTGTATAATTTAGTCATATTACTTCGATCAGCAAAATGAATAATATATACAGAGTTTGTTAAAGGAACTTCACTGCGGTTTTATGACATGACGGACATGGCCTTGAGGACATAAAACTTTTTTTTTTAAGTTCTGTCTCAAATCTCAGGATTTTCATTGGTCAATGAACATTCTGTGACAGTTTCTGACCAATCAAAATATCTGTGTTTTAGCTTGGAGAATTTCTTTATAACCTTCCGGCCTGGAAATAATATTTCGAGATTAATGTTACATTTTGATGTAGGTCTAGACCAACAAAATTTCAGGCCATCAGCTCACTCTTTTTTTCCAGAATAACTGTTCTTATTGTGAAAAAAACCTCAAAATTTGAAAAACGTTGCAACGCTTTTCACTCAAGTCCGGCTGAGAATAGTACAAGCATACGTTGTTTGTTTGTTTTTTTTCAATGTATTTCCAGGTATATTTCTTAATAACCTCTTGCATATCTTTCTGTTTGAAGTGCCCCAGCTGATCTAACCAAGAAATTCAACACATTTTATTGTTTATTTAGTCGTATTTTATTTCATCAATATTTCTCAATGTTTCATGTATAAGTAGATATAATAAAAAAAATCATTTCTAAGTTTATATAAACGTTTCCCATTTGTTTTGATTTTGACAATTAAGAGTTCTATGCATCTTGTATAAAGTTCAAAGTCTGTTCTAATGCATTATTAATGTATTCTTATACTCCATGGAAAATCATGGTAATTTCTTATTGTAGGAATCGATATGGTAGTTACAGAGAGAGCTGGAAAGTTAGTCCCCGTCGGAATAGAAGTAAATAGCCACGACTGTACCATTAACACCCAGCTATATGACTTTATGATGAACCTTGGCGAGAGCATGCTCGTCTCAAACAAAACAAATTCGTGTCCACGACCTACTGAGAAGAAAAATGAACCTGAACTTATACCATTGATTTCTGACATATATATAGACGGTGACGGAAAGTCAAATGAAAGAACTGAAGACCATTTGAAATCAAACCGGAAAGCAAATCTCCTTGAAAGTAGGTATTATCATGGGAACACAGTCGGTAAAAGTGTCCGTCCATTGGTTCGCAATATGATTGTACGTTCCCAACAATACATGGTAAGGGGCAAGCAGATTATTGTGATTGGTGGAGGCGGCTACAGCAAACGAAACATCTGGACAGACGCTGAGAAATACGGCATACATGTAAGAGCTTATTTATAAGTATTATTATAGTATGATACTTATTTCCTATAAAAGTATAAAAAGGTGATAAATTGACTACAATGTATACATAACTAGAGTGAATTAATGACTTGCATAAGCTGTCATGAGCAAATAATATATAACACGAATCAAGGGCAATGACCACACATACTATATACCATTTCCTCTAGAATAATTTGCTCTAGAATTTCGGGTGATTACATACTATATATAATTTGCTCTAGAATGTCGGGTGTTTACATACTGCATATCACTTGCTCTCGAATGACCGGTGTTTACATACTATATATCATTTACTGTAGAATGCCGGGTGTTTGCATTGTAGATATCATTTGCTTTAATTTACATGTTACATATCACTTATTCTAGAATGACCGGTGTTTTCATACTATGTATCAATTGCTCTAGAATTCCCGGTGTTAGTATACTATATATCATTTGCTCTAGAATGTCCGGTGTTTACATACCTATATATCATTTGCTCTAGAATGTCGAGTGTTTACATACTATATATCATTGAAATTGGAAGGATATTTCTTTATAAGGTTCGATCTTCGCATGTAACAATGACTTTTGTTTATATTGGTGTACCTATTTTCTTTGTCTCATGCAGATAACTTTAGTCGATTCGGATGAAGATCATCTCGCAAAAGATCTTGTTCATCGTTTTGTACACTACGACTTCGATGACCACAAGAAGGACTTTGCGCATGCGTGTAATATCTATAATATATTACAAGCTAAAGATATACAGGTCGACGGTTGTCTGACATTTTGGGAAGATTGCGTACCTCTTGCAGCACTTGTGAAGGAAATGGCCGGCACAAAAGGTTTGCTTAAACATTTCCGATGAAACGTTTTATATACACTAGTTCCGTTAAAAAAAAACACTGTTAAAAGTTAGACTTTTGTTCGGTGTTAAAGTACCACAAAATAGGTATTATTTCTATTGGCGACTAACAGTTTTTTTATGGAGAACGAGAATATGACTAACTTCAAATATAAACCAACTTTGTGGGCCTATTTGATATTTTCTGCATAATAAGCCAATGTCTTCAGTCCAATAGGTGTTATCAATAATTCTATACAGACAATGAATACGGAATATTATGTTGTAGTAGCTTTCTGATGCTTTGTATTTTGCTACGAGCAGTGTTGGAAAATATTGATATCTCGCGAGACTGAAGGTCAAATGAGATTTTTTCCAACGTTGCAAGTAGCAAAATGCATAGCCTCAGAAAGCTGCTACAACATAGTTTTCCTTTTATTATACATGTATACCTTATCGTTTTAAGTAAAAAAGAATTTCAATAAACTTCACTTCTATTGGTAATTTCGGGAAATGAAATGTAGCTGTCGAGAAATTAATTCATGAATGACGGATAAATACGTTAGTTTTGCAAACCGGTCACGCCTTTAATAATTTTGGTTCCCGTTTCCACATGTTACGTTATACACAGCTAAGATCGGAACCAACGTCAAAAATAGTCCGGCACTTCCATATATGGTACCGTATTTGTCACTAACATAATACGGAATTTTTTATCCGTTGAAGAGTATTCGCGCTTCAAGATTTGCGTGTATTTTAGGGAGAAAATTTATAGGTATATAACAAAAAGTGTGTATTTCTTGAATGGACAAATATGTATTCATACCTGTATAATTCATTTACCTCATTTCACAGGCTCTGAACACAAGGCGGCACTTACAGCAAAAAAGAAGAGCAGAACACAAAATGTCCTCAATATGCGCAAAGCCGATATCCCTCATTGGCCAAGAACCTACTTGTATTCTTCACAATCCGTTCATATAAAGTCTGAAGATGACAGTGTTTTAGTCCCAAAAGAGTACGTATATCTAGCTTGTAAATATTAACACATTAAACAACATTTGTTGGCTGTTTTAGTGCTGTTCTTAGATAAAAAATAAACTTAGTTTACTAGCACACTTTCAAAAGAATGTATAAAACATCTTTATTTTGAATATAATGTCAATTTGTTATTTAATCATTTTAAAGTTTTTCATATTAACAAATATAATGTATTCGTCACGTTTTGACGTCATCGTTATTGACGTTATGTGACGCTGACATAATTTAGGCTGCCCCGTGAGAAATCAACATAGTAATTAAATTGAAAACCTTTAATATATAGAGGATATTGAATGAGTGTAAGTTCAATACTGAATTTATTGCACGAGTTGAATAAATTATATTATGCGAGCCTCTGGCGAGCATTATATTATTTTATTCAACGAGTGCAATAAAATAAGTAATGAACTTACACGAATTTAATATTCTATTTATCACATACCCAAAATTAAGACCGTTTAAAGTGGAAAAAGAGTCATTTTTCATTGACGCGCCTATAGTATAACGCTAACATTTAGCGCGTCTTTACACTATGTTTCTATAACGCTAATGACGTCACGTCAAAATATATGCACGGCCGTGCAATACCATTTTTACGGAGTCGCAAAATCGGCACGGGTGTGTGATAAAAATGCATACGTAACGTAGATCTGTATCAATTTACTATTAAAGGAACCGCATTGATGCCCATAAAAATTGAAAATGAATCACTTGCAGTGGAAAAGTCTGAAAAAGATAACAAAGAAATATACTCAGAATTAAATTGAATATCGTTTTACAAGTAGCCTATAGAAAGAAAAAACAATACAATGTGATTAAACTAACATGTTATTACAATATTTCAGCTTTAAGTTCCCAGCAATTTTGAAGCTTGAGCACGGTTCCAGCGCCGTTGGTGTCTCTGTCGTTAAAAATGAAGACGAAATCCGGAAGAAGTATCAGGACATTTCCGAACTTTTCCGTGACGAATCGGACTTTCCCGGAATAGGACTCGGTCATGATAACACTATGGTGGCGATGGAGTACCACAAAGGCTCTGAACATGATGTCGATGTGATACTGTATGACAGGAAGCTTGTTGGCGCGTTCATCTCTGACAATGGCCCGACGAGATATCCGTATTTTACCGGTATTAAACATTAGTGATACATGTATTTGAAATAATAATTTGATACTCAGTAAAATAGCTTTAACAGTTATGCTGATATTTTGATTGTGAAACCTTTATATAAAGAAATAATGGTAGTGGTTTTGGTAGTTTTCACTCCGGATCACGGCAGTAGCCCACATTGTATTAACCAGAGCACAGTTCAACCACCGCAACGTTTACCAGTACTAGTTGCCTTCACTTTCGCAAGGAACTGAAACTGCTATATATGACAGAGCAGAGGTACAGTGCGAATGACCGTAGAAAGGATTTCATGATCAATCACAACGTAAGTGACCTGCGCCGTCCGGGAATCGAACCCGGGTCGCCCGATTCACAGTTAAACGCTCTACCTATTGAGCTAACCGGGCGTATTTCTGCATAAATATATAAAGAAATAAGATTACTCAGGAATATTTTATAGGAATTTAAGCAATGTATCAGGGTTCGTACATGGAGTTAATAAGTTAAGGCTTCTTACCGATTATGTTGAATAGGTTAAGTAAAATTTAACAATGAATTTATACGAATTTATCACAGGACATTTTACATACAGAAATGAAATTATTTTTGCACTGAACAATTACATCATTTTGGCATATGACGTCACATCAAAACTATATAATTTTATGTACGACCGTGGAATTCCGATTTTACGGAGTTGTGAAAAGCAGCATTGGTATGTACGAAAGACCGGTGGGGACATTTCAACTTCATGAATTCCTGATTTCAACTTCATGAATTCTCGATTTCAACTTCAAGTACTCACGATTTCAACTTCATGAATTCACGATTTCAACTTCATGAATTCACGATTTCAACTTCACGAATTCACGATTTCAACTTCGTGAAGTTGAAATCGTGAATTCGTGAAGTTGAAATCGTGAATTCGTAAAGTTGAAATCGTGAATTCATGAAGTTGAAATCGTGAATTCATGAAGTTGAAATCGTGAATTCGTGAAGTTGAAATCGTGAATTCACGATGTTGAATTCTTGAAGTTGAAATCGTGAATTCATGAAGTTGAAATCGTGAATTCGTGAAGTTGAAATCGTGAATTTATGAAGTTGAAATCGTGAATTCGTGAAGTTGAAGTCGTGAATTCATGAAGCTGAATCGTGAATTCGTGAATTCCGTATATTGAAAACGGGAATTCACGAAGTTTAAATTGTGAATTCATGAAGATGAAATGGGGAATTCATGAAATTGAAATGTCCCTACCGGTCTTTCGTAGATCTATGTGCATAATGCGTTGTTTTGCTATTGTTTTCTCTTCTTTTTTCAGTGCAACAGTTTATTCACGTTTTCAATATGTGAGATATACATATATATATGCTCGTTTGATTATGTATTTTCTTTCTTTATATTCAGAAACAGCTGCGGTCATGCCGTCGTGTTTACCGGCTGATAAGCAAGCACAACTCATTGCAGCGGCATATCAGTGCTGCACAGAGATAGGTAAAAATAAATATATTTAATGTTTATGTAGATTATAAAAGTTACTTACTGCTCTTGCTTGGCCATAGTTTCATTATGAAAATGATATTTAAAGTTGAATAAAAAGAAAGCAAATATATACAAAAAGTTGTCATCTAAATTTCATTCTCTGGATGCTACGATTTGATTGATTATATGGTTATATTATAGATATAGATATTATATATAAACAATGGCAAATGTATCAGATAAAAGCTTTATAGTACTGATCATGCATTTCAGTAAAACTTCATGTCATTATCTTATCATTTTATTTCTTATTTTAGGGCTGTCGAGCGGAACATTCAATGTAGAACTTCTTATGACTGGAACCGGACCAAAACTGATCGAAATCAACGCCAGAATGGGGGGATTTTACTTACGTGAATGGATCCGTGACATTTACGGCGTCGACCTCGTTCTGTGCTCCCTTATGATATCATGTGGTTTAAAGCCATATATTCCGAAACTTCCAGCCAACAAATGTATCATGGGTATCATGCTTATTCCTTCTGCGCATGCGCACGTTTTACAGGAAGTGCAGTATAAAACCCAACTGAACGAAATGATAGAAAAGAATGAGATAAAGTTCACGCAATTTGGCGAACTTGGCGAGTCAACGTCATCAGACTATGAAGAACCTTTTGGAAACATTGCTGTGGGCGCAGAAACTGCGGAGGAGGCAAAGGAGAATCTAATACGTATCTGTAATAAATTAGAAGTAATCATGGACAAATACCCAGTGCACACATTTCTTAGATACTTCTAGGAGTTGTACTTTAACTGGATGAATATAATCCGGTTCGCTTGACAAACATTTCAGCAGTTTGATTTCATCAGTCATCACACAAAAGCTTCAACGTAAACTTGTTGTAGAAACAGATAACAAAACACTTGTCATCATATGAAATGACATTTCAGAAAACAGTACGCCGCGAATTAAAGACACCACGAATAAGTGCTTTTTTTATTAAAAAAACAAAAACAAGAACGTGAAAATTAGGCCCCGTCGTACAGTACATGTATTACATTAGCAATTTTTGTAGTTTATTTTGTAATTTGTTTAGCATTAGTTTTTTGCTCTAAATATTGTTCTGAGTGTTTGTTTGAATGTTACCTTAATGTTAAATTAAGTATAAAGTTCTTCTTTTTTCATATTAGCAATGGCTTTTAAATATTGCAGTGTATATTATTATGTGAACTTTTTATTAAAAAATGTTTAGAATTAATTTTTTGCTCTAAATTAATGTGTGTTTGAATGTTACTTAAATGTTAAATTTAGTATAAAGTTCTTAATTTTTTTGGCATATTAGCAATGGCTTTTAAATATTGCTGTGTATATTATTATGTGAACTTTTTATTTAAAAAATGTTTAGAATTAGTTTTTTGCTGTAAATTAATGTGTGTTTGAATGTTACTTAAATGTTAAATTTAGTATAAAGTTCTTAATTTTTTTGGTATATTAGTAATGGCTTTAAAATATTGCAGTATATATTATTAAGTGATTTTTTTATTTTAAAAATGTATAATTTGCTGTTATCTATAATATCTACTTGTATTTTTTGTACCTTTTTTGTATGAACAATTGCATAATTTTTTACAACATACTACATGGTTTGAAAAGTGATGTCTTAGGATGTGTGCGTGCGTGCGTTTGCGCGCGCACGCGTTTGTGAATTTTTATATATGTTGAGTTGATCATCATACACATTTTTATGACTTATTGTTTACTGTTCGTTGGGTTAATAATTCGTATTTCATTATATTTGTATTAAATATTTATTTCGCTTTGATTGACCTATATGACTGACTGATTATTTAAAGTGTGAAACATTTAATATCTCATTTGAGTGATGGTTGGTTAAGTTGGTTTGGTTGGTTGGTTGGTTGGTTGGTTGGTTGGTTTGGTTGGGTTGGTTGGTTGGTTGGTTGGTTGGTTGGTTGGTTGGTTGGTTAAGTTGGTTGGTTGGTTGGTTGGTTGGTTAATTGGGTTTTACGTCGCAACAACACTGCAGAGGACATACGGCGGCTTTTCATTTTATTAGACTTACACAAAAGTGTATCATTGTAATACATAAACATCAATGTTTATCATGTCACATATCTAGCACTCATATATTTACATATTACAAAGACTGTAAAGTGTAATAACTATTGCAACATTTTAAGTCATATTACTTTTCAATTAATTTTGAGTTACAATGCTAGCACAATGTTACAATATTGTATTTCATTTGTAGAAGTTAGAAAATCATGTAATTTAAACAAAGATGACATCATCAGCATAATAAAAACGTTTATTGTAATTATGTCTTTATTATTTGTCAGTGGAAGAGATATACATTCAAAGTGAAACTCATCTTAATATCTCATACAACTTAATAATAACGCTTATTTCTCGATCATTTTTACGGCATACCTACAAGTTTGATTTGTATAGACTTGTTTACGATAAGATTTTTCCATAGTAACGGATGTTGCATTGTGCGCATGCGCATTCGGCCTAGGGCAAAAACGCAATAAGAAAAGGCTACATTTTTATTATACTTTAAGCCTAAGTCACACATTCAGGATTTTTACTGCCGTCCTTGATAGGACCATTCCCGATTAAAATGTGTCCAAGGTCTGATCAAGATCCTGTGATTCGTGGCTGGAAATTCAAATTTTTATTCAAATTTGTAAACACATTTATTTAATCACGACAACAATCAGATATTGTTCAGGAGGCGTCCCGATCCAGCCGTTTCCAGCAGAATTCGTCTCGATTATCCCGTTCTCGATCCGATTCTGATCCGATTTGTATCTTTGTCATGGTAAAAAACGACCGATTCTGTCCCGACAGCGTCCCGATTCTCCCGAATGCGATCCGACGGAGATCAGACAGTGATCAGACAATGAACCGACTCTGACGGAAGACATCCGTTAGGTAAACCGTTTCACGTGATAGTCCCTAGATGGTCCCGTCCTATAAGAATCGTTCGACGGCGGATTCAAACTTCAGTCCTGGATCAAGGGCTTGCCTCCACCACGTATCTTGTTTGGTGATGCGGGGTGTGATCCGAGCCAGGGCTTAATCGTATAGTTCTATGGGCAGCCTCATGTAGTTGATGAAAGCTTTTGGATCTTCTTCTCTCAGCTCCCTCATCAATGTGTCATACTGGCCGAGCTGCTCAATTCTGTATATCCAGGGCTTGACCCAGTATCTTCTACTTCTACAAGGTTGCAGTGCCCTTCTGTTCAAATAATAATTGGCAAATAGAAGGTCTTCTTCTTCTTCTTCCATTTCCATGAGAGCAACCTGCTGCAGAAGTCTCCGTCTATGAGCAGTTCAGACGAATCTGTGTTCCCACGCATCTGAAATCCTACAACTGTCGCCATATTCGGGATGATCGGGACAATGCCGGAACGCAATCCTATTACAGTCTGCTGTACCGCATTGCACACGCCTTTGTCTGGACTCAGTCTATACGTGTTCTGTAATTGTCGTGACTCTGACGTGGGTAATATTGCCGAATTTCGTTTTAATTACAGAACTGTTCCGGAACGGATTCGACAAAGACAGTTCGCATTCGGCAAGATCTGGACGCAATCTGGACTCAATCGGCAAGAAACGGCAATGCAAAATTTCTCCAGATCATGCCCGTTCCACAGGACACTGACCAGACAACACAGGACATTGTCACGATTTTTATCCGATTCAGCAGAATCTGTCACGACATAGTCACGTTTGTAATCCGGCTAGACAAAATCGGCTGAGTTTCCTGAATGTTACGGGACGCACCTAACTGTCGGGAGTGCTTGGCCGACCTCTCCGGACCATTCCCGATCCGTAGGACTCTGTTACGAATATATACGACTGCGTTCAGACAATGAAAGGACATTCCAGATCATTGAGGATAGTAATCCGACTTTTTCTCTTTTCGTGTCGTAGCGC
Source organism: Ruditapes philippinarum (assembly GCF_026571515.1). Taxonomy (NCBI): domain Eukaryota; kingdom Metazoa; phylum Mollusca; class Bivalvia; order Venerida; family Veneridae; genus Ruditapes; species Ruditapes philippinarum. The sequence goes on along the minus strand of NW_026859100.1, from coordinate 311,976 downwards.
TGTATGATCTCAAACGGGAGCCATAATCGGCACTGTGGTAACGCCGCATTAAAGGCTTTAATAGACGTGTTTTCAAGTTATATAACTCTAAAAACAGTAATTTTGGTATGACTTAAAGCGTTGAGTACTTAAAACGTGAGTTGATATTTAAAACAGATATACGAAAATATGCGGGACTTATAATACAAAAGCAACGGACCGCAACGTAAGAAGGTCTAAGTCGTATTAATTAGTGGGTAATTTCTTCAGTAATTAGTCTAAGTAATTCTCATATTCAAATGTATTTTAAAAATAGTCTATACATATTCAAAATCGAACCTGTGTAAATATTTCAAAAAAAAACTTTCTTAAAAGTATAAGATTCACAAATTGATATAAAAACATTTACAGAGAGGGAGACACAGGCAAAATTTTCATTTCTTAGTTTTGAAATTTTCATTCATTATTCTGTAAATGTCCTCAAAATGAATACACTAAACAGTCAAAGGAACAAAACTTTTCTCCATATAAAGAATAAAATGGTGTTTTCTTAACTTGACCCGCGTGGGTCAGGTTAGAGCGCTAAAATTTCACAATAGTTGTCACTCTGTACTCTGGAAACGTTAAAAAACATGTCAAATCAATTACTAAGACTTGTTTCAATCATACAATATCCACAATATTTGTTATTGTACTTTCCAGGGTTTGTTCAAATCGCATGACTTGTTTTTAAACTATTCGGTGATTCTGTTCGCGTCAAAATTTCGTTCAACATATATAGATATATTTAAACTTCAAACCCAAAATATATAGAATTTATACAGAAATTCATGTTGGGACTTTAAGAAATGTCATTTTAGGGTGATTTGAGTACAGAACATCATTTTTATATTTTTGCCATTATTTTGCCTGAGTATCCCTTTAAAACAGAATCCGTCATTATCTAGTGTTAGTGAAAAGTTTTGATTTAGAGGCCATTGAGAGAAAATGCAGTGTCCAAGGATAATAACCCTACCTTGCTTATTTTTTATTGTCTCCCTTAAATTTATTGTGTTTGCCCTTGGTATAAACTCTTATCAATGATATTTTATTGAAAATTCACACAATTATAGAAACAAGATAAAGGAAGTGCAGTGACAAAAACTTACTGCTATTTTGTCTTATTTTTTTTTCATTATTATCTCTTTATGATACTTAAAAAAAATGCTTGTCCGGAGTATAATTTCAAAATAATCATTGCTATTTCATTGAAACGTTGCACATTTATAAAAACTAGTGCGCGGAGGAAGGTGGTGTAGGGATGGACACTGGTAAGGAAACTACCCGCCTATATGACTGAAATACTGTTGGAAAAGGGCGTAAAATGAAACAAACAAACAAACAAAATAAAAACTAGTAGGAGTAAGTTCAGTGTCAAAGAACTATACTATAACATTACTTTGTTGTTCATTTCATTAATGATACTTTTGATGCTTGTCTAGAAAATAACTTGGAAATAATTGAATAATTATTGAAGGAATTTGAATCAAACTTCACAAATAAGAGGAAAATGTTATGGCCAAGTACAATAATTCTACTTTGCTTATCTTTCAAATGATCTCCCTTAATGTTACTCAAACATACTAAGTAATACTTGTCTGGAGTAATAAAATTACTTCAAAACTATCTAAATGAAAATTTCCACAATTTTGGGGTCTAATCGTGGAAATTGCAGTGGCAAGGAATTATAATTGTAACTAGCTTATTATTTTTATTATCTCTCTTTATGCCAAAGTCATTGGTACACTTTTGCTCATACGGCTTTTGTGTATTTACAAATTTCTTTCATATTTGGTAGGTATTGGATACTTTGTATGGTCTTCTAACGTTGGGTGAATTAATAGGACTGTAATGACTTTGTGCTAAGTGTTGGACTGCCTTATTACTTCACAAAAAAATCAGGGGACCACCCGAAGTATCTACATCTGAGAGACATAAGTAAATAAACAAAAGTTGTCTAAGCAGCTTCAGTGTATAAATCAATTTTAAGTTTAAATGATCTTGACCTTAAGTCAAGGGACCAAATTTAGAAGACAATCTGAGGTATCTTTCTACAAAATATGAAATACATCAGTCAATGAATAAATGCAATATATTTGAACCAAAATTGTAACAAGCATTATTAAGTACTATAAAAGGATATTATTAAAGATCAAACACGGAAGCAGACAGCCTGCATCCCCTCCCCGGTCTTCATCACTGTGTGATGTGTAAATAAAACTATCTTAATACATTTCAAGTTACTCCCTTGAAAAGCATTGTATAATTTTCTTCCAGTCACCTAACACCGTATTTGACTGACTGGCTGGAAAGCGGAAATATGTTCACCTCGATTTATGCGTGTTTGTGTTTTAAGGCTAGCTAAAATATACCTTTAATATACCTACATGTACGAGTATGTGCAGTGAATCTTGACTATGTGAAAATATGTATTGCCAAAACGATAAAAAACGAGATCAACAAGGTATAGGCAACGTTCACAGGACGCAGCCCCCAATACACCCAGGCTACCACAGAAGGGCACACAGAAGGTACCAAACCAAAACCAGGAGTGGACATAAGGACGGCGAATGGAGGAAAGGGAAACGTTATGTTTGAAATAATAAAAACTAAAACGGGCCCATATGGGAATTAAGAAACAAGGGCTATGTGGGTGAAAATGGTGGGGGTCAAAATGGGAGAAGGGGATGAGAAAATACTTACCTTTAACAAAAATGCAATGAGATAGACATCACAAAACATGCAAACATTTAAAACAATAACAATACAGACATGTGAAACACGTGAAGGAACACAAAGGGGTACCCTGAGACGATCAGTGGTAGTTACACCATTGGGGAGTTTAAACCGGTTTTAGGCGCACCAAATCTCATTCTTAGCCCCTAATATGTTTCTACTTCACATGACAGTGTGAATAAAATTAATTCCCGCTAAGTGAAATTCTAATAATGATCTTTGTTACATTAGACGAAATAAAAAAACATCACTGAAATGATCGTGTAAATATGTACAAAAATGTACTTCTTAATGACAATTTCGAAAGTACTCGATGCCTTCAAGGAAGGCAAAGCAACATGAAAATCACCGACAAGGGCCCGACGAAGGGACAGAAGACGAACAAATATTCAGTCCCAAAAGGCTTTAAGAACTGTCCATCACGTAGGGCACAAAATGGGCGCAATTTAACGAAACTATTGCCATTTGTTACAAGCGTAACACTAAGTAACTCCTACGTAACGCATGTGAATTCCGTAACATTTGTAACAAGTTTGTTGCTTGAATTTCTTATCTGTGTAATTTCATTTCACTCAAAACTCTCGTAACATTTGTAACAATGCTGTAACAACCTTGTAACATCTATGTAACCTTATTAATTCCGATTTTTGGTCATTTTCAAGGCTTGTTCTGTAACATTTGTAACAACCTGTAACATTTGTAACAATTATCTGTGAAATTTTCATTTCACTCCAAATTCTTGTAACATTTGTAACAATGCTGTAACAATGCTGTAACAACCTTGTAACATCTATGTAACCTTATTAATTCCGAATTTTGTCCTTTTTCAAGGCTTGTGCTGTAACATTTGTAACAACCTGTAACATTTGTAACAATTATCTGTGAAATTTTCATTTCATTCTCAACCTTCGTAACATTTGTAACAATGCTGTAACAACTACGTAACAACCTTGTAACATCTATGTAACCTTATTAATTCCGATTTTTGGTCATTTTCAAGGCTTGTTCTGTAACACTTGTAACAACCTGTAACATTTGTAACAATTATCTGTGAAATTTTCATTTCATTCTCAACCTTCGTAACATTTGTAACAATGCTGTAACAACTACGTAACAACCTTGTAACATCTATGTAACCTTATTAATTCCGATTTTTGGTCATTTTCAAGGCTTGTTCTGTAACATTTGTAACAACCTGTAACATTTGTAACAATTATCTGTGAAATTTTCATTTCACTCCAAATTCTTGTAACATTTGTAACAATGCTGTAACAATGCTGTAACAACCTTGTAACATCTATGTAACCTTATTTATTCCGTTTTCTGAGCATTTTTAAGGCTTGTGCTGTAACACTTGTAACAACCTGTAACAATTGTAACAATTATCTGTGAAATTTTCATTTCAATCTCAATTCTCGTAACATTTGTAACAATGCTGTAACAATGCTGTAACAACCTTGTAACATCTATGTAACCTTATTAATTCCGATTTTTGGTCATTTTCAAGGCTTGTTCTGTAACATTTGTAACAACCTGTAACATTTGTAACAATTATCTGTGAAATTTTCATTTCACTCCAAATTCTTGTAACATTTGTAACAATGCTGTAACAATGCTGTAACAACCTTGTAACATCTATGTAACCTTATTAATTCCGTTTTCTGACCATTTTTAAGGCTTGTGCTGTAACACTTGTAACAACCTGTAACAATTGTAACAATTATCTGTGAAATTTTCATTTCAATCTCAATTCTCGTAACATTTGTAACAATGCTGTAACAATGCTGTAACAACCTTGTAACATCTATGTAACCTTATTAATTCCGATTTTTGGTCATTTTCAAGGCAACAGAACAAGCCTTGAAAATGACCAAAAATCGGAATTAATAAGGTTACATGGATGTTACAAGGTTGTTACGTAGTTGTTACAGCATTGTTACAAATGTTACGAAGGATAAGAATGAAATAAAAATTTCACAGATAATTGTTACAAATGTTACAGGTTGTTACAAGTGTTACAGAACAAGCCTTGAAAATGACAAAAAATCGGAATTAATAAGGTTACATGGATGTTACAAGGTTGTTACGTAGTTGTTACAGCATTGTTACAAATGTTACGAAGGATAAGAATGAAATAAAAATTTCACAGATAATTGTTACAAATGTTACAGGTTGTTACAAGTGTTACAGAACAAGCCTTGAAAATGACCAAAAATCGGAATTAATAAGGTTACATGGATGTTACAAGGTTGTTACGTAGTTGTTACAGCATTGTTACAAATGTTACGAAGGATGAGAATGAAATGAAAATTTCACAGATAATTGTTACAAATGTTACAGGTTGTTACAAGTGTTACAGAACAAGCCTTGAAAATGACCAAAAAATCGGAATTAATAAGGTTACATGGATGTTACAAGGTTGTTACGTAGTTGTTACAGCATTGTTACAAATGTTACGAAGGATGAGAATGAAATGAAAATTTCACAGATAATTGTTACAATTGTTACAGTTTGTTACAAGTGTTACAGCACAAGCCTTAAAAATGGTGAGAAAACGGAATTAATAAGGTTACATAGATGTTACAAGGTTGTTACGTAGTTGTTACAGCATTGTCACAAATGTTACAGAACAAGCCTTGAAAATGGCCAAATATCGGAATTAATAAGGTTACATTGATGTTACAAGGTTGTTACATAGATGTTACAGCATTGTTACAAATGTTACGCCAACTAGGATTGTAATGAACATTTTTACTGACTTTTTACCAATGATTTCAAAACACATTTAAATATAGGACCTAAAGTGTTACAGCCTTTATATGTGTTACATTGATGTTACGTACATGTTACTTAGAGTTATTCTTGTAACATATTAGAAGAGTTTCATTAAATTGCGCCCATTTTGTGCCCTATCTCCTGTCCATCATAGAGTCTCCCACTCCTATCGTCAGATGTAATCAAAAGCGTAGCGTCCAACTGTAAAAGGGCTGAACATCGTCTGGTATGTTGTCTTTATCCCAGATTAAGGCTGCAGCATCTGAACAAACGCCATAGTATCAAAAATGTCGTCTTTATCCGAAGCATTAAACTCATCATTGTTTAACATTATTAGATGTTAATGTTTTACAAAGAAATCAGATTTGTTTGTTGAGATAAACAAACCATCATCTGTGAACAACATTAAAGGAACGGGGACATTCTTAAAGGACATTCTTAAATGATAGAACCCTTTCTAATGACACTTTCTTAAAGGTTTTTATTATACATCACTTTACCATCAATAGAAACAGCGCTCAATTTAAAACTGCCTTTGGACTTTACTGACCCGATTGAAAGGACTTTAGATTTTGGCATAGGATCAAAGAATCACTTTAGAAGGTTTACAATTATCAACAACAAACCTGTCACACACAAAAATATCAAGAGATTGTTTTGTCTGCTTTAGACAATTTAATAGGCTACTTTCAACATCTGATGGAAGTTCAACATCTTTTTCAATGTTTCAAAATTTTATAGGTGGATAGGTTAAAGAAATTTGATTGATAACGGTGTCACTTTCGAATAAACTCAAAATCCTTTAGACAGCATTGTTATATGACTGTATATAGAAATGTGATTCAGTGTGATGTTTGTTTAAGCTAGATTTATTATCAGCAATGGCATACGTAATAGGACAACGCTATCTGATTTGTACGAGGAGGCGTAGCACTCGAGTATAAATGAGATTACCGAGTGCTTTAATGTTCTTTCTCTTTTGTATCAAAGTCAAACATAAAAACACGTTCTATGTTGTGACAATATAAAACCTAGAAAAAAGGTTAACAATGAATGAGCATCTGAATATGATATTTCTGTCGCTTTCCCTTTCTCTGTCGTTACAATAAGTAAACCCCAGCAAAAATGAGCCAATCAATGGGAATGCTCTGGAGTGCGGGTTACTAATAACTGCACTGTTATTCAATGATACGATAATGACACAAATCATTTTGACTTTTTGCCAATTTAATATATACGGAAATTTCACAAATCGTAAGGACATCCCATATAGTTATATTTATTTTAAAATTAAATATATACATGTATAACCAGGAGATTCGGAACGGACAACTATAGTAAACCTGAAGAAAGTTGACCAGAAGCAATGTTAATATAAATTGTATTTTTATATATGAACAGAAACTTAATAAACTTAACAAAGAACATGTAAAGCCTAATTCTGTTGTTTATGCATAAGTTATTGCTATTAATGATAATTATTATCAGTAACTTTATATCGTAGTCACATTTTATCCTGCAAGTAAATAGTTCAAAGGGGTCTTCAGTCTTATCTAAAGATGTAAAACCTTTTAACCAAAAACGGAGTCTTTATGTAAATAGCAAACAGAGACATGCTCTAGAGACATGCTCTTATGATGTTCTGTATAGATAAGGAATAGAAAAAGAAAACGGGAACGTTAAAGGACGCTTCCCACATATTGTATTGTTGTGTTTTTGTTGTTCGAGCATTTTTATATTGCATTATATATGTTATTTAGCTCATCTTCAAGTCCTTTTATTCCATTTCTCAGTCATTGCAATGAAAAATGAAAAGTATACGTTTGCTGAGACAACACTAGAAAACATTAATAAAACAGTGATCTTGATTTTTTGCCAAAATATTATGAACAAAAGTTATCATTTTTACGGATTTTTTAGATGCTGTTACATTTGATCCCCCACCAAGATACCTTGATGTGATTGGTAAGCAAAACATTGGTATATTGACTATTTCTTAAAAGCCAACTCGCTTAAAACGTCCAATAAAACAAGAGACAGGGAGGCTTTCGGGGATGACTTTATTCTAATAAGTTAGAACTACTGTTAATCAATTGAAATTTAGGACCGTGGGTTCAAAACCCAAGAAGGGTCATTTCTTTCTTCTTTTTTTCCTTTTTTTTTTTTTAACATTATTCGTGTATCTCTTATATTCCTTTTGGGAAGATTTTTTTTAAATAATTTAATTAATATAGGTATTATTTGCTAAATAATACTTAAATCTAATAACAAGTATGGTATCTGGCACTCATTTTGGTAAATTTAAGAGATCATTTTAATTAGGCTGTTAAAGTAGGGAAATAGTCAAACACGTGATAAAAACATGGGAGGGGTAGGGATATTTCATAATTTTGAGCAGTTACAATGATTTTGCTTGTGTGGATTATTTGCTGAATATTATTTATTGTTTCTTACCAAACAAATGTCATAAGGATGATATTGTAGATTTTTTAAAAGGTTCCTTATTTCCGAAAAAGGCCCTTTTTACATCCAATATTAAGTTAAGAAAAGAGGCCATTACTCGATCTCTATACGGTGAAGTTTGTTTAATTTTGCATACATGTGTCCTTTGAGGTATATGTATGTTATCTGTTGTCAATGTTTCAGTTCCTAATCGTGCTAGTAAGGGTGGCCATACTTTAAAGTAGAAATATGTGTCACTTATAAAACCCTGAAAAGGGGAGATCTATCCAGAGCAATGATTACTAAGTTTAATCTTGAGAGATAGTGGAACATTGACAAGTGATATTCAAACTACAACACAAGAAAGTGCATGCATGAATGATGCCAAAGGTTAAAAACACTGAAGTGAAGAAAGGGGCTACCTTTTACAGCTGCAATCTTAACACGTATAATTTTTAAATTCGTCTTACTCTGAAGAAAATTTTCGAAAGTGAAAGTGTTAATTGAAATTATTAATATGTTATAAGGAAGTTTTAACTTTAAAAGTATAATGCTTCCTTTTATATGTTTCGTGGCAACACAAGTTCAACTGGTTCGTTGAAAGTGTTCGCTATAACTCGAACAAGTACCTTTAAAAACTGTACTATGGGAGTGTTTATCCAAAAACTGTCCGGGTTGGGAAAACATCAGGTGCTTCACTGATAATATTCGTAATAAAATGACAGGTATATTGAAATTTACATTCAGTAAGGCATTCTTGATGACTACTGTTAAAGTCCACAAGGTAAATTGTACTTATATCTTATTCATTTGCAATCGAGACATTTTTTTAAACTATCTCGCGAATGCCGTTCGCATGTTTGTCGCTTACATCGCAAAGATCGCGAACTCATCTCAAACCGATCTCTTTCTGGTTACCACGAATTAAGCCAGCAAATCATACGAAGTTGGACCTTTTAGGGCTCTTAAGAATGCCTAAAGACACATATATATATACTGTTATGATTAAGGAAATGACATGAATGCCACTATCGTGAAAAACAGTCAGCTAAAGTCGAATCTATTATCTTCAGTATTCTCGCTTAGATATAATGGCGAAGATTCAAAACATAGACATATTCTTTTGGCATACTCAAAACTGAAGAAATTTGAATAATTGTTTCTTTTTCAGGCCAACATGATGTTTGTGTTGGTTTTTGTGGTCTTGAGCTTCAAAACTGTGTGTAAGTAATATTTTTGCAAATGTTTCGTTTTCATTATCGTAATTTTCATAACTTTTGTCAATTTGTTATACCCTTATTTAACTTTTCATTAATGTATTCTATTACCTATATTTATTTATTTATTTATTTATTTATTTATTTATTTATTTATTTATGGTAGTGTCAGCGGGCCTTTCAATACGATAGTTTTCAGGATGACGTTGCAGACTCTATATATTGATTGAGCACTATTGTTATATCTAAAAGCCTTTATCACATCAGCCGCACGGAATTTGGTTCGTTACGATTGAGAGAAATAATCTGTGCGTAGAAAGATCGCAGGTAATTTCGCAGTTTATCTAGACAGATTTGTAGATCGTCAGGCAGACGTAAGCTGTTCGTACGTCGGCCGCATGGCTCGCACGATATTTAGGCTTGACGGTAGGACAAAAAAAAATATTTCTTACGGTCGTCGCATAATGACAATGCAACAGACGTGCGACTGTTAAGACAGTCGTAAGGCAATCTTACAAAATTAAAACAAAAATCGCATGAGCACCGCACGACGCACAAGAATCCGCAAGGCTGCCGCACGATTGCCGTGCGATGTTTGAACGTTCATCGTACGAATTCGAAAGTGAGGATTGGATGCAACACCATCATTAGAGCGCCCCTATTGTTTCAATCAAACTGGGATGGCTTTACTTATATGATTTGTACTTAAGTAGCTTACTTATGTATTAAGATAAATTGTGTTTAATATTGTTCAATTTGCTTATAATATTATACATTATAAGGTATACTCGTACAAAATGCAAACAAAATTGTTACACACCTATGTCACTGACTATCTCGGATATCTCCAATAGCCGTTTCTCTTTATAAATGTTGTCAGAGTACCGACGATCACTCTTTACATAAAATTTTGGGTGTTCAGTAAACCATTGCACTAATATATTTTCTGTTTTAGCGGACATAGAAACTTGTCATTGCGATAAATGTGCGTGCTGTCTTCCTCGGAGTTTGAATTTTCTTTTGAAGCTCCCTGTGAAGTTTCCTGTGCAGATTGCCTTTTAACCTGCTGTTCACTTGTTGTCTCTAAAGGCTCTTAATTGGCATCAGACCCAGTCCAAAATCTGACCAAAAAAATCGCAGAAATAATGTCTATGTTGAGAAATCAGTCTGCGTTGCTGCGGCAACCTTGCGACCTAAAGAATTCGTAAGACTGTCTTGCGGCTGCCGCACGAAACATATCGATTTTGAAAAATGCGTTCGTACGGCTGTCGTAAAGCTGATGTGATAGAGGCTTTATCCGATCGTCCATCGTTAATGGTATAAAAACACCTAATCAATTTCCGAAATGGGTGCATGGAGAATGATAAAGTTTGTGCAATAGATACAATATATTTAAATATTATTTATGTGACTTCATGTTGTAGATGGAAGTGTTTTATAATAGCAAAAGTGCTCACAAGTTACAACTTCCACCAAAACAATATAGTGGTTTTCAAGCCAGTCATTCCACCGGTCGTTCACCAGGCTGTTGGGAAATATTAGTTCTTTAAAATTTGTATTTATATATTTGATAGATTCCCTTCAATGTTATAACTGTGCAAATGTCAGAAACATATCAGACTTTAAAATAAAAAATTTATTTTATTTTTTAAAATTTTAATACATTATGGGGGAAACCCGAAAAAATCAAAACAAAAAAAAAAAACCCAAGATACTATTCGTACCCCAAAAACTCCTTTAAATTTTTTTTTAAAAAGATTTTTTAAAGGGGGTTCAGAAAATTGAAATTTTTTTATAAAAAAAAGGGGAAATAGAAATTTCAGGAAAATTGCTTTTTTCCCTTTTTTAAAAATTTTTTTGGTTTCCCAAAATTTTAGAAACCTTTTTCCCTTATTTTTCCCAAAAAACCCCAAAAAGGGCAACCCCTTTTCCAAAATTAAAAAAAAATTCGGAAAAATTTATTTTGGGGTATTTTTTTTCCCCCCCTAAAGAACTAAAATTCTTCGGTCCCTGAAAATACGATTTAAAAAATCTTGAAAATTTTTTAAAAGAGTTTACCTTTCCATGAAATGGTTAAAAACATAATATTTCCAAGGGGAAAAATGGGTTTAAATTTTTTTTTTTTTAAATTTAAAATATTTTTTTTAATGTGACTAGTTTTTAAGTTTTAAAATTAAAATTTTAAATTCAATTCAAAAAAAAATTTTAAGGCAATTTTTTGGTTTAATTTTTTTAAATTTAAAAAATTTAAAATTTTTTTTAAAAAAAAATTTCCCCTTAAATTTTCAAATTAAAAAAACAATCACTTAAAGAAAAATTTTTTAATTTGGTTCTTTTTAAAAATTTCCAAATTTTTTTTAAAAAAACCTAAAACCCAATAAAAATTTAGGTAAGTAAAAGTTTTTTTGGGGCCCCAAAGGGAAAAAAAAAAAAAATTTATTTAAATAATAATAAAATTTTTTTTTAAAATTTTTTTCAAAAAAAAAAATACCACCTTTTAACAATATTTATTTTTTCAAAAAAACCCCCCAGAGAAAAAAAAAAAAACCCCCCTTTTTTTTTTAAAAATTTTAAAATTTTTTTAAAAAACCCAAAAAAAAATTATTTTTCCGTTTTTTTCCAAAAATAAACTTTACGGTTTAAATTTGTGGGTTGTTTTTTTTCTTTTTTTTTTCCCCTTTTTTAAACATTTTTTTTGTCCAAAAGACCCATTTTTTTTTGTAAAAAACGCAAAATTTTTCCCCCGGCCCAAAAATTTCTTTTTTAAGGAAAAACCCCTTCTTTTTTAACCCGGGGTTTTGTTTTTAAAATTAAATTTTTTAAATTTTTATTTTTTTTTTTAATTTTTGTTTTAGGGGTTTTTCAAAAGAAATTTTAAATTTTTTGGGGCCCTTAAAGGTTTTTTTGGAAAAAAAAAAAATTTTACTTTTAAAAATTTTCCGATTTTTTAAGAATTTTTTTTTTTGGGTTTTAAGACAATTAAAATTCAAAAATTTTTTTTTTTCAGATTTTTCAAAAATTCACTTAAAATGAAAAAAATTTTTTGGTTCCTTACTCATTTTTAAAACTTTTCAATTTTTTTTTTAAAAAAAAATTTTTTTAATTTATTCCTTTTTTTGGGTAATTTTAAAAAAAAGTGGGACCCCACTTTTCCCTTAATCTTTAGAATAAGGCCGGGGGCCGGGTTTTTTTTAAAAAGGGGGGCGCAAAACTCAAGAAAATTTGAATAAAACCTCATCGCCCGTACGTTACCACTGAAACTTTTCATTTCCCCCTTTTTTTGTTAAAAACCCGTGGAAATTTCCAAAAAAAAATGTTTGAAACCCGGGGAAAAAAAAAAAAAAAAAAATTTTTAAAGTTTCTAAAGAAACCCCAAATTTAAGGAAAAATATAAATAAATTTTTTTTTTTTTTTTTTTTAAAAGCCCCGGGGTTTTTTTAATAGGTAAAGGGGTTTTTTTTGGGGGAAAAACCTCGGGTCCCCTTTTTGGCGGAACCAAATCCCAAAAATTTACCCAAAATTCGAAACGGGTTTGGGTTTTAAAAATTTAAGCAAACCTTTAACCCAGAAAATTCCAAAAAAAAAAAAGGGTTTTTTTTCCCGAATTTTTTTCCCCATCTGAAAATCAAAAAAAAAATTTTTTTTTTCTCAAAGTTAAAATTTTTACAATTTTTTTTTAATGGTAACTAAAATTTTTAAATGACTTTAAACCCCTTTTTACTCGACAATATGGAAAATAAAAAACCAAAAAAATTTTAATAAAAACAAATTTTAAAACATTTATTTTTTTCTAAGGAAAAAAAATAGGAAAAAAAATTTTTGGGAAAAACCCTTTAATTTTCAAAAAAATTTTTTATTTAAATATTATTTTAAAGGGGTTTTAAAAGTTTCAAAAACCCAAAAAACTTTGTATAAAAAAAAAAAAATTTTTCAATTTTGGAAAAAAATTTTTTTTTTTTTTCCTTTTCAAATTGTTTAAAATTAAAAAATTGTTTTCCTTAAAAAAAGGATAAAAAATATCCCTGTTTAAAAATTTTTTAAAAACTTCAAAAAACCGTTTCCGTTTGAAAAATTTTAAAAATTTGACATTTTTTTTTTTTTTTGGGGGTTTATCGATTTTTGGGGGTTTTTTTGTTTTATTTTCTTTTTTAAATTTTTTGATGAATTCTTACCAAAAAAAGATTTTTTTTAAAGAAAACCCCAGAAATTTTTTAAAATAAATAAAAAAATATTTAAAAAAAAGTGACCAAATAAATTAAACCAAAAAAATTTTTAATAAAAAAGGGCCCCAAAATTTTTTTTTTTTTTATTTTTTTTTTTTTTAAAAATTTTTTTAAGTTGAAAAAGGGTTTGCCCTGGTTTATGTGTTTTGGATTTTTAAAAAAAATTTAAAAAAAATTTAAAAAAAATTTCGGGGAAAAAAAATTTTATTATTTTAAAAAAATTTAATAACCAAATACATCCAAAAAGGGGGAATTTCAAAATTTAATGACCAATGTTGCGTTGTTGTTTGCAAAAAATATTTTCTGGCGGAAATATTAATTTTTTTATCAGCAAATTTTGAATAAATTTAATTATTAAAAAAAAAACCCTTTTTTTTTAAAATTTTGGATAAAAAAAAAAAAAAATTTAAATTTTAAAATGAAAATTTTTTGGGAAAAATCAACGAATTATTTAAAATTTTCTTTTTTCCCAAAATTTTCCCCCCGGGGGCCCCCGAAAAATGGGGCTAAAGGCCCTTTTCTGCCAAATTTTTTTTGGATTTTTCCGCCGAAAAAATTTTTTTTTTTCCAATTGAAAAAATTTTTCATTTAAATTCATTCCCTTTGGGTTAAAATTTTAAACGATTTATTGCAAAAAAATTTCCCACAAAAAATTTTTTACTTTTAAATTGAAATTTTTTCCCGTACTTTTAAAAATTTAACGCATAAAAAAAAACCCCAAAAAACAAAATAAATTTATTTTAAAAAAGGGGTTTTTTTGGAAACAGGGTTTTTTAATTATTTTTATACTATGTTCAAGATGATAAAAATTGTTACAAATAAGTTCATTTTTAGCTTTTCCAAAACCTTGAAATTTTTTTGTGGTTTTTGGGATTTGTAAATGGGAAAATTTTTTTAATATGGAAACATGAAATTTTTTTTAAAATTTTAAATAAAAGGTTAAAAAAAAAATAAAAAATATTAAAAAAAAAAAAAAGAATTTTTATAAAGTAAATAAATGTAAAATTTAAAAAAAAAGGTTTAAACTTTCAAGAGATTTTTAAAGAAATATTTTTTTTTTTTCCCCTTAGGTAAAAAGGTTTTTTTTTATGTATATTTTTTGTCTGTTATAACTAATGTTTTATTTTAAAAAAATTTTACAAATTTTAAATTTTTTTAAAATTAAGAAAATCATTTTTCCGGTTTCTTAAAAACATACATAAATTTATTTTAAAAAAGCATTACAAAGTGATATTTATCACATGTTGTCAAATGGTTTGGATCAAGCCGGTAGATGGGGGCGTACCTCATCTTTCTCGTAGAAAAGCCGCAGTATCAGATTCTTGTTTAAATACTTTGTAAGAAATTTATAGAATATCACAACATAATGGGCGGCAAATACAGTATTTTCCATTTAAAAGCATGTACACATAGGGTTTTTCGGAAACAAAGACAAAAGACAGGCAGACATATTTAAATCTCAAAGTATCAAACCTAGAAGCACTGGCCTTGTATCTACTTTTTGCATCAATGTCAAATTAGATAACCTCAGATCAATGGGCAAGTTAAGTAATCAGAGATGGTTAAGAAATCTTTATCATAATTTATAAAATGCCGTAGAAATAGTTCTTTTCAATCAACGAAAATCAAGGTTTCTACAGTACTTTATTTGTTGTCCCTAAGAAAAATGGGGAGATAAGTCTTGTCATAAATCTGTGACATATGAACATGTATCTGGTCAAGAAACATTTTAAAATGGATACATAATCAAGTCATAAATCTAGTAAAGCCAAATGATTGGATTTTTTTCACTAGATGTCAGCGACGAATACATGTATATTTTATTTTGTCTAAAACACCGTTATTACCTTTGGTTTGCATGCCAAGGAAAATGCTATCAGTGGAAAGTAATGTGTTTATGTCCACTTGTAGCACCAAGAGAATTTATAAAAACTATATCAGTAGTTGCAGTTCACTTAAGAACACAACATATTATTATCATACCCGTCTAGCAGTATACCTAGACGATTTGTTTTGTCTAAATCAAATACAATAGCAAATACTAAAAGATCAGTAAATTTGCCTCACTCTTCAATTAACTAGGGTTTTTTAGTGAATCTGGAAGAGTCCAATTCAATACCTCAAGAAATAAATAGAGGAAATTGCATGAGTGAAAATTCAATATCAAATATATTGAAAGTGTTGAATAAAATCATAACATTATGCGAGCAAGAGACTAAACTAATATATAATTGTTTTTAATAGAAATGGTTAGCTGTTTAAAAGAATCATTTTTCGTTGATGAGCCTGTAGTTAGAGCGCTTTAACGCTATGTTTGTATTAATTAAGGTATTAGGACCCTAATGGGCACTATCAGGAACTAAAAAATTGACATCATAAGTCAGATGTATACCTTAAAGTACACCTGTATGCAAAATTCAAACAAAGTTTACCGTACGGAAATCAAGTTATGGCCACTTTTCTGAACTCAAGCTAGGATGTTATGAGGGCCCTTTTTTAGAAAGTAGGAACCTTTAAATAATCTGCAATAACATTCTAATGAAAAATTTTTTCCATTAATTTTTGGTAAGAAACAAATAGTATCATTCTGCTAACAATCCAAATAAGCAAAATTATAGTTTCTACTTAAAATTTATGAAAACTGTATAAAAATGTAACCCTACCCCACCCATTTTTACCACGTGTCTGACCATTTTTCTACTTAGGGAGCCTAATTTAAAAAAATCTTAAAATTTACCCAAATGAGTGCCTGTTTTCAAAGTTTCCCTAAAATTTTAAAAAAGTATATTGGTTGATCTTGTAAAATATGAAATACTTTTACCGTCTAGTTTTGATTATATTACACTTTGAAAATATCAGGTACCATATTTATTACTAGATTTAGCATAATTTAGCCAATAAATACCTATATAAATTAAAAAATCAAAATTAAACACTTTTTTCTTTCCAATTGGGACATGAGAGATACATAAATAATGTTAAAAGAAAAAAAAAGAAAGAAAAAAAAAGTTGACCCTTCTGGGGATTGAACCCATGGCCCTCATTTTCAATGTAGTTAACAGTAGTTCAAGCCTATTTGAATACTCTTCAAAGCGGAGGTAATGCATTAGGGTGCTAATACCTTAAATACAAATGACGTACCGTCAAAGTGCAATATCGTTTTTATGCCCCCAGGCATATAGAAATTGAACCGCCCGTAAGTCTGTTCGTGCGACGTCGACCTTAAACGGAAATTTGGATTATTTTAGTTTCCCATGTACAAGTACCAATAGCTACATAATTTACACAGTTACTTATTAATACAAAGTTTATGTTCTGCTATGGCTTCCATTTTTTCGAGGTTATTGCCCATTTAAGCTTTTTTAATGGATATGATTAACGTACACTGACAAGTTGGATATATCTTAAGTTCTGTTTGCACTAATGGCTTCATAATTTCAACACATACATATCAATACAAAGTACATGATATTGCCAATTTATATAATTGTGCTACCCATTTTGTTAATATGTCATTTCCCTGTTAAGTTTTGTTTTAAAATAGGGCCTTGTATGATTAACTTATTTCAGGAAGTTGGATTTATCTTAAATTTCACATAATAACTTTATTTTTTCAATGATATTCATATTAAGTAGGTTAAATTTTGTGGATAAAAGGGTCATTGGGGACAACGTTAAGGTTATTGTTGTAAAAAAAATAATTTAAACATTTCTGCTCATACAGCCTTTATTTTAAATGGATATCCTTCGTGTAAAATACAGACATTCTTAGGGAGGTCTTCTTCTTTTAGGTTCAGTTAGGGGTCGGTTAGGTCGATGAAATAGTCATCATTGTTCAAAAATTTTTTCATTTTACAGGTGTTACTTACTCCCATTGATGATGTTTTTTGCTTGGTGGAAAAAATGAGAAACTTTTTCCTTTGGATGGAGGGCATTTGTTTTCAAGGGGGTGAGTGCTAAAACTGGAGATATAAACTTTGCCCATACAGCCTTTAATTATTATCATTTGTCATATGTAGAAGTAAGATAACTTTCGTGATATTCTTTCTTTTGATTGAATTAGGAGTCAGTGGGTTAAGGTAAATTGGGTAACAAATTATTTGAGTAGTAGCATAGTATCTTGTTTGGGTTTCGAGCTGAATATCGATCTTAAATGGTGATTTATGACCACAAGAGCTCTTAAACATTATTTCAAGGACAAGCTGATAGCTTTGTAGAACCAAGCCAGATTAAAAATGTCATGTAAAGTGTACTGTGAATTTTTTTTTTAAAAGTAGGTCAATTTTACGGTCCACTAAAGCTTGTTAATAACTTTTCAAATAACTCAATGAAATTCCATCAGTTATTTCACAACTAGTTTCTTTTTAAAGGATGTTCAATGAGTTTTGGTTTTTTTAACTTTAAAATATGAGAGACGTCACTTGTATACGCTGGCGTATGTTTTTTGCATTTGTTGACAAATGCGTAAACGAACATAAAAAGATTAATTCTCATAAGTTCTGTTTTTTTTTTTTTTTTTAAAAAAAACAAAACAAATCACTTCAGAAAATGGAAAAGGCTTCAAATTTGCTTGACAGAGATGTATATAAAGACAAAAGAAACATTTTGAGTATGGTTTCCATGGCAGACATTTTTTAAAAATGGCCGCCATGACATGATATCAACACCTTAAGATTCCAATAGAAGGTAAGAAGGTATGATACTTATGATTTTACTAAAAATACCTCAGTTTTTACTGAACATGAATATTTTGCATTACGTACTATACTGATAATAACACGTGTTAACAACTGTTTTAAAATTTACTGTTTTCTGTTTTAGCACGACACTTTCAGGGAAATGATAAAACAACATTTTAAGCGGTCTGATCGTGAACTTTTACATTTTCATTGATCATATATATATTGAATAAAAATATGATCAATGAAAATGTAAAAGTTCATATATCATCCTATTTAGACTATAATATGTCCAAATGTAGTAAAAAATGTAAAATAATCTTGATAAACTTTCCGTTTGTCTCTATTTGACAGCAATATTTCTTATAAAATTTGGATCATTTGAAATGTATATTTATGTGATCAAACTATCAATTTGTAGTTAAGGACACCTCATTATAAAGACAAAAGCGTATCATGTCAAATAACTACGAGATATTCACCATCATGCTGCCAGTATCGATGGTTAGCAAATGGATTATATTTCCCGTTCAAACTGTTTAAGTCATGATTTCCGAAGTTTTGAAAGCATAGGAAGGATATATCTCACATTCCTGTAATGCTTGGAAAGTTTGAAAAATCTTTCAGTCCTTAACAATTTGTCAAGCTCAAATAACACTATTCTGCTGGCACCAAATATAACTTAAAGCTCACGGGCAAAAAAAAAACAAGAACGTCTATATCCATGATCCGTAACATTACTTAGTTTGTCATTGAGCAATTATATTTATAATTAATATTAAATGTAACAATGTTTCACGTTAGATAATTCACTTTTCAATGGAAGGATTTTGTTTGCATATAACAGCTCAAACGGTGCTAGTTTCGCTCATCAATAAAATTTAAAACAAGATAAAAGAACAAAGGTTTACTCCAAAGCAAATTACTAAACTGGGATATGAAAGGAACTTACTTAGCATGTTTGACAGTGCAAATAAAATATTGAAAAGAACAGTCCTGCCTAAAATATGATATTTACTCAATATTTTCAAACAGTAGTTTTTTTCTGTTTTTTTTTTTTTTTTTTTTTTTTTTTTTGGGGGGGGGGGGGGTTTTCTTGCTGCTTAGATATTTATTCTGGATTATCCTCTAAGTTACTTTGAAACTGTATATCTGTCTCAATCATATTCTCAAAATGTTCTGGCTAATGAATTCTTTTTATTCATCTTTCATATTATGAATGTCTATGTTATCTCATGAATGTCATAAAAGGACCGGTCACGCGTGGAAAATCACACGTAACTTTGTTGCTGATGATATTAAAATCAAATCCTGTAACTCTGCTCTCTTGTGTTAGCTTGTCAACATATGCTGGTCATCGTTGAATCTATCATCTAAGTTGCAATTCTTCAAACTTACTGACTAGGATTTTCAATAAACCAGATTGATCGTGATTAGAACTCATTGATTGAGAGTAATACCTGAGTTGTCTTATGTTTAATGAACAACAATTGCTTTGTTCATTATTTTCAATACCGCACCATTTTCTCTGCTCTTGTATCCTTCTAGTTTATGCCCATTTATATTGGTTACCCCTTGCTTAGCTTAATAAACCTACCTTTAGTTTAAAGCATTTAACGAACTCGGAAATATATAACAGTGCGGCACATTGTCAAGCTTACGTCAATCCATTCAAACAGTAAAAGGTGCATGAGCTATTGTTTTTATCAAGGTCTTTCATGGCTGCTGTATTTTAAAAAAAAGGTTTGTGTCTTAAAGTGGATTCTCGTGACTGACCACGTGCCGTTCTTGCACGTTTTTAAATGCGTCATTCAAAGCACAATGTTAAACAGCTTAATGCAATGACGGCCCTTGATATTATCAAAAAATAACTGTTAAATGAGACAGGACAATCACTAGAAAACACGGCATAAGCAATTGTTATAAATGTAAATACAAAATACAAAAAATGAAACGCAAAATTACCGATTTTGATGTTTATAAAAATCTTGTTAGGAGAAAGCGATAACTAACCATTACATTTGTTTTTAATTTTCATTTGAAATCCAGAGTCGTGAAAAACGAATGACGAACGGAAATAATTAATGTTCCAAACATAACGGCTTCCAGAAGACAATTTTGATTACAACTAATTTCATACAAATCATACCGTAAATGGTTATGAATTATGTTGTCATCTTAGTAAAATGCAAGCGTTTTTTAAAATTATAATCATGTATGGTTGCAATTCCGGATTTTCCGGCCTTATTTGATTTTCAGAAATTGGTCCTATCTTAGGCAAAGATTTTTGTGTACCAAGTTTGGTTCTCCTACAATTTTCTGAAGTATGTTTTTTTATAAATTGACTGTAAATTTACAGGGAGGAACTTAGGATAAATGGAATTTTCATTGCTACTTATTTAATTAAAAACTGAAATCTTGGAATCTCATTGGCCACTATAAAATAAGTAAAATAATATAAATGATCTAGAGGAGTTTCAGAAAAGAACTTTCTTCTTAACTTTCTTAGTTTTTATTTTTTTCACTTTCAATTAGGTTTCTCAGATAGTTAAGTTCTGTGGAACCATGCTTCCTTCCACAAATTATTTTTCATAACCCTGATCGTCAATTGTAATACTTTTTCAAAAGTATTATTTTTTAGATTGCACAGTAGGTCACTTACGCTTGTTTCGGATTTAAATGTATTTCGGTATTTCCGTCAGTGCGCAAACAACAATACGTTGTTTGCGCAGCAAAACATGCCGTAACATTTTAGCACAATTTCGGCAAGCATATAGAAAATAGTACAAGAGATATATTGGAAAACTATTTGTAACGGTAGAGCCAATGAGCGAGTCATGACAATAATTTCACCTTTTTTCTTCGAAAATGGAGCTTAAAACAGCAAACAAATAACTGTAACTATGTATTGTATTGTGGAACGAAATTTGCAGACAACTTTTCTTTGAATCGATGCAAACTTATTATTATTATTATTATGATTAGTTCTTTAGACTTTCCATTATTGCCCAATTCATTTGTACCATATTAACAAATATTACCACGTAAATAATTTGCTTTTCATGATCTTTCGTGAGAATGACGACCTAGCCAGAGAAAAGGGAAAAACATTTTCGTTTCATCGAGGCTATGTTTGTTAGTCCACGACTCAAATAAAACAATAATGTCATTGTCTGAATTTAAATTAACAGCAACATCCACTTGTCGTTACCTCCTAAGGAAACTTTTCGTGGTTTTAAAAGTTCGTACCTTGGAGGTATTTCCATTGTTTTCTTACCGTTTTGCGTTCGTTAAACAACGTTAACTTTGAAACAATATTTCTCTTGTTTTTGCGCTCATCCGATGTACTCGCTCAAACTGAAATAAGTCCTCTAGAGCCTTTGCAATCTTTAATTTTGTTCCAATGAATCCTTTACGTAGGTCTATATCTCCATCAATGTCCTAGATTGGGTCTCAGATGTATTGCCAAATGTGTGTGAAAAGTATATGTTTTTCCTTTTACTAGATCAATTTTGCTTTTGAAAAAAAGCTCAACAATCGGTATCAATTCGCATTTTATTTATTGATGATTACTATCCTACGACAATTACACGAAATGAAAATAAGAATATTTTTGTTCTCATCCCTTTAGATGTTTATTTAAACTCCATTTGAAAGAAAAAACTAAATTTACAGCATTGTCTTTAAATCAAGCGTTACAACTTAAACGATTAGCTTTTTTTTTTTGAATGCAAAATATTTACTTGTTTTATTGTGCGATTTATTACAGTACCTGGTAATTGGTCGACATGGAGCAGCTGGTCTTCCTGTGATTCTTCTTGTGGATTAAGTACAAAATCAAGGTACAGATATTGTAACAACCCAGCTCCGCAAAATGGAGGATTGCCATGTGTGGGGCCTTCGACTGACAGCAAGTTATGTAATCTAACTGCCTGTCCTGGTAAAGTAAAACTTATCTAATTTAATTGTATGCTCCCGAGCATACACTAATTGAATCATCCGTCCATCCACCTGTCTGTACGATCTAAACCTTCACTGGCATATTGGATATATCATAAGTTGAACCTATATCAATCGCTTTATAATTTACACACCAGCTTATAAATACAAAGTACATGATATTGCTAAGGTAAATAACTGTG
This sequence comes from Ruditapes philippinarum, assembly GCF_026571515.1. Taxonomy (NCBI): domain Eukaryota; kingdom Metazoa; phylum Mollusca; class Bivalvia; order Venerida; family Veneridae; genus Ruditapes; species Ruditapes philippinarum. The sequence goes on along the minus strand of NW_026859100.1, from coordinate 289,744 downwards.
ATATCCATTTTCCCAGCGATTTCGCCTTTTCTTATCAATTTAAACATAAATATGGCTAATTGATAAAATCTCAAGTTGTACCTGTATTAATGGCTTCATAATTTCACATTTTCTTAAAGTGCTGAAACGGATTTTTACACTTTTGCCCATACATCCTATATTTATTGACAAATGTCTCAGTATTAGTATTTAGTAAAAACATACCTTTGGCGGCACTCTCCTTTTTGATGGAGTTAATGGTCAGTGGGATCAAGGTCAAGAGTGTTGAAACGTTTTTTAATCATTTTCTCATACAGCTTTTATATTGGATTGAGTTTGGGGTCACTTGTTTTAATGGTAAGGCTACATTTGCTAACAATATATTTTTTTTTGCTTATACAACCTTTTTTATGACTATGTCTTTCATTTGTGGTAGGGACAAACTTTAAGTGAATGTTGGATCACTGAGTTCAAGTTCACCATTGTTCTAACAAAGATTTTTACTCTTAAACTTATCCGACCTTTACTTTAACTAATGTCTTCCGTATTTGGTAGGAAAGTCACTGGTTACCAAGGAAAGTTAATGTTTGCTGTGGGGTTTACTTGTTGCTTTTAAAACTCAAAAGTTGCTATCTTAATCACAAATCGGTATGGAAAATCAATTGTTTCTATGTGAATCACTGGTTGCTTAAGACGTTCGGTGGTTGTTGTGGCCCTACAAAACATCAACACTCTAAAGAAAATGACATCAAGGCTATAATTTGAGCAATTTTGACAGCTATTCATCGCACAAAGTTTCGTACCAAATTCCAATGTTTTTAGTCTATATGGGTTCAGAGACAACGTTTATTTTTCAAATACTAACTATTTATATACAATCAGAGTCAAATATTTCTGGTTGCATATGTTTAAAGCAATATTGTACGGGGGAACACTATCAATCATTAAGGTTCAACATGTGCTCGTTTGAACAAAAAATGTTTACGATTTCACGCTGTCTTATGCGTCACAAGAAAACAAATTATAAATCCTGGCCAAATTCAATTTAAAGCTGCACGCCTCCAGATGAGCCAAAATATTTCAAGAAAATCAATATTGAGAAAAATGTACTAAAATTTTAAGAAAGGTTAAAATATATTTAAGATGCAAGTTATATTTTACATGTTGTGTGCGATTAAAGACTAATTATGCAGTATTTTATAACCATATTTCTACTGCGTTACCAACGTAGTAAAGGCTATTTCTGCATATGTAGACGACTTTTTGGTTATTTTCTTAGATTGCAAGTGCCGATTTCAATATGTTAATTACTTTATTTGTTCACCTCACAATATTTTACTATAAAATACATTTCTAAAACTTTCATGAAAATTAACATCAATGTGGATTATAAATTCGAAGATGACTGGTTTCTTTCTTTTTTTTTTTTTTTTTAGAATGTATTTTATAAAGTGATAAAAAAAATTCAGCATTTACCGAATATTTTACGACAAGGAAAAGACCATATTTACCTACATTCATGACAAAATTGCCTTTTCGGCTTAGAACATCATCACAATTTATGGAATAAGCTTTCGAATTTCTTACTCCTATTCATTACACCAATTATTTTGTTTACATTTTTCTACCATGGTCATTTTTAAACCAATATTCTTATATCCAATTTTTTATTATTCATTTTGTTAATTTACATATTTTAGCTTAGTTCAGTAGTATGTCATTTATATATGACTATGTACTGTAGACTTATCCCGTTTTTTCCTAAAATAATGTACAGAGGTGCATCTGAGGTCCTCCTCCAACAGTAAAGATGGAAGTCGCCAAATGACCTAAACGGTGTTGGTGTTGAAAAAGTAAACTAAGACAAGGCGTGTGATTAACCATAATTATTATTATCATCATTTTGTTATTTTCATATGGCATTATCATTTGAACTACTGTTAGCTCTGCATAAGCTGAAACAAGAGTGCGCGTGTGACTTTCGTATTATCACATTTAAAACAGTTTAAGTATATTTGCTTCTCGTGAGTAAAAACACAGCTGGTCGTTTTAAATGCAGATGACTAACTGCAAAAACTGGCTACTTTATGCAGGAGAAGTTACTTAATATGAAATTATATATTTAACATGATAAATATATATTACATTACCCAAGTATCACAACTTGTTTTCAATCACTTGATTTAAAACTAATACAAGTGGTTAAAAGTGGTTAAATATTACTCCTTTACAGACGGTGTATGGTCATCGTGGTCATTTTGGAGTTTATGTTCAGCTTCATGTCTCAGTGGTATTTCTAAAAGAATACGGACTTGCAAAATGCCTGGGTGTTCAACAGTCATCCCTGATTGCATTGGAAGTAGTCAACAGACAAAACAATGTAATTCATTTCCCTGTCCAGGTAACTTTTTATTATGTATTCTTTGTCTTTGCTGTTGCGAAATATACTATCCCCAAAATATTTTGATGTATTCCCGTAGCACAGAGAAGGTCAGTTCAGCATTAAGCTAAAGTACAAAGAGAGATAAAACTGCATTATGTTAAGATTCGTTTAAGACTTTGTAGACTTTATGCTTTTCATTATGATTTAGAACCGATTAACATGTTACTATGAAGAAATTGAACAACATTGAACAGCATGTATAATTAAAACACTTTGTCTCTTTAATTTTGGTTTGAAATGTCAATATGCATCGATAACCAGTGCATACTTCCGAAGTTATATATTGCGCACCTTTCTAGTTTCATTAACTTTATTGTATTTTTTGATCAAACAACTCAGCTGTTATTCGATTGGTCGATGGCTCCAACGCTTACGAAGGAAGACTAGAGGTGTATCATGATGGTGGTTGGGGAACAGTGTGCGATGACGGTTTCAATGATAAGGCAGCCACTTTAGTTTGCAAAATGCTTAACGTTTCAGGGTATGTCATTCAAATGTTATACATGTATATTGTTGCTCTTATATTAACAGATTTGTAACATAACAAGTGGTACTAATATTATAACAACCACGAGAAAAACATACTTTTTCAATGCATTATGTTATGGTTAGTTTCATTCAAACATTCACTGTCGATCACTGAGGTTCAATGTCGTTTTACAATATTGCATGTTGTCTTTGATTGATTTATTTTTTATTTTTAAAAAAAAACAAAACATTTTATTGTTTTTAAAAAAATGATAATGTCAACAGTTTTTTTATACAGCAGTTTTTTCATTTTTTGTTTAATTTCCTGTGTCAAGTCAACCATTTTGAAATTATGGATTTTCTTGCCAGCCAATGAAAACTCTCAATTCTCATCAAAAAGTGGCGGACAATTAAAAAAATACAGTTTTCGAGGTTTTCTATAAACAAGCGTCGAAATGACATCATATTACAATTTCCTTCCCAGTTAACATTTTCCTTTCCGCTTAAATCCTAAAAAACTGATATAACTACCTTTTTATGATAGGAATTCAACTCAATGATGTAAAGCAACTTCCTACGATGTTACTGTTATTTTTTTTTTTTTTTTTTTAAATGTTTGCGTCATTTTACCAAAGTCAATGAAAATTTTCAATAACAAGCAATTATCATAGTATTGCAAGCAATCCATAAGTCCCCTGCCGGTAAAGTAAGCCCAAGCAACATTCTGAAGGGCCATTGGCCATTCACTTAGGTTCCTATTTTAAGTAAATTTGTTGAAAAAGAACATGATCACAGGAAACAGTTTTTATGTACAGACAGACAGACTGAAGGACACTCTAAAGTTATTTTTTAAACATCCCTGTTATCAAAATATAACATTTTTAAAATCCTATCATGATTGAAGAAGTTGGAGTAAAAATTACCAATTTCTCAAAAAAAAGTCTAAGTTCAAAAGGGGCATAATTCTGGAAATAGTCTTGCTAGAGTATTGAACACTCACAAATGTTGAGTGATAATAAGAAACATTTATATGAAGTTTGAAGTAGATACATTCAGAAAAAGAAGTTATTAAAAAAAAACAATGTTTTTTTCATGAAAATTTTAAGTTCAAGGGAGGTAATTTTGATAAATTTTGTGCTAGAGTTGTAAACCTTGTCACATATGATGTGGTTGATGACAAGCAACTTATATTTAAAGTTTGAAGAAAATACCTTAAGAAATAAAGAACTTATAGTGAAAAAACTTAAAAACTAGAATCAGAAATCTTGAAATTCAGTCTATTTGTTGCCATAGCAACCAGAATTTTCAACATAGGAAGATAAGAAAAGGATGTGCATAATTTCCATACTGCCATCTACATATATGTCAAGTTTCATAAACATATTTTCAGTACTTTTTGTGTTATCACTGGATCCAGGTTATGTGTAAAATTTGCCATATTTTCAGTCTATTTGTTGCCATAGCAACCAGAATTTTCAACATAGGAAGAAAAGAAAAAGACGTGCATAATCTCCATACTGCCATCTATCCATATATCAAGTTTCATAAAAATATTTTCAGTACTTTTTGCGTTATCGTGGGATCCAGGTTATGTGTAAAATTTGCCATATTTTCAGTCTATTTGTTGCCATAGCAACCAGAATTTTCAACATAGGAAGAAAAGAAAAAGACGTGCATAATCTCCATACTGCCATCTATCCATATATCAAGTTTCATTAAAATATTTTCAGTACTTTTTGCGTTATCGCGGGATCCAGTTTTGTGGACGGACGGACTGACGGACGGACAGACGGACGGACAGACAGACGGACGGAGGGTAAACCTAAAGTCCCCTCCGGTAAACCGGTAGGGGACTAATTATAAGTACATGTATACCCGAAACTGTTGAATTTATTGAAATCTGAACTTGATGCAAGCATACATTTTGATACAAGAGGAAATATTTTTTTGAATGAAATATTATTGATCAGCTCTTCCGCTGCATCGTTTTTTAAATAAAGTCTTTTTGAAAATGATAAGTGTGAATATGTTTTTGTAAGTTTATGTTCTGTTCAATTGAAATGGCATTATTACTTTTTTCTACGCTTATGTATATTGCTAATATTTGGCATTTATAAGAGGATATGGCGATATCAGAATGCTATTATTTTTTTTATTGGGTTTTCATGTCACACCGACACAGTATAGGTCATATGGCGACGTTCCAGCATTACTGGTGGAGGTATACCTCAGGTGCCCTACCGTGCATTATTTCAGGCACGAGTGGGCACCTGAGTAGAGCCACCGACGTTCCGTAAGCTAGCTGGATAGCTTCCTCGCATAAAATAATTCAAAGTCCATGTCAGGATTTGAACCCACAGCGGTAAGGGGCAAGTAGTTTGAAGTCAACGACCTTAACCACTCGGCCACGGACGCTCCTAATTCATAACACTTGTTGAGCAGCTTCAGATACACAAATTAATCAGTATATTGTAACATTTATTAATGAATCTTTGACACATTCCATTAATGAATTATTAAAAATTTTTTTTAAATGTTTGACTATTACAATAAAAATGTATTTTATTTAGAGCAATACCAAAAGTATATACTGGCGGGCATTTTGGAGCAGGATCCTTACCAATCCTATTAGATGATGTTACCTGTGATGGAACCGAAAATATCTTGTTCGACTGTCGACACAGTACATGGGGAACAAACAATTGCGGTCACGGCGAAGATGTGGGCGTGTCTTGTTTTGCAAGTATGTTTTATGACATTATTTATAATGTAAATGTAACATTTAACATACTGATAGATTGTCTGATCTTATCTTTATAAGTAACAAGTGTATAAAACAAAAACATATCACTTATTAATTGTGGTAGTTTTTGAAATGTTTTATCATTTTCAATAAATAACCATATTAAAGTAATAACACTGTCAAAATCAACGCAAAAATAAAGTCTGTAAATTATAGTCAGAAAATTGTATTTGAATGGCTGAACTAGTAAAAGATACGAACGCAATAATTATAACTCTTGTTCTTAAAAATCTTGTGAAATTTTCCCAGAGTATTCCGAACATAGTTCGCTGAGTTCCGTAAAAGTACGGAGGCAGTGTCACATGATCTTATTTGAATATTGACATATAAGAGGAAAGCATGGTTGCTCGAGAGTTTCTGATTCGTATATAAAATAACGGCGAGTAAAAGGCAACAAATACGCGATCGCCCAAGAATTTACTTTATATCAATATGCAACAAAAAAAAGAAATTTCAACTATACCGGCCGATAAACAAATTAGCAAATAACGATTTTTTTTCCCGAAAACTTGCTACAGGCAACAGATAATGTCCGCCGCCAATTATTTTAAGTATAAAAATAGGTGCAGTTCTATTCCTATAACGTTAGTATAACGTACACTCAAACGTCTTAAGTTCCTTTAGCAAAACGCGCAGCGATTTTGAAGCGCTACATAAACTCATTACTACTACATTACTCAATAACAGTACTTCATTTTTACTAAAAATACCCGGAAATATTAAATATAATTCTTTTTTATAGTACTAACGAAAACGTCTTATATTATAGGACCACTGCGCTTTCATCAGCTCTTTACGTAAACATGTAAAAAGTTGTTGGTTTATATATGCCATATATTTGCTTACAGTGTATAAGGGTATACAATTTTACATTTTATGAATATTATGTTTTATTTAAATAGTTGACAAGTTAATCTCTTTAAAATTTAAGTTTACTTACATGAATGACTGCCATTGATCCATTCTTTGAGATAATTTTGCAACTTAATATTATAGGTGAAGCGTAACAGCACATATATATCTGAAATGTTTTAATTGTTGCGACTTAAAAGTGTTCAATTTGCAACAGGAATTACTATCGAATGACGTTTGCTTTTAAACGGAGACCCGATACCCCATTCATTTTTTATGATTTAGGTATAGAAGCTCGTCTTGCCGGAGGAAACTCTTCACATACTGGACTTGTTGAGGTATCTGTCGATGGTTCGACGTGGGGAACAATTTGTGATGATTCTTTTACATCGAATGGTGCTAAAGTTGTTTGCCGGATGCTTGGATACCCCTCGTAGGTCAAATAAGGACTACTGATTTAAATTTATAGATGTTCACGTTTCACAATGATTCATTTATGCTGGGACTTACAGAGTGTTTCATAATTGTTTGGTTCAAGGGCGTTTGAATATATGCTGTTTCCTTCTGACCCTGTCCTTTAACGTGCAGTAAAATATTTTGTTTCAGCATATGAAAATCAGTTGTTATGATAACGCGTTACGTTTTCATCATTACATACATGTATATATATTTAATTACATCCGATGTCTCTGCAATGTTTCCAACGTTTATTACTTATCCACTATCTGTACAAATTCATTTTGCTGCAATGAATTTAAAGTAACAGTGTTTATTGTAAATTGCAAAAGTTTGAACAAGGAAGATGTTTTTATTCTGAATGTCCTCTACAGTGGTTTACTTCAGAAAAAGACATGCACAATGTATATTTAATCTTATAAAACATACTGCCTAGTTAACTGTCCGACCAAATTCATTAATGAGATCAACACGCTATTAAACCAAATATGCGAAGTCTCTTCAGTATTCTCATTAGCGAGTTTTTGGGTTTTTTTTATTTTTTTTATTTTATTATTTTTTTTTTCTTTTTTGGTTTGTTTATTTTAGAAAAATGTCATGCAAGAAATCGTTTAAAATGTTTGAAAAGGCTAGGTATGATAACATAATGCTGCTGTTCAATAAAACATCTGTGAGATATAAACTTCTAACTTTTTATAGCTATAATCATTTCAGATCAAATGCAAGCGCTTATACCAGTCCCCGTCATGGGAGCGGACAGATATTCTTAGACGATGTTAATTGTGTTGGTACTGAAAGTACTTTGGATCACTGCAAACACTCCACATGGGGAGTAAATGATTGCACCCATTCAGAGGATGTTGGCGTCATATGTGCATAGACTGTTTATCTGTTATAAAATCGAGAAAATATCTGTGGATGTTTATAAATAAAACCAAAGTCAAGCTTAAACTTATTTTGTTCTATTTGCAAATAAACAATTAATAACCTCATACACATGGTTAAACAACAAGAAATTTATATAACTTACAGTTTTTGACTACTATTTTTTAATATGTTATATCTAAATATGTGGCAACATAAATGACAAGTAGAGTGGAACATACCCCAAAGGTGTTGGTGCAAGAATAAAATTCTTACGGCTATTTCCTCTTTCAGAGTCTTGGATTTAGAGTTTTCATATTTCAGAGTCTTTAGGGATTCTGTATTTATCTATTTTAAGATCACATCCGTGTTATTTGTGCCGTGTGGCGGCTGTAAAAAGTCTCCCCGTACATTTAATCAATGATGTTATATTTTCGATCCTTGAAGATCGTTCAGCACGACATTATTGTTGTGCTTGTGGTATTTTTAGTTTCAACTTTTCGGCATTTTCAAGGTGGGTGGTTCCAATATTCCTACTTGAATAATGTTGAATCACCCTTAGGATATGTTGCCTGCTTTTTAAATTTGTCTTTTGACGTCTTATCTGTGATACGCAGGCTTCATAACCTCTGATCCCCTTTCAAAATTCCATTTTATTTAGTTCCGCCCATTGTTTTCTCGTTTAGGGCACACGCTTTTTATTAATGGGGGACCATACGCCGCTTTTCATGGAATGGCACGGAAGTGTCACATTGAAGGTTCCATGATAACCGCCGTATGAACACATCTGCGGATGTTTCTAAATTCAAAATTTTACTATTTCATGTTTAAATGTTGAATTCTGCTTAAGCCGGTGCTAGGGGGCGTGGACGGTAACTTGCACTTTCCAGTACCGTCCATGAACAGGCTCAATCAAACCGAGCCTGCAACATTTTCAATTTTGCCGTGTTGGGCTTTCTTTAGGGATTCTGTATTTATCTACTTTTGGAAATGATGCCAAAAATGACGTCACGGTTACGTCGCATTGCTACACTGTAAAAGCTCTAAAAACTTTGAATGAATAAAATAATTGTTTGTTTAACATGTAAAATTAAATTGCATGTCGCCCAATCACCAATTGTTATATTTTCATCCGTGGCCACGTCATTCGTGAACTTGTACTCTGTGAAATACAATTCAATTTTTAGATTTAAGTGCAAACCTTCTCTATGTTATAGTAAGAACATATTGAAATTAAAATCATACTGATTAAGGGGAGGCGGCGCAAGTGATAACGAGAGACCCTATAATTCTTGTTTGCGGTATAGATCGGGTTAACGGGATGTGCCCCCTTCTGTTTTGGGGCTTTGTATGGGGTGGTAGTCCCCATCATCGCCAAGAAAATTTTGAACATGTGACAGGCTAAAATGGCCTCAGGTCGATCGTAAGGTAACGTGTAACCAACACAGAAAGCATTTTAGTTGGAGCACTTTGAAATTAGTTTTGATGAAAAAAAAACAATGCAAAATATTGATTTTGGCAATTTTGAGACGTCCCTCCCCCCGTTGCCATGGTAACAGGAAATTTAAGATTAGGCATGCTGTTACAAAGGCTATGGTCCAGTCAACATTTGTGCCAAGTTTCATCAGTATTGAAGCATTTTTCATAGTTTCATAGCAGTTTGAACTTGTAACAGGAGGCTTTTAAATGAAAACGGCCATTTTTTATAATATGCTTATGAGGGAAAGGTTAAATAGAACTTGTGACCTTCATCCGAACCGAATACTCACTTTTTAAACTAAATTACATTTTATTTAATCTCAAGGCATACAAAAACCATTTTACATGTAGTTTAAATGGTATGAAAAGCTTATGGCCTTCGTGGCCAATTTCTACGCATCAACACTCCAAATCGGTGTTTAATAACCGATAAACACCGATAATGTTTCTTAATGATAAATCGTTTGTGTTTAACTGAGTTTTTTATTTATATATTTGTCATTCAACACTAAACTCAGTCATGGTCTAGTGACACATATTATGGCCTAATAGACCTTCATACAACGTTTATATATCATGCACCTAGGGTGACAAATACCCCCACCCTGGAGGTCATCTAGTATCTATGGATTATTAAAGTAAAACATTTTTTCAGACAAATTTTCTTGATCGGGTCACTTCCTTGATTGAGATTATTTTTTATTTCTCAAACAAATTTGCATTCGGGCGAATATTGCCCCGCTTTTCAGGGTGCTCTTGTTTCATGATGTTAATTTCCCGTTATACTTACTATTTATGCAAATGTTCGCGGAGAAAAATCACACAAAATTTGCATGCCGCAGCTGGGACTGGAATCACGGGTCTCTGGATTGCCGGTCCAGTAAGCTGTTGTTAACTTTATCGTGACGTCATTACTTTTATTACTATAGCGGCGAGCTGTTTACAGCTAGTTTTACCGCTGTTGGCTGATTCAGTCCGTTTTTTTTTTCTAAATATGATTATCTTACGGCAAACACATTTTTTAAGGCCAGTACCGCCCATTAAAGAACATGAATGAAAGGAGAAAGAGTCACGAGCGGACATACGTAATAATGTAAAAGTAAAAGAGAACTAAAAGAAATATTAGCCATGATAGTATATAAATAATACATGGGTTTGTGGGTAACAGTAAAAACATCATACCGAAGAAAATATTGTTGCCCGAGGTGCTAGCCGAGGGAAACAGTATTTTTTTAAAGGGATGATATTTTTACTGTTACTCACACCCCCATGTGTTATTTATTTTTTTACCCCGAACAAATACCTGTACTGTAATGATCTGGAAAAAAAATCAACTAAACATAATTGAACCAAGAGCAACAATAAATCATCTGTCCTAACCTTACAAGTTATACGTGAACTTAAGAAGTTATTTTTCTTTAATTCTTTAAGGAAATAATGATATTAACCAGTCATAAACTAACGATAGGATGTGGTTCATTTGGAAATCAAAACACAAACATCAAGAGAAACAAACAATTTCATATAAGCTATTGATTTTGTAAAAGCTTTGCACTTTGCAGTGACCGGATCACTTGCACGTGATTATGTCGATCAACACTGTTCAGTGCAATATCAAATGTTTATAGGAGCAAATTTTGCGGGTAGTGTGCGCGTATGTCGACCGCGCTTTTTGTGGTTATGTTCAAAGATTTCAAACGGAGTGTGTCACATGAGTCGACGGCTAAACTGGGGGCGCAGTTCAAGAAACAAGTTAGATAAACGCGGCGGAACGAGCGTTTTATCCTAGGGGCGGCGAACTTTAGAGGATGAGTTAGATAGCATAGAGTGGCGCAATCGCTGGCACATGAATAGAAATAAGATTCTACACGTTCAAGGTTTCCAACGAGGTTTCTATGACTAAGAATGATGTCACGGCGAAAAAAAAAGCCTGTTGTTTATTCTAAGTTTTTATACAATTTTCGTCTGTTACAATGGTACAGCGAGATTATGGACTCAAACTCGGCACTTGTGAGTAACCGGATCATTTTCAAATGATAAACGGTCGATTCAGATGTAAAGGAGTGACCCCCTGCAGGTTCCAAAGTTTCCAAAGAGGTATATTAAATGGGTGTTGGGCAAAAATGACGGCGCAGTGCAAGAAAAGGGTAAGAGAAACACGAAGAAACGGGCGTTTCCCATGCATATAATTTGGGGTGCCGAGCTTCACACAGCAAGTTCGATACCCTAGAGAAGCGCGATGGTTTTTAAAAAAATAGGAGTAAGTTCAAAGGTTTCCATAGAGGTGTGAACCATGAGTATGAGACGAAATAATGAGTGATGGCCGACTCAACCATTGTTATTTATAATATTCGTTTTAGTACGTTTTTATGCCGCTGTGGCTTTCTGAACTCAAACATGGCACTTTTTAGTGGCCGGATCACTTGCGCGTGAAAATTATTCAATACAGCGTCTTTTTGACTACATACTGGTTCAAAATCAAAAGCTATAAGAGATACTCTCGTTGAGACGAACTAAAACCCCATTTACGGAGTTCATCCTGAAAATCAGTGTTGTTCTGCGCGTACGCCAATTTTCAACTGGCAGTTAATGTTGATGCACTGCAAGAAACAAGTAAGAGAAACCGGTGTTGACCTTTAGATGGCAAGTTCGATACCCTGGATTGATGCAATCGCTTGCACATGATAAAAAATAAGTTTTTATGCATTCCAAAGTTACTAAAGAAATGTTTTTATAAGTCTGGGACGAAAACCGCTGTGGTTCATTTTTAAGTTTCCATACCTGTTTTCGTATGTTTAAATGTAGTGGCGAACTTCTGCGCTATAAACGCGACACTTTGGTGTGGCCGGATCAATGCATGCGAATAGGTGTGTCATTTTGATGATCGTCCTGGAAATCGTGGGTGCTGTGTGAGTACGTCAAATATCGACCAGAATATTATGTTGGTGCTTTTTGATGATGGAAAGAAGTAACCCTCTACAGGTTCTAACGTATACAAAGAGGTATGTTACATGACTCTAGCACGCAAACTTGCAAACAAGTTAGAGAAACGCTGCGATTAGGTTCACACGACAAGTTTAATACCCCGAAGTGGCGTCTTCGGTGGACAGGAATAGAAATAAGGTTCATCGCGTTCCAGGGAGTTGTCATAGATTGTGTATCATGAGTCTGTGACGAAAAATGGCATCACGGCGGACAGAACCGCTGGCCCCGTGTTCACAAAGAAAAGATCAGGATCAGATGATCCTGATTTTATTTTCATTGTTTTATACAACTAAAATTGATGGTATTATGCTAGAAGTAAATGGTACATATTCGAAATATAAATAATTGCTTACTTGCAAAGAAACCAACCTATTTTGGGGGAAAATCAACAAATAACAAAACAAATACAAAAATAATCGGATCAAAATAAGGATCAATTTCAGGATCAAGATCAAAATTTGGATCAACTGTAAAATACCTATTTCTTGTAAAAATAACAATAAATTCATTCTAAAATTTCATAAACATCCTATTTCAAGTCCAGTTTTATCAAGTTAATACTGAATATTCAATCTAAGAGAATAAATACTGGAGAATATTTGGGTTTTTAAATTTGATCCTGATCTTGATCCTGATCCTTAAATCTTTGTGAACACGGGGCCTGTTGTTTACTATAAGTTTTTATTTGTTTTTCGTAGGTTTTACTGGCGCGGCGACATTCTGGGCACAAACAGATCCAAGGTGTGGCGAGATCGCTTGCACAATAAAGAAGTAATTGTCTGTGCGTTGCAATGTTTTATAGATGTGTAATTTAAAGAAGTTTACCCATTTACAGAAAAACTGCAATTTCTACTGCAATTTTATCATTTCATTTGATTTAAGAAGTTTGATCAAAATTGGGCCTAATAATAATTATCAATATCTATTGATAAATTTTGATCAAACGTCTGAATTAAAATGATACTTTTTACTTAGTCGGTTATTTGGTTTTTTTTATAATATAAAACACTTTAGAAGCACTTGGAATTGCACATATACATGCATTACAAAACAAAATGAAAACAAGCCACTGAGTTACATGTATGTTCAGTTATATGAAACAACTGTTTCAAAGATACATATCCTATATTTTATTATATCCATTCAGTGTATATTTGTTTATGTATTATCATGTTTCTCCGATATATATTTCTTTGAAGTCCTAAACATCCAATTATACCGGAACAAGACATCACCCGGTTTATTTTACATCATTTACGCATTAAATAATCGGACATATGTAAGAGTTGCTACCCTTTATGCAGTTTCGACCTGAAAATGTTAGCGACGTATGTATATCCCTATGTAAATTATTGATAATTCATTATTATAACGATATTTTGCTGTGTTTCTCGTAATATGATTTGCATTTACGTGCATATTGTGTATGTACTTAATAAAAAAAACTCGAAGCCACATGCAATTAAAATGTTTTTGACATTTGTTAACCATAAAAATTTATTCTTTTGTACAATTTGAAACTTGTTTTAAATGTTATAACCACAACACCTCATGCCATTATGTATTGTGAAACTGGAGTGCAACCATTGGTTATGCCGGCTCGCATTACGTTAGGATTTTGCTGAGAAACAACCTAAAACTCCGAATCAATCCGAAAATTTAATCGGAGCTTGGCTTCCAGCTTTCTACAGAATTTATCTGTCAGGGCTGGAATCCAAAATTATTTAGCCAATCAAATTTAATCTTACATAGCATAAAAAAACCTTCAATTTTCACGCCATTTTTAAAATGCAGCAAGTATTACTTTGAGCGTAAACATATAATGATGATTAAAATGTTTGTTTTCATGCATTCTTTTCAATAAATCATATTTACACTGACTTTTGATTTAAATAGCGATTTCACCTGTTTTCTCTGTAGTAAGTCTTTGTTTGGTTAATTAATATAAGTGTACATCTGGTTCTGCGCAATTTTTTCTTTTCCTTTTTTTCCGGTCATTTTATCCTTCCGGTATTTAGGGTGGGGAGGGGGTAAATCCCGGGATCCGGGGCGCCCGGGATCCGGGGTTGTATTAGATATATAGGGAAAAGGAATAAGCTATATTTGTGTTGATTACTGTCGTTGAATATTTGTACAGGAGATGATCATTATACCAAGCCCTCTTACAATATAATCCCTTTTATGCGCACTATGAGCAAGTTGTGCTCTGGTGAGCATAAACAGGAATTGGGATACCTATTCATCTGTTGACCCTAATGTGTACTTTCGTTTCTCTTTAAATGATATCTATGAAACCAAAGACTGCACACTTACCATACTACAGGAGTCCTCTTTCATAGTTGTTCATATTGTTCTACACATAGGTCAATGACACTTCTTATATAGAAACACATACGCACACCTTTATACATTATTAATGCCTAAACCTTAAATATTTGGCATGTGGTATTGCCTTGTTGACCACTTTAAAATTTTGTTCATGTTTTATATCATCTGTCACTCATTCCAATACTAAATAACATATTACAACTTAACTTCGTATAAAGACATCTTTATGTATTCTACCTGTCTTACCTGCTAACATTTTTGGTCAAGGTTAACAGGCCCTATAGTAAATGTGCATAGACATAGGGACTTCATTCTATCTGTTTACATGCATCTTCGTATATACTCATATTCCTCTTTGTTAATCTGAGAGAACTGGCTTCCATTACTTTATATGTCACTTTTATTTTGATGTTCGCTGAAGTCTCTTCAGCTAACAGAACTGTCATTTTTACATTAAACACACCCCTGGAAAAAAATTACGAATCGAGTCGCTACTATAGCTTTTTTAAAAGCTAACCTTGTTGACATTAAAACAATAATGATTTCTTTTTGAGCGAATTTGGGCGCATTTGTTTTACCCCAAATCAAACAAATTGTCAGCATCATTGTATTGTTTCTTGCTTACTTAATTTAACAACTCAAACTCTGTACAAAATAATAAATTTTTTCGATCATGTCCAAATTTCCATATCCCCATATTTCGCATCCATATAACACAATTGGCTTGACAGTTTTTATGAATAGCTCTTTTTGCAAATATATTGGCATTAACAAATCTCTTGCTTTCTTTGTGAGGGAATACGTTGCTCATGAAGCTTGTTGTGCTATAGCACGCTTTGCATTTATGTAAGAACCACTTCAACTAAATAAAATACCCAAATATTTGTAATCGTTTGTTATTTCAATTTTTCATCTGTTAAAGTAAATGTAAATTGTCTCGGTCTGCCCTTAGGAAAAATAACAATACTTGTTTTTGAAATATTAACGTTTAATTTCCAAATATCACAATATTGCTCATATAAGTGCAAAAATATTGATTCAGCAAGTATAACAGTATCATCAGCGTATAAAAGTACAAATAGTTTAGATATTTAAGAATTGAGTCATCATGACCGTGCTTGCTGCAAGTTACGCCATGAACAAAGTTACTAGAGATGAGAAAAAATCATGTAGGTCATTTAAATAGAATGAGAACAGCGGGGGAGATAAATTTTCCTCTTGTCTAACGTTTATATTGCATATAAAAAGTCAGATTTCATATCATTTACAGAAACGCAGGACTTTGCATTGCCATACATTCTTTGAATGACATTAATAAAGTTGCCTTTAATATTAATCAACAGGATTGCAAAATGGCAGGTCTGATTTTCCCCTAAAGTGTTGAACGTGTGAGACATAATCATCACAGGTCGTAAATTGTGTAAGATATTACGCAACAGGAGGTAAGATCCTTTGTTACGAAGATCAATTAAGTTTTATTACCCTTTATTACAGCGGCATAATTGTATTTCGCAGTTACAAATACATAAATAGACGGTTAGAAAGACACACTAACATAAACAAGAACATGTCTTCAAATTTATCAAAATAGAGCATGTTGATCATTTAAAGGTGAAAAGTTCGTATATAATGTAATTAAACATATTTACGCCGAACATTGCATGGTTGAATTAAAATTTTTTTGGTGCAGTAATTGTATTGAATGAAAGAACAAGATACACAATACAATTGCGAAGAAGAAGGAATCAAAAATTAATACGCAGGCCACAAAATTTCGGCAAGGATGTTAATAACACTTTGTGTGATATGCTATGAGTAAAATGGATTTTATCTCACCAAATGCAAACCCTGACTTTCACTTACTAGTGTAAATTATAATAACGATTTGACATAGTTTATCTCAAGTAACAACGCGAAATATTGACAAAATAAAAAGTCACCATATTCTCCTGCGTGGACAGGGTCTTTCAAAGGGTCTTTCAAATTCTGTTTGAAAGACCCTTGCGTGACGTATTCATTAGGTGCTAATTCTGCATATTTTGACCTCATTCTGGTAATTTAACCGGATTGTTAGTATCTTTTGCAATGTGATTTTTTTTAACTTTTTCAATTTACAATATTTTACTTTTAATTTTTTTTTCTTAATTTCATAAAAAGCAGGACAGGATTTCATCAACTCCAATCATATTACCCATAGAACAATAGTCTCTTAATTACCGTATATACTCTTATTTGGAGTGCACGTTATCTTTAACAATGATATCCACATGATGTGATATCTTCCTTATTCTATTTACATCAAAGAGTTATTCCAATTTATATCAGCCGCGACATGTTACAATAGAAAAATACAATTTCTTAGAAAAAAATCTTTACACTGGAATGACAATCAAACAGGACAAATTTGATTATTGTTTTAAAAGTATTTTAAGAAGATAAGCCCTAAAAATAATCCCTGTTTCAAGGACAAATTATCATAATTATGTCGTTTGAATAGATGAACATAGATTTATCAACTTTCCCTTCGATTTTCTCTTTGTTATGGTACTTTAAATACGACTAGTGTTTTGTCAAGAAGTTCAATATTACCGCCACCAAATATAAACACAGACTGTCACTTATTAGCATAAACTATTACAACGAAACAAAAAGAAACAAAATATTGACAAAATAAAATGTACGCTTTATTGATAAAATTTAGTCAATTATCTTAACGTAAAGCAACATTCTAACAATTCCCTTATAAAACAGATACAGCAATCAATAGAGAATAAGATACTAAGTATGTCTTTGATATCAATTGTATCAGGGGAGGCGGATATAGGGGTCGAAGGGGCAAGGTCTGCCCCGCTTTTTCTGCCCATCTCAGCATCGCCTGATATAAGATAGTCACGTGTTTTCTATTTATCACAAAAATGATGTTTATTTGACAAAAGTGGTGTATTCATCAGTCATAAATGAATATTACTTCTAGACATCTTAATTTTTGTTTGTGAAATAACTTTTAAAAAAGTTCAAGAAATTGAATATCTTTTTGTCTTAGAATGTAGGTTTCTAATAAAAGGAAAATTATGTTGTAGTGAGTTTCTGAGGCGATGCATTTTGCTACTCGCTGCGTGTGAAAATTGAAAGATATTAATTTTCCGGCGCTGTTCACAGCAAAATACAAAGCCTCAGAAAGCTACTACAACAAAATATTCCGTATACATGTATACCATTGGAATCAGCTATTTTCCTGGAACATGTTATATGTTTATTATTAAGATACTAAAATACAATTTTAAATACGGTAGACATAATTTCCTTATCAATCACAACGAAAGTGGCTTGCATCATCCGAGAATCAAACCTGGGACGCCCGATTCACAGGCAAACACTCTACCGATTGAGCTGACCGAGGCCTGATGTTATTGAAAACAATTCTATACATAGATAACACCACAAAAATATAGCGGATTGCTGGTCCCGTAAGCTCCTGTTCTACGAGGAGTTTCTTTCTTTCTTTCTTTTTTTCTTTCTTTATTTTTCATTCATTCATTCATTCATTCATTCATTCATTCATTCATTCATTCATTCATTCATTCAATTATTCATTTATTTATTTATTTATTTATCTATTTATTTATTTATTGTTGTAATTGTTGTTGTCTGTCGTCTATTTTGATGACATGTGATTCTGACTGGATTAAGGCTGGCGGTGTAGGGGCAGAAATGGTCAAATCATGTTAATTGTACATGTCGCTGATCGGGACAATCAAAGGAAACCTTAAAGTTTACGCACTTCCTTCGAAAAGTGCTTCAGGAAGCTGAAAGTTTGATAGTATTGTTTACATCTATTTGAACTTATCATTTATTGTGAAGTGGTCTGTTTATCAGATGATGTAAATTTATCAATAAATTAGGCTGGATTTAAAAAGGTGTTTAAGAAAAATCTTATTAAACAAGAACTGTTATAATACTGAATTGGTGCTATTATATAAAACCTTAACGTAACAGTGTACATGTGATGCACTTGACGTTGACGTTTAAGTGACGTCATTCTATTAACATTAGTTAACTTTGGATTATGCAGCAAATGAATAGTAACTCGTTGTTAATCGTATGTTCGTGCCTTATTTTCGCAAGATTCGTCAGAGGTATAAGACTTATTGTTTTTCTTCTTATTTGTGTTGGTGTTGTTTTTTTTTGTTGTTTTTTTTTGCAGTTTTTATCTATATTTTTGTAAGTTAAAATTGCGGCGTCAACGATGATAAAATATAGATCTTAGAAAAATATAGAGCGTATTACATGCTATCTATTGCTGCACAAACAAGCTACACATATCAGTACTTCTTATAAATATCAGATCACGGCTTCGTGTATCAGATCACTGCATTATATATCAGATAACTGCTTCATGTATCAGATCATGGCTTCATATATCAGATCACTGCTTCATATATCAGATCACTGCTTCATGTATCAGATCACTACTTCATATATCAGATCACTGCTTCATATATCAGATCATTACTTCATATATCAGATCACTGCTTCATATATCAGATCACTGCTTCATCTATCAGATCATTACTTCATATATCAGATCACTGCTTCATCTATCAGATCACTGCTTCATCTATCAGATCACTACTTCATATATCAGATCACTGCTTCATATATTAGATCACTGCTTCATCTATCAGATCACTGCTTCTTATATCAGATCACGGCTTCAAATACCGCATCACCACTTCATGTATCGGAACACTGTTTTACGTATCATATGATTGCTTTATGTATGAGATCACTGATTCATATACCATAGCAGATCACTACTTCAATACATTACTTCTGTTTCATATATTACGACATTGCTTCATATAACTTTCTACTGTTTGCGTTTTAAACATCTGATCACTTCTTCATGTACATTTTTGTATGTGCCCAGAACTTCATATATCTTATCACAACGTCAAAAGTATATCTTAACCTAAATACAGCTTAATGTACAACAAATCTGTCTGTGTGCAACTACATATATCTTACAACAACTTGATATATTTTACGAAAACTACATTATTACATTTATCTTATCATAACTAAAAATATGTTACAATAACTACATTTCTCTTACCAAAACTTAAACATCCAACAAAATTGCATATATCTTACCACAACTAAATATATCTTACGAAAACTACATAATTATATCTTACCAGCTTTAAATATATCTTACGAAAACTACTTATATCTTACCACAACTATCCCACGAAATCTACTTATATCTCACGACGACTTAACATATTTTACGGAAGTTACATAATTATATTTTACCACAACTTAATATGTCTTACAACACTGCATATATTTTACCACAACTTAATATAACTTACAACACTACATATATTTTACCACAACTTAATATAACTTACAAGACTACATATATTTTACCACAACTTAATATAACTTACAAAACTACATATATTTTAACACAATTTAATATATTTTACGAAAACTACATATATCTTACTTCAACTTAATATAATTTACAAAACTACATATATATTTACCACAACTTAATATATCTTACAAAACTACATATATTTTACCACAACTTAATATATCTTACAAAACTACATATATTTTAACACAACTTAATATAACTTACAACACTACATATATTTTAACACAACTTAATATATCCTACAAAACTAAATATATTTTAACACAACTTAATATATCTTACAAAACTACATATATTTTACCACAACTTTATATTTTTTACGAAAACCACAAATATTTTAGCACAACTTCATATAGTTTACGAAAAATAAATATATTTTTACCACAACTTAATGTTTTTTTACGAAAACTACATACATATACCACAACTTTATATAGTTTACGAAAAATACATATATTTTACCACAACATAATATAATTTACCAAAACTACATTTGTTTTACAATAACTTAGTATATCTTAACAAAACTACATTCATTTTACAATAACTTAATATATTTTACAAAAACTACATATATCTTACCATTACTAAATACATATTGCAGAAACTATGTTTGGTTCTTACAACAATGAGGTAACTCTTACTTTAACTACTTATATCTTACCACAACTTCGTGAATGTCAGACATAATCCCCTTCGGACAAAATCCCCTTCGCATACCCGGACAAAATCCCCTTCATGGGTGGACATAATCCCCTTCATGTTTTTGCAAGGCTGGACAAAATCCCCTTCACTACCCGAACAAAATCCCCTTGTTTCATAGGTTTCTAATGTATTATTATACTCCCTAAAAAATTGATGAATAATGAATCAAACCAAGATCACTGCAATACTTGATTGATTATGAATGCTTTAACAAAGCAATTTTAATGTGAACAAAATGTGCTAATTGAATGTGCTTTTCTGCTGAAATATTTTCTACTTATTTATACATTAAGATATTTACCACACAGCATAATGCAGTATATCGCTCTAATACCCACTTTATAACTTTATAAACACTTTTAAAGAAAATTCATTCGAGGGGGATTTTGTCCTAGGTAGCAATTTTATGAAGGGGATTTTGTCCACTTCAAAATTTCACACATGAAGGGGATTATGGCCACCCATGGAGGGGATTATGTCGAGATATACAAAAATACATGAAGGGGATTTTGTCCGAAGGGGATTATGTCCGTACACCCAACTTAGTTTCTGTAACGAAAGCTAAATATCTTAACAAAACTTAATCTATCTTACGAAAACTATAAATATTTTACGACAATATAATATATCTTGCCAGAATTAAATATACCTGATGAAAACTACATATATCTTACCTCAACTAATATATTTTACGAAAACCACATATACCTAACCACAAGTAATATATCTTACAAAAACCACATATATCTTACCACAACATATATATCTTACGAAATCTACATATATCTAACCACAAGTAATATATTTGACGAAAACTACATATATCTTACCACAACTAATATATTTTAGGAAAACTACATACATTGTATATCTAACGAAAACTACAAAGTTGCATTGTGTATCTGACTACAACTTTATAAATATATGAACTTTACTTCATATATTACAACGCTTTTTCAGATACCGTACTTTTAAGTAATATCAGTTAAATGAAGTTTATTTTTTTATAACATATGAAAAAAATGAAAATTGAATCTTTAAAATTAGTTGCAGCTACAGGAACACAAACTCATTACAACGTAAGGATTGGTGCAGCCGTGAATTTTCATCTTCCTGACGTGTCAAAATGTGCCAAATTCGTCTTAACCGACCCTTTCGACAATATTATTGTCACTGTATACAATATGTCATACACAGAAACCGACAGAAAGTACGTGGATAGAAGTATTATAGGACGGCTCGATAACGGAACTTGGGTGCTCACCTTGCACAACATTCTACAGAGTGATAATGGAACATTTCTGATAAAGCCTAGTAGTGGGCAAAGTCCGGATTTGTGCTGGAGAATATATGTGTTGACAACCTATGATATTCGTGAGTTATTTTTAATTATTTGGCTTTGTATTTTATTTGATTATATGGAAGGTCGGTAGTCCCCCACCCCACCTCCACCAGGTGGCCGGTCGCGCAATTGAGTGGCATCACATGTCTTACTAAATCGTGAAAAAAAATTTTTTTAAAAAAGTCCCCCATGTTTTTTACAGTGTCGGTTTTGGCCTAACCTCGCCCATTCCCCTAAAAATACTGCATAAGACGTGTGGCAAACAATACCAATGAAAAACAATGCATTATCACATAACTATTCGCACACTTGAATTTGGTTGAGAACAAACACTGACCTGATATCAAGTACATGCTTTAAAGTCTGATAAAAATGTTAACATTTACAGACTGGACGTTGTGGAGCGCATGGTCTGCCTGCGACATGTCTTGCGGTCCCGGAAAAAGAACGCGCACGAGACAATGCATACGACCCACGTGTTTGCTTGGAGACAAGGTAGAAACAGCCATATGTGAAGGCATCCAACAATGTGATGTTTTCGGTAAATTAAACACACTTTCATTTTGAAATAAAGTATTATACACCAATGATAAACTACAGCAGACAAAATTAATTAGAAAATCATGTAACTTTTATGATATTTTAGAAATACAGATGCGAAAATATTCAATGTTTTAAATTTTACCGGTAGTACAAACATCTCCTGGTTTACCGTTGTGCAAACATCTACTGGTTAGTACAAACATCTGTTGGTTTAACGTTGTACAAGCATCTACTGGTATACCGTTGTACAAGCATCTACTGGTATACCGTTGTACAAACATCTACTGGTATACCGTTGTACAAACATCTACTGGTATACCGTTGTACAAACATCTACTGGTATACCGTTGTACAAACACCTACTGGTATACCGTTGTACAAACATCTACTGGTATACCGTTGTACAAACATCTACTGGTATACCGTTGTACAAACATCTACTGGTATAGCATTGTGCAAACACCTACTGGTATACCGTTGTACAAACATCTACTGGTATACCATTGTACAAACATCTACTGGTATACCGTTGTACAAACATCTACTGGTATACCGTTGTACAAACACCTACTGGTATACCGTTGTACAAACATCTACTGGCATAACGTTGTACAAGCATCTACTGCTATACTGTTGCACAAGCATCTACTGGTATACCGTTGTACAAGCATCTACTGGTATACCGTTATACAAACATCTACTGGTATACCGTTGTACAAACATTTACTGGTGTACCGTTGTACAAACATCTACTGGTATACTGTTGTACAAACATCTACTGGTATACCGTTGTACAAACATTTACTGGTGTACCGTTGTACAAACATCTACTGGTATACTGTTGTACAAACATCTACTGGTATACCGTTGTACAAACATCTGCTGGTATACCATTGTGCAATAATCTACTGTTATAACGATGTACGAGCATCTACTGGTATACTGTTGTACAAGCATCTACTGGTATACTGTTGTACAACATCTACTGGTATACCGTTGTACAAAACATTTACTGGTGAACCGTTGTACAAACATCTACTGGTATACTGTTGTACAAACATCTACTGGTATACCGTTGTACAAACATCTGCTGGTATACCATTGTGCAATAATCTACTGGTATACGTTGTACAAGCATCTTACTGGTATACTGTTTGTAACAAGCATCTACTGGTATACCGTTGTACAAACATCTACTGGTATACCGTTGTACAACATCTACTGGATACCGTTGTACAAACATCTACTGGTATACCGTTGTACAAACATCTACTGGTATACCGTTGTACAAGCATCTACTGGTATACCGTTGTACAAACATCTACTGGTATACCGTTGTACAAACATCTACTGGTATACCGTTGTACAAGCATCTACTGGTATACCGAGGTGCAAACATCCACTGGTATACCGTTGTACAAACATCTACTGGTATAACGTTTTACAAACATCTACTGGTATACCGTTGTACAAGCATCTACTGGTATAACGTTGTACAAACATCTACTGGTATAACGTTGTACAAACATCTACTGGTATAACGTTGTACAAACATCTACTGGTAGTACAAACATCTGCTGGTATAACCTGGTACAAACATCTACTGGTATACTGTTGTGCAAACATCTCTTGGTACACCGTTGTGCAAACATCTACTGGTATAACGTTGTACAAACATCTACTGGTATACCGTTGTACAAACATCTACTGGTAGTTCAAACATCTGCTGGTATACCATTGTGCAATAATCTACTGGTATACCGTTGTACAAACATCTACTGGTATAACGTTGTACAAACATCTACTGGTATAACGTTGTACAAACATCTACTGGTATAACGTTGTACAAACATCTACTGGTATAACGTTGTACAAACATCTACTGGTAGTACAAACATCTGCTGGTATACCGTTGTGCAATAATCTGCTGGTATAATGTTGTGCAAACATCTACTGGTATACCGTTGTGCAAACGTCTACTGGTAGTACAAACATCTGCTGGTATAACGTTGTACAAACATCTACTGGTAGTACAAACATCTGCTGGTATACCGTTGTGCAAACATCTACTGGTATAACGTTGTGCAAACATCTACTGGTATACCGTTGTGCAAACATCTACTGGTAGTAAAACATCTGCTGGTATAACCTGGTACAAACATTTGCTGGTATAACGTTGTACAAACATCTACTGGTATAATGTTGTGCAAACATCTACTGGTAGTACACACAACTGCTGGTATAACCTGGTACAAACATCTGCTGGTATAACCTGGTACAAACATCTACTGGTATACCGTTGTACAAACATCTACTGGTATAACGTTGTACAAACATCTACTGGTAGTACAAACATCTGCTGGTATACCGTTGTACAAACATCCATTGGTATAACGTTGTACAAACATCTACTGGTAGTACAAACATCTGCTGGTACAACGATGTACAAACATCTACTGGTATAGCGTTGTGCAAACATTTTCTGGTATAACGTTGTACAAACATCTAGTAGTGTACCATTGTATACATCAGCAGTTGTGCTTTTAAAACAAACACCTCTAAATTTATTGCCAAAATATTTAATGATGTCAGATAAAATTAAATTATTCGTGCAATTTGTAAATGTCAATTCGGAATTGAAATAAAACATATTTTATCATGGTTTTGATAATAACAGCACAGCGTATATGACGATTATATTTTATCCGATAAATTTACCAAGAACGATAGGTAATATCTGGTAAAAGTTGGCTCTAAAAACTGATTTTGTGTATTTAAACAGAATTAGTGTTTGAAATTAGTACTGTCCAATAGGATTGCGCCGCGCCTGACCAATTTAATTTTTGTAAATACGTACCTATACTAAAAACTAATGTTTTACACGCATGTCATTTATCCATTAATATAGCCACAGTTGGATCAATGGCTTATCAATGGACAGACTGGCAGTCATGGGGAGCTTGCAGTGTAACATGCGGATATGGAGTGATGACTCGTGTAAGACAGTGTCATGATGATAAAGCTATTATTGAAGACCGGAGATGTACCGGAAGTTCCAAAGAAAACAGAACATGTTCGATCTCCGAGTGTGAACGTAATACCATTATGATATATTTAAAAATTGTCAAATAAAGTGATGTGTTACAACGGCTTGCTTTAACCAAGTATATTTGATTTTGACCAGTCGGAGATAGAATTTGATGAAAATTTTAAGAAAGATTGGTTAAATGTAAGCTGGTTTTGAAAAACTGATAATGTGTGGTTATGCTGAATAAAATCTGATGTTTTACAGTTTGATTTTATTGACCTGTCAATTATGAATACACTGTAGCACTCATTCGAATATATTCGTCGCCACTTCGGTTCTGTCCGTGTAGTTTACGAGAATTAATGTTGAGCATGTAACAAATGTTTTTGAAATGTCACACCAGCTTTGTGCAGTAGCACATTCTGTTGAGTGATTGCCTGATATGTTAGAGGTATGTGGTTCGATCGCCACTGTTGCCATTGCTTTAGACCTACTCTTTCCCTATTATTGCTGTATATTTTAATGGAAATGGCCTAGCGCTTGCAAAATTGTCTACACGGATATGAAGCAACTTAGAAACACTGTCCCGATTTGTATAAAAACATATTAAAACAAAACGAACATAAAGGACAATCATAGCTTCAATAATGTTGAAAATATCAAGATGAAAAAACATGGAACTACGCTGTGTCAATCTTACCAGACATAGGGCATTTCATTTAGTAATTATAAACACGAAGTTTACCCTATTGCGTTATAACGATCAGTACAATCATTTTATAGACACAAAAATAAAAATAGATTTCATCACATCTTACAGCGTACAACTGACGAAACTTGCCGGAAATCAATACGAAACTTGCCGGAAATCAATACGAAACTTGCCGGAAATCAATACGAAACTTGCCGGAAATCAATCGAAGATTAACATATTATGTACATTGACTGTTGACAGGTTACTAGTAATAAAATCAAACAATACATATATGTCATTTATCCTTAATTTAGCCACAGTAGGATCAATGGCTAATCAATGGACAACCTGGCAGTCATGGGGAGCTTGCAGTGTAACATGCGGATATGGAGTGATGACTCGTGAAAGACAGTGTCATGATAATGAAGCTATTATTGAAGACCAGAGATGTACCGGAAGTTCAAAAGAAAACACAACCTGTTCGATCTCTGAGTGTGAACGTAATGCCTTTATATTACACTGTGTATTTAACTTTTGATTTATTTTAAATATCTGTTATAATAAAGTAAAGTGTAAAAAGAATCCTTAAAGAAACTCCACTGTGGTCTAAAGGCATAATTTAAACATATAATTTGAAAATCTTACAAATATCAAGTGAAGCACATAAAACGAAAAATCTGAAGAAAAAAAGATAACAAATGATATATTGGACTGAAAAAATTTTTAATCGATTTTATAAGTGATTACTAGCCGAATGTTTGAGAGAAAAGCGTTGCAACGCTTTTCGTTTTGGGGCTATTTTTCACAATAAAAATGATTGTTCTGATGAAGCAGGATAAGGGAATGAGCACAAGTTATTGGATAAGACATAATTGATTAGCAAACAAATCTTGGGAAAAATATTATCAGCACCGCCATGTCAAAACCTCAGTGGAGCCCCTTTAAGGTGACAACAGACACTTTCCGTGGTACTCACATAAATGTCATTTAAACAAAGTTATTTTAGTAATAATTGTTATTTATTTAATCTTTGTGCATTAAATGTCGTTGATCATCATAAAAAATAACATATTTGAAAAAAATGCCTTTGTAAATGATTGATTTTGAATAAAAATCCTAAAATTTTAAATCGTCATATCAAAGTCATTTTTTATTTTTTTGTCATCAAACTTTTTGGAAAATAACCATACTTATATTATCTGGGGAACCGTGTCTCAAATTTTTCTATCTTTTTCTCAAAAAAATATTACGTAACGTCAAACATTTTAGGCGACTTTTTTCACCATACATATTACGTAATTAAAGATCATTAAGTCGCTGATTGAGCAAACAAAAATCCCTGACACGGTTCCTCCGTAATGAATTTCCTGTCATGTGCTTTAAACCGCATGTTTAATTGCTTGATTATTAAAAAAGTTATGCCGATTCTAAGTTAGTCCGACCCGCATCAAACGAAGTGTCATAAATCGGCTGTTCTCTCTCGGACCCCTACGTTTCACGCTAAATAATTAATTGCATAATACACAAATATCGCACCAGAGAGGGTCACAAGTTGCGGTAACATACTCTTACAACATTTTATGACCCAGTGACATCTGACCAATTAAAAAGCTGCTGATTTATATCAGTTTATAGCCGAAAATTCTTCAATTCTTAACGTGATTTACTCTCCGTCTGGTATCTGTCGCACATGTCACGTGACTATCGGTAAAATTTGAGGCACTCAGTGGGGGAAATGGACGCATTTGCGCACCGGCTAGCGGGGTATTTAATTGTTTCCTTTTTGAAGTTTATTATTATTATCATCAGCATTATTATTGTATTATACCAGTGTCACTCTGCCTGTGTATTCGTGTATAATATTCCGTTAAAAATATAAAATAAAAATAACAAAAAACTGAGCTTCTGACAGTCTTTTAAAGTCCATGGTAGATGTACAAATAAGAACGGGATATTATATATTTTTTCCACCAAATTGATAAGGCTCACATATTTTAATAGAAATAAAAAGTATTACTCGATCATTATGATCTGGCCTTCTTGGACTTCTATTATGAATATCATCTATGCACGGCATAGAGATCCAGTTTTCTACCGGGATAGACAATAATATGTCATACTTTGTAGTACTGTGTCCGATTTACTAGCGAACAATTTATTTTCACTGAGAATATATTTTAATATCTTTTTTTAATTCATAGAGAAATAATCATCCTTAGACAATCTAAAATGGTTTAGAAATTTGTCAGGGACACCTTACCACAAGTCATATAGGCGTTCACATAAAAAATGTTGTCTGTTTTTGTTGTTGTTTTACTTGACATTGTTAGAAAACGAGGTTGAATGTAAAGTACGCCCTTGAATCCGTACAAAAGTCTATCAACTCAATGTAATATCTATCAGATTAACGGGACAGACAAATTATTTTCACACATTATGGATATTTTAGCTACATTTTTAACCAACCCCGTGGTCGTGCGATTTGCCGCTATGCTTAAATATTTATGTTTCATACATTATGTTACGTACATTGGCCGACAATTTCTTAATTTATAAAAAAGGCTAAATGTTGAGATATTCATAAAAGATGTACGGTAGTTGTACGATACATGTATTACGAGAAGTATGGACCAGTATGGACCTGTAATTCACGGATATATGGAACTACCGATTTCCCTCATTGATGCCTCAACAGGGGGCGGAGCGTTATCGATAATTGACAGGTTACGCGAATAGCCGATACAAATAGTATAGGTACCGTTTAAAAACGTTTAAAAACACATTTTTTGGACTAACTGCTTCCAAAATTAAATCACAAATGTGTTCAGAAAAGGTTGATAAATCTACTTAGCAAAATATCTCATTTTAGGTATTTTCAGTGATAATTGACTCCGTTGTCACCTTAAGCGAGTAGCCTAGAATTTGGCTAGTCGGAGACAGGATTCAAAGAAAATCTTAAGGATATAGATGCGTTTATCATATAACCTTTTAAATCTTCTAAGTCAGCAACTAGCACTGTCATTCAAAGCTAATAGAATAAATCACGTTGTGAGTAATATGCAAAAAGTGACGGACACACGATTTTTAAATTTCAGACATTGACGAAACCAGTCCCGGAAGTGGTAATTTAGGAGCAGACGAAAAGGTCGTACAACTTCCGTTATATAGCATTGTTGGAGCCGGTGCGGGTGTATTTATTCTCATTCTGATTATTGTCATATGCGTGCTGGTGATGCAACTTAAAAAGAGAGGTAAAGTTTTGCAGATTAATTAGAGACTCTATATATTTTCTTTGCGTAACCATAAAAATCACGTGATACCCATCCGTGATATTTCAACTTCTTTACAAATTTCTTTAAAAAGATATTCAAAGTTACAAAATTGTAGATAAGAGGTCACGGAGTTCGAATTTTCAAATTATAAAGTACCACAAAGTACGGAAGAAATGCATTTATTTTACTAATCTGCTATTTCTTTTCATTTTTTAGATTCTTTTAAAAGAGGTAAACCATCAAAAAAGGCAAACATACCGTGAGTTTATAAATTTCTTAAATACAATTATTTAAAGTTTTTAAATTAATCATCAAAAAGAAAAATGCGCCAGCAGATTTTGATCTTCAAAAGTAGTTTGTTTTGAAAACTATGTTAAATGCACTGGTTTGTCTTTCAATCCGGATAAAATCATTCATAGAATTTAACGAATAATTTCAATGAAAAAATAAACAGTGCAGACCATGATCAGACGGCATTGATGTTGGCATGATGCCAGCTGATTATATATTATAAATTTAATCTGTGACGTATATATTTCTCGCGATTTTAAGATGTAATAATCAAAGTTTGTAAAATATTGTTTGGTTTTTCAAAATCTATTTCAGAAAGAAGGAGTCAATTATTTCATTTTCAAGTCAGGGTATCAGTGGTGTTCACGTGTATGACGAAATAGACGACGCCAAATCACAGAGAATGTCTGTTGTCACAATTGATAACCCTTACGTCACACTGCCGAAATCACCAAGGGGACAGCATGCTACAAGAAATAACGCGGTCACATATTGTAATATTGAGGAAAATGTGTTTTTATTTGATAACAGTGGAATAGGAGGACAGTCCGAAAACCGAAAGGCATCATGCGCATATCAGAATACTGAAAGTAACCCGGATCAGTTTGACAGTAATAAATTGACGGTCCCTAGACATATGTCTGTAGATAGTACTGGGTATCTAATGCCGGGAACCACAATGGAGCGGGCGCAAGCGAGACGCAACAAAAAATATTCCAAAGAAAAATAATTAACCGGAAGTTTCAAACTCACCTCGTAACTGTTACTTCCGGTGTAAAATGTGAATGAAATTGACGAAATCGCATCTTCTCGGCCCTTTCCGTCAAACTTCGGATAAAAACGTTATAATGAATAATAGCCGAGGTGTTCCGATTGTATTTGAAGCCAATCACCACAATAGATCGTGTGGCTGACACACATAAGAAAGATAAATATTGTAATAAAAGGGCAATCTCTTTGGGTTTGCTATGCCTGAAAATTATAATTTCGAATATTAAATGCAATACGTGTATGGAATTGCCAATTGATTTTTAGAGTTAACATTACAGTTCCTACATTATTCAGCATCGGACAAGTGCAAAAGAGAAATTTAAGCTATGCAGATTGAAATTTTCATCTTATTTTACAATTTCATGTAGTTGTCAAACAAATGAATATTTATGGTATGTAATACAATGAAATTAGGGACAAAATATATATAAAAAAAACACCAACAACAGAACAATATTTTTATATTGAGATGATATAGTAAATTAGCGTTTGGCTCAACAAAACATCACACATATAATATTACATAATTTTACATATGTATCAACATTGATACATAACAATTCAAAGATTCCCATACACAAAACAAGCGGGGAACTTTCTACATGATAGACAATTGGTAACAGACATTAACTGTGGACATCTATCATATAACTGTGGAGTGAAAACGGATGAATATGAACAAATATGTTTACCTAAGGTAAACTTTGGAGTTTAGTTTTCCCAAACATGGTTTCTTGTAAAGAAAGATATCATTTAAATTAACACCATCAAAAATGGAAATTGATTATACATGCATTTGCATTATAGATTACAATATATACATGTATAATATAGAACAGAACATTGTTTGTGTTTGTTCTACGTACAGTGACTGACTGAAATGATTTGTCATTTAAACTAATGGATGAGTATAAAATTGTATACGTAACATAATGAGTGAATTTAATGTATCAACAGTCAACTGAAAGCTTCCTACAAAACCCTGATAAAGGTCATTTCCTGTAAAGTCACAAAATTGTCTCCCGGTACAAAATCCTCTTCCGGTTAGTCTCTGCACATGCTCTGTGCACACGGCGTCATATCCTGGCACTCTTGTACCTCCTGGACTAGAGAGCAGATTGGGCAGCAAACAATCAGGAGGAAGTCATTCACGCCACTTCCGTCAATCCCTTTGCTGTCCCGTATCCGGCCACGCACAACCATTCTGCTCACCAGATTGAGAGGCGGCAACATCAGTGATAAACCTTCAAAAATATTGTTTTGTACAACAATTGTTTGACTAGAGACTTTCATTATTACAAACCCGCATTTTACTACTTGGAACATCTCTTGCTGCTTTAATAAGTATTTCGGACAAAGCAAAGCAGTTACAATGAAATAAATTACTGTAATATACGTGTGCACCTCAAAGTCAATGTCAAGCCTAGAAGATGGAAGTAAATATGAGAATAGAACCTCTTCTTTAGATTCTTCGTTATGTTCGGTTATTTATCAAAATAATCTATTGTAAACTAATGGTTAATCATTCAGATTACATCAAATTCACCGTAGGGAACGTGTTACAGTATCGCGTTTTTCGGTTACAGTATAGAATTTTCAAGATGGAGGATTATTTATGGTAAGAGAGGTAGGTGATTTTTATTCAGGTTCATACTACTAGAAGTTTAGTTTCTAAAAGATGTTTTGTGCTTTGCTTGTAAGGAACAGAATCCGGTATCTAGTCATATATTTCTTCAGACCCTGCACCGTAGATTTATCTCGATATTGTCTCATAAATGTGGTGCAGATTTGACGGTTTAAAATTTGAATCGAGAGATCAACGCATTTTCCCATTTTCGACATTATTTAAGCATGCCTAGATAAAAGTAAATCTACAAAACGTTAGTCCTTTGTGTTTAGAAACGTTTATAAAAAATAAATGACCAGTTGAACCTATTTTCCTGTTGGTAAAATGCTTTTTGAAAAAAATAAACAATGTTACAGTATAGAGCGAGGTTTATTTTAAGGGTACAGCATAGACCTAGCGACTTTGATCCAATTTTGTTACAGTTTATACCCAAATGTCGGTTACAGTTTAGATACTTGCAAAATTGCAAACAAAGTTCGTGTATCCATTATTTTTATGAAATAACTCATACTTTTCTATACATACTTGAAAGGTTGTATTACTTTTTTTCTTCAGCAGAAAAAAAGTTATAGTTTGCTATTTTTCTTACTTTAAGTTTCAGATTGAAACTTTTTGCAGAATAAGCAATGTCCTAAGTAAGGACTGTTTTCACGACAACAACAGTAACTGTTATCGAATTGTATTGAGAGAAGAAAGATTATTACACATTATAATAATGCCTATTAGTAATAAAATAGAGAAAAAAGAATTCTTAACAGAAGTCCAACACGGAAAACATGAAAATGTTGCAGGCTCAGTTTGACTTAACTTGTTCATGGACGGTATTGGTAACTGCAAGCTACCGTCCACGCCTCCTAGCACCGGCTTCAGCAGAATTCACATTAAACATAAACTGGTACACTTTAGATTTTTTAACATCTGTGGTGTGTTCATATGGCGGTTATCATGGAACATTCAATGTGGCACGTTATTGCCATTCTATTAAAAGCGGATATTACCCCCAGGTTTAAAATTGCGTGTGCCTTAAACGAGAATACAAATGAGTGAAACTAAATAAAATGAATTTTTTGAGAGGGGATCGGAGGTTTATGAAGCCTGCATACCATTAGATAAGCTATCATAAGACACAATGAACAAGCAAGGCAATACCCCTAAGAATGATTTAAAAAGTATTTAAAGTGAAGCAATACTGCAACCTTAAATTTTATTTTTTAAGTTGGAATTTCCAAATCTACCAAATAATGTATTTTGTAGGTATTTAAAATGGTTTGTTACGTTTGGCTTTCTTGGATTTTAAAGTTTTTAAACGACATTGAAGGTCATGTGAAAACATTCCTGCTTTAGTGTAGAGAAAGACCAAGATACCCCTTTGTGAAACATTTCAGACACGAGCGGGCACCTGACTAGAAACACCGACCTTCCGTAAATTAGCTTGATAGGATTTCCTCATATACAAAGAATCCAAAAGTTGTGATTGGATTTCACAACTACAGCAGTAAATGAAAGATGGATTTGAAGTCGACGGCCTATATCCCGACTCTGCCACTATATTATGTACCGCTCCATCAGGCTCCACTAGAGGAAGATATTGTAATTGTCTGACCTTAATTTATACTCTTTAACTTTCAATATTATTTTCTTTTTTCAGTAACATGAAAATGCTATACAGGATGTCTGAAAAGAAAACGACTTTTAATTTAATAATGACAAAAATAATCGTAACATCAACAAAAGAAGCATTCGAAATGACGCCATGGTCATGATTTGATTTAAATTGCTTTTTTTGGTTCGAGATGAGAAAGGGTCTTTTTTAGACATTGCTTTTTTCAAAAATCTATGTTTTGGGTTTCGTATCCCCGATTGCAACCGAAGGGCCATTTGAACAAATTAATTGGTAGACAGTCATGTAAATTTTCATCACATTTAGTCAAGTACTTACTGAGCGATGAGATTGCACGCACATGTGTACGACAGACGGACGAATAGCCATCGGCCCAATACGCTCACAGAGATTTAAAAAGTCTATATATGTAACATGCATACATGTACCTAGTATATATAGAAAATATCGAAGTCTAACTGTAACCGAAATTCTGGGTTATAAACTGTAACAAAATTTCGGATAAAAAGCGCTAGGTCTATGCTGTAACCCCACACAAAATCACCTTCGCTCTATACTTAACAT
Organism: Ruditapes philippinarum; assembly: GCF_026571515.1. Classification (NCBI taxonomy): domain Eukaryota; kingdom Metazoa; phylum Mollusca; class Bivalvia; order Venerida; family Veneridae; genus Ruditapes; species Ruditapes philippinarum. Next base: position 255,183 of record NW_026859100.1, on the reverse strand, counting down.
TGTTTATTTTTTCAACGCATTTAACGAACAGAAAAAAGGTTCAAACTGGTCATTTACTTTTATATACATTTCCTAACATAAAGGACTAACTTTTTGCAGATTTACTTTTTCTAGGCATGCATAAATAATGTCGAAATTGAAGAAAAATGGGCTGGTCTCTCGATTCAAATTTTCAAACTGTCAAACCTGCATATTTATGAGACAATATAGCGATAAATCTGCGGTTAAGAGTCTGAAGAAATATATGACTAGATACCGGATTCTGTTCCTTAAGAGCAAAGTACAAAAACATCTTTTAGAAACTAAACTACTTGTAGTATGGACCGGAATAAAAATCACCTACCTGTCCTCCCAACAAATAATCCTCCATCTTTAAAATTCTATACTGTAACCGGAAAACGCGATACTGTAACACGTTCCCTACGGTGAAATTGTTTATGAAATTGTTGAATACTCGTAAAATGATTGCCTTTTAGTGCTGCGCAGAATGCGCATGCGCGGAATTATACTTCCGTTTCAATGGAAATATCGTATTGTAAAACGATCTATATTGGAATACATTGATCTAGATCTATACATTTTCTCTGATATTTTAACTGTTAAAATCACTTACAAAAAAGCGTGCGGTTTTACATAGTTTTAAAGACGTTAGTGTAGCATTTGCACTGAATAATTTTATATACAGTTTTGCATAAAATTTACGTATTATTTTGTTTCAAATTAGCTATATGTATAAGTTTTACCACAAATTACGCAATTTCCAGAGCCAATTGTTTCTGCCGTCCGTCCAAACATTATACAAGGACAAATCAAGGTAGACAGGCACGTGCTGACGTCATCAAAACATCCAAAAAGGTCATGTGACCAAGCTCCGACCTGGAAATAAAAGATAGTCAAAATAGACCATCAGTCGTGTTCAATAAATAAAGATACATGTGTATTTTAAATAACACTTAATATTTGTATACTTAATTTTTTTAGATATACAGTAGATTCTTTTTCCACATTAAGCTACATACATTATGTATATGTTGTAAGGTAGATGTTAACCATGCTAACACAGACACTTGGGGTTTGGAGCTCAAAACGCCTTTAAAATCCAAATAAAATGCATATTTGTCAATCCCAGCACATGTACTGATCATATATATCAAAAAAACTTAATATAAGCCGTTTTGAAAAAAAATCATATTTCAACATCTATAATAATGTGTTATTATAAAGTGTCTGTGCATGCTAACAGAATAAACGTGCATAAATGAGGTTCACTTATAAAAAGACTTTTAACTATCGCCATTCAGTGAATTTGATAGCTTGAGCATTACTTTTCACGCTTTTACTACACCTGGAGTAATTCTAACTTTACATTAATGTAATAATAATATTATAATGTCATAATATGCTCAATTCTGCATCAGTATGATACTTTGATGTACATGATGCTAAGGAGCTTCTGTCAAGTGCTTAGTAGGAGTTAGTTCAATGAATGTGTTAGTTTACTATAATACAATGATAATAATATTCATCCTAAATATTTATCTGTACTTCTATCAGTAGTTCAATGTTATCAGCATAAAGCATATTTGGTATTTTCGAGTTATTTAAACTTCCTTGTTATGTGCTTACAGTTGTCAAAATAAATTATAGCCAGTCAATTAAAAGATAACCATTGTCAACAGATCGGCTGTATAGGTTCTTTCAATTCATTTGATTTGGGTTCTTTCAATTATATTTATTTGATTACAAACATATTTTCGTCTATAAAGTTGTATTCAAAGTGTATTATTGTAGATAAAACCTTGCATGTTTCATGCAGATTTAAATCAATTATTTAATATAGATTTAAAAATGTAATTATCAATAAAACAAAACAAATATTTATATATTGCATTACTTACACGGTAACTCGCCGCCATACTTGTTAAAATCCCAAACTTTAATTCCTGCCGCACACAATACAAAACGTTAACAATAAAAAAAATAAGTATTTGATATTGTGTCGCCTTGTAGAACCTTTAAATTAAACAATCAATTCGTCAATCAGTTAATCAATCAATTAGTTAATCTACGCGTCTATTGTTCACAGCTTTATTCTGCCAGTTCATTCTTCCTTTAATGAATCCGGTCAAACTAGGATGTAAAATAACATGTTTAAAGACACTCCAAACTTCTATATTAATGACAAACTACTGTTATTGACCGGGTAGGTCTGGTAGCTCAACAAATGCGGAAATTTATTCAACCTTAATCAGATTTGATCTGTACTTTAGACGCTTGGTTTTCATTTATAAAGCTATATATCGAAGGTGAAAAAATTTAACTAATTGTTATAGGGAAGCTTTAAATGGTTCGGAATATTTGGCTACCCTACAAACGAACGTGTATAACGTTACATAATATCTATTATATTGGTAAAACGATCAATGATCCATTGAAAATAAATACTGGATCAATATATAGTAGACATTTAATAATTTTGTATTACATGCGGAACCATACTTGCTTAACGGTGGAACTTAATTCTACAAATGTATTTATATTAACATGTGTACATGTTATTTATCACGTTAAATGCTTGTTTCACATGGCGCAATACGTGATTTTATCACATACCTGTGCCGATTTTGCGACTCCGTAAAAATGGTATTGCATGGCCGTGCATATATTTTGACGTGACGTCATTTGCGATATACTATGGTGGCTGATTTGGAACTCTTTTTGTGCCGTGTTGTCGCTATCGACAGCACGACAAAACGTCAAACGGCACGCTGTCGTCCTGTCGCTGACGATGCACGCCAAACGGTGCGTTGTCGTGCGGCGTGTTGTCGCGATGTCACATTGTCGCTCGGCTTAAGGGTTGGCTTTTTGTATACATGTATATATAAGCCAAACGACAAGCGACAACGCGCAGAACTTGGCGTGCTTCGCTAGCGACAGGACTACAAGACGACGGTGCGACAACGCGCCGTTTGGAGTTTTGCTAGTGACAAGACGACAACACAAAAAGGCGATAACGATATACGTTGTGTTGTCGCTATCGACAACGCAACGCGCAAAGTGTACCAAATCAGCCACCATAATATGTAAAGACGGCTAAATGTTAGCTTTACACGATAGGCGCGTCAATGAAAAATGATACTTTTGCACTTTGAACAGACTTCATTTTGCTATGTGATAAATAGAATATTATTTTCGTGTATCTTCATTACTGAATTTTTTGAACGTATTGGGCGTTGCTTTAAGCCATTGCAGGCATTTTTGTCTAGATTTTATGGAGAGAAAAACTGATTATACAACTTCATTTTTTTACTAAAGAAGTGGATTGTTGCTCGCATACCACGTGAATCACGGTTTGTCTAATATACAGATTTCCAAACACAACAAGCATATTGGTCAATCAAAAATGGACAAAACAAGATTGTTACCCCATTCCAATACGTAAAATAATGGTGTCACCTCATCTCAGAAAAATATCAAATGCTAACAAAAGTTTGACAAAGTTTAAACGAATACGAGTCAACTCGTCCCGCGGTCAACTCGTCACCTTTTTGGTCAACTTGTCCCATGTTCGTGAAGTTAGCCAGACAGCCGGAACAATTTTTTGTCTCGTCCGGGTGTTCCGGCTACTCCGGCTAGCCGATTTTCTCAAGGAGACAATTTTGTATATTAATTTCGAAGCCAACTATCCATCTTGCAAAATATTCGTTTTAAGGACCATATCTTTTGATAAGTGTCTGTTCGTTTTTTAAAATAGACTTAAAATTTATAGCGAAAACTAAAAATGTTCTTCTTTCAAAAATAAATGTGAGAAAATGAAATTTAAAAAATCTCCGTTTGTCGGAATCATAAGCATATGAATTCCTTCATATAAACATTATATGAAGAAAGTATTTTAACATACATGTATGCATTATTTTCCTTTTCCAAATTGTTACATTACTTTGAATATGACAATATAAATAGATAAAAGTTAACAAAGGAGAGCGACAATCACCGTAAACAAGACCGTTCTAGAAAAGAAGGGGTTCAGGTGATATTGGGTACGATACTGGCGTATGAGAAAAATTGAATTTCTAGTTGAAACTAAATGAATGAGACCAACAAAGACTAGCTGATGTTTGCACATTTTATATAAAAATATTAGTGAAACCCTTCTTTGTTATAAAGTAGTTTAACATACTGGTGATCCAACTGGCGAAATCATAGTTGTAGTTTCAGACATACCTGGCCGCAGCTTTCCTACAATATATTAATAGAACGATGTTCTACTTGTGATCTTACAAAAGTTGAATATGGAACCTCCTGAACAGTTTTATTTGATGTTTCTTGTGTTTCATTTAATAAAGCGGTTGCTTTGGATGTCGGATTAATTTGATATGCTGGGTACGTCCCGTTTAAATTTTTGGAGATTGTCACCCCGACGTATTTAGAAGAATTTGATGCTTTTTAATTTTGTATTATCTAAGGATCGAATTGGGGTATTCTTAGTATTTTGCATATATCGGGGTTAAATTCCACGGCCCATTTTGTAAGAGTTGAGAATCTGGCTGAGAAGAATTTTTACGTAAACTATGGTTTCATCATATCACGTCATGAGCCTTACTCTTAGCCGTTGATGTATGAAAGGAACAGGGGTAGGGTACAGAAGAGATCGAGAATGGGAAGTTCCTTTGACAGGTGCACGTATGTACACATGTGTGGATATCTCCAAATTAAAATTTTCATCATTTTGTCATGTTTAAATGCTGAATTTTGCATAAGCCGGTGCTAGGGCGTGGATGGTAATTTTCATTTTCCAGTATCGTCTATGAAGAGGCTCAAACCGAGACTGCAACATTTTCAAGTTTGTTGTTTAAGGGCTACTCTTTGAGAGCGGTGAAGAAAAAATTACATAACCCTGTTTATTGTTTCGGAGTTTAATACAATAATAACATTGTATGTTAATAGTTAACATATGAATTTATGGTGGTCTACCTTAATTATCAGATGCTTTCGAGAAGTCCATTACTATAATAACATCGCACAGTCTGTAAACTTTTTCTTTAAGCTGTCATAAACTCATAAACTTCTTGGCAAAAGCTTACTAGCTATAGTTGCTTCTCTTTGACCTAAAATTGTTGGATGGTGGAAGGGGCTTAGTATACTACATTTATCATAATAATTCAGTGAGCTGGAGACCACAATATGGTCCATAATGAATTTAAGACACAATATAGGTAAGTGAGACTGGCCTGTCATAGCTTGGTTTTGTTTTTATGCCTTTCTTGTAAAACGGATAGTGCTGGGTTTGGATGGGGGCGGGGGGGGGGGGGCGGCAATAGTCGTTCGTATTTAGGGTATGTGGGTTGCTCGATCAGGTTTTTTTTAATTTGATATAAATGACATGAAGGGAGAATAGAATTTGAAAAGAAGTTTGAATATAATTGCTAGTTTATAACACGAAAACAGATTTATCTTGATTTTTTTTCAGAGTTAATAGTAGAACCAGATGGAACCGCATAGTGTCGCACTATAAACTAACATACAAAATGGCGGAGAGACGGCGAAGGCGAAGTACGGAATGTGTGAGTATAAACATGAATTAACCTTTATTTAGATAATTTGCATTCGAAATTATCGATATATTAGATAACTGACATTGTAAACTATTTGTATACATTAACTTTTTAAAATTTTATGAAAAAGGGCTTACAAATGCACCGATTTTATTCCTGTCTGAAAGTGTGTCATTAGTTTTCGCGATACAAGTTAATGACCGGATATATATGGCAACTTTTCTGGAATTGTCCATCGTCATTTTTACCGGTAGTAGAGTGAAATATATTTAAGATAATAAATATTAAGCAGTTTCTAGCCCGAACATAGGTGATGTATTTTCACTTTTCATGTCTACATCACCGGGATATGTTCACAATTTATTGAGAATGATAGATATTTTTTGCAGTGTGAGTGAAATGTAAAACTTTGATTTGCATCTATTTGTTATCAAGTAAAATCTTAAATTTTTGTTTGTTTTAAGTTTTAAAAGCAAAAGCATTTCTGTCGTTATTGAAGTTACACTTTGTCGGTGATTTGATGTTTCACTGACACGGCCTGGTGTTTTGGCCTGCCCCTGGTCTTTTCAGAACTCTTCCATTTTTAATGTTTCTACATAGGGATTAATCAGAATCAGTCCCCAAAGAATTTTTCAAGGGTCACTTGCCCTACAATATAATTTACTCACCCTTAACAAAATGTACTCGCCCTGCATTTTGACAAACATAAATAGTTAAAACCAAAAACACATAAAAATTTACTATTTACCGGTCTATATCTGTATATATGTATACGTCAGACTTTATTTAACTACATTATTTAATTACACAATGTTTATAATACTTTTCATACTTTTTCATATAATATAATCTTCAACATAGTCTGTTTACTTATTTTATTCAATTCTAACGGAATCAGCCTTATGGATAAGTATAAAATTTTAGGGAATGCGAATGTTTACAACATTGTCGAATGCTGCTGTCGATACCGAAGGAGGAGGTGTTAATCGATTCAGTAAAACTTTGTACTTGGCCATGAGATTGATTTCCGGTTTTCATTTGACAGATATATATATGATTGAAAAGGCGTCTGCAGTTTGATTGTTTGACATATAACTTCATTTATAAATGTTTAGAGAATTATTAATTGGATCGGGAGAATCTTGCCGGGCGAGTTTGGTAATTTTTTTCTCATCCAACCAAATTAGGAGAGCAAGATTTGTCGATGCCTGCATATGTTTTCTAAATGGCTTCTTTTATACCTTTGTGACCTATATATATGTTTATAGCATTTTTTTTTGTAAATTCCTCATGTTTTCATGCTAACAAAGAAAGTGTTCTAAGGACTAACAAACTTTAAGTGAGCATTTTTGATATTAAATTATTTATTTTTTGTTTCAGGAAAGTGAATCAGAACATGCAGGTATGTTTTAATCAATTAGTCATAAAAAATGGTCTGCACATGTTGTTAATCTTTTTTAAGAGTTTATAAATAATTTACATAAACTTGATAGAATTCTGATTCAAGAATAGATAGTCTTCCACCAGATAAAATAAAGCAGCCCATGTTAAAAGTTAATTTTCTAACATTACAAAGTTTGTTACTGTGTATATGCTACAATTTTATAATTTATTACTGTTTTTCCCCCAATTATTTCCAAATGAATAAGTGAACAGGGTTTTCATTATTAGCCTATTGGCGATCCAAACCATTGGTTAAAATGCTGTTAAAATCAGTTGTATTTTAAGCCTGTTTATTAAAGTATATCACCCTTGGCAAAATCGGTTATTTTCTTTGGAGCATGTGTTGCCTCAGATAAAAGTGAAAACCCTGATGAAGATTATTTAAGTTTCAAGCTTGCTGTTTTTATGTCTTACAATACCGATAGATTAAGTAATATATTTAAATTTTTGCTCTTCAGAGCCTGTGTTATCAGAATATGAAAGTACAGCAGATGATAGCAGGGATGTTGAGGTATGTAATTTATATCCTTGTTTAATTTATATCCTTGTATGATGTATATTCTAAATTGATTTATAGTCCTTATTGATTTATAATCTGTATTGATTTATAACCTGGCTTGATTTATAATTGGATAGATTATATTCTGGCTAAATTTATCATTTATAATCTGAAATGATATTAACCAAGATGGGAGACAAATGACCATTTGATTCAATGTTCAACATCATTTGTCACGAAAAAATTTCGCCTCACTCAAGGATTTAACTAGATTACCCCTAGATTATTATTCTAATGCTTTTCATGCAAATTTTAACCCTTTTCTTAGTTATTAATTTAGGACAATAGTGTTGGAGCAATACCTCTAGACACTTTCAGAAATTATGTTTCCAAAGTTGAAAAACAACGCTTTTTTCGGTGTAAACAGATGAAGTAGGTGTCTTAAAGAGCATTGTTACGTGTTAAAAGACGAGATTTTAGCATTCAATCATTCAAGCACCTTGTGTGCAGAGCCTCGGAAATTTTTATTTGAGCATATTTTTATGGGTACTTTTTGCAAAAGGACGCTTAAAATATCTGATCCTCAGTCCCTTATTCGCATAGAAATTCAAAATCCATGTGTCATTGCAGCCTGCTAATATGCAATATACAGCAGCTAATGTTTAAGTTATAAGGACAGGTATGAATCGAAATATGGTTCACTTTAGTGTGGTGCTCTAACACTTTTTGTAGTCTCACTCAGTGATTTAATTGTTGGTACAGGAGACAGAAGAAGACAGTGATGATTATGTGACAGAAGACGAGGAAACCGCTGAGGAAGAAGAAGATGAGACTGGTGATAAGAAAAAAGATATTGACGGAGAGCGGCAGAGTGGCGACGGAGAGGTTTGCGTTCTAAATTCTTCTTTCTGATTACGGCTGAGTATTCCCGGCCTCGGCGGAAATCCGATTCATGATATCAGACATGAATTACAAATTGAAATAAAGATTGTTTTAGTGTTCTTAGTGGTGAAGGAGAGGTTCACGTTCTTAATTTTACTTTCTGATTAGGACTGTGTATTCCTACCTATTTAACCAATCTGAGTCATGATGATGATTCAGACCTGTTTCTTTAACAGCAATTTAAAGTATTTAAGTTAGTCTTCCAACTTCTCGCTGAAAATAAATTCTTGAGTATAGAGTAAGTGTGTGTGAAATGTAAACACTTCATTTTGCCAATTCTGATTTGACGAATCAGAATTTAAAACACAAAATGAAATTATCTTATTGTTTATATACAAAAAGTAATTTCAAGTCTGTTTAAAAATATTTTAGATGAAAAATGAAAATGCATATCAATAAAGAATTTGATATATAGTTTCTTTGACAGTAGTTTTAAGTGTTTAAATTAATTTTCCAACTTCGAACTGAAAATAATTTTTTTAGAAAAAAGCTAATAGTGTGAAATGTGAACATGACAAAGTTGAACAGCAAACTGACAATTCATGCGATTTACAGGAGCAGCCAAAACTAGACATTGATGAGGATAGGCAGAATCCAGCTTATATTCCTAAACGAGGTGCGTTTTACGAGCATGACTTGCGATTGGATCCAGATGACGTGGGAAAGGAAGGGGGTGATCAGCAAAGGGAGGAGAGAAGGTGTGTAGTTTTTGACTTTGTTGGTATCTTGTTAGTTGTTGTGTTAGCTTGGTTTTACAAGTGGCTGCTTTCTTCTTGGGTGACCAGTTTTGCTTCCCCCTTGTTATTGAGGGTTTGCCTTTAAAGGTTGAGGCATCAGAATTGCAGCCACCGTTTATCCATGCATGATTGTAAGAGGCGATTAAATAGGTTCGAATTCCTGGTTTATATGAATCTCTTAGCGAGTATATGCATCTTTTAGCTCTAGCAGGTAAATGTTATGACCCGTTATGTTACTTTAAAGTTTTTAACACCTGAGTTTAGCCAAAATCATCTTTCCTATTTTGGCGCCATAGGACCTATATTGCCTTGGTGCATTGTAAAACGAAACCAAACAAACAAAATCAGTTTTGCCTAAGTAAATGTTCAGGAGCAACTTATGTTTTGTCATTAAGAACTGTAAAATGAAAATTGTTGCACAGTTCAGGGTTTTAGTCTTCACAAACTACTGCATTCCTTATGTCTCCAGATGAGCCAAAATATTTCAAGAAAATAAAACTTTGAGAAAATGAACTAACATTGTAAGAAAAGTAAATAGATTCAAGATTCAAGTAATAATTTATATCTTATGTGCGATTACGGTATTTATCACCATATTTCTACTTGGTTACTAACGCAGTTAGGGCTATTTTTTACATATTTCGACACCATTTTATATGCCCGAAAGAATTTCGGACATATTATGTTAAACCCCCTGGCGTCCGTCCGTCCGTCCGTCCGTCCGTCCGTCTGTCCGTCCGTCCGTTAGCAATTTGGTTTCCAGAGCATAACTTAAGTTCCATTTGGCCCACAATATTCAAACTTCATAGGATGATGGTCCATATTGGGTAGAAGACCCCTATTGATTTTGGGGTCATAAGGTCAACGGTCAAGGTCACTATGACCTTAAAACTGAAAACGTTAGCAATTTGGTTTCCGGAGCATAACTTAAGTTCCATTTGGCCCACAATATTCAAACTTCATATGATGATTGTCCATATTGGGTAGAAGACCCCTATTGATTTTGGGGTCATAAGGTCAAAGGTCAAGGTCACTATGACCTTAAAACTGAAAACAGTTTCCGGAGCATAACTTAAGTTCCATTTGGCCCACAGTGTTCAAACTTCTTAGGATGATTGTCCATATTTGGTAGAAGACCCCTATTGATTTTGGGGTCACAAGGTCAAAGGTCAAGGTCACTATGACCTTAAAACTGAAAACAGTTTCCGGAGCAAAACTTAAGTTCCATTTGTCCTACTGTGTTCAAACTTCATAGGATGATTGTCCATATTTGGTAGAAGACCCCTTTAGATTTTGGGGTCACAGGTCAAAGGTCAAGGTCACTATGACCTTAAAACTGAAAACAGTTTCCGGAGAATAACTTAAGTTCCATTTGGCACACAGTGTTCAAACTTCATAGGATGATTGACGATATTGGGTAGAAGACCCCTATTGATTTTGGGGTCACAAGGTCAAAGGTCAAGGTCACTTTTACCTTAGAACTGAAAACAGTTTCCGGAGCATAACTTAAGTTCTATTTGGCCCACAGTGTTCAAACTTCATAGGATGATTGTCCATATTGGGTAAAAGACCCCTATTGATTTTGGGGTCACAAGGTCAAAGGTCAAGGTCACTATTACTTAGAAATTGAAAACAGTTTCTTGAGCATAACTTTAGTTCCATTTAGCCCACAATATTCAAACTTCATAGGATGATTGTCCATATTGGGTAGAAGACCCCTATTGATTTTGGGGTCACAAGGTCAAGGTCACTATTACCTTAAAACTGAAAACAGTTTTCGGAATATAACTGAAGTATCATTTGGCCTACTGTGTTTAAACTTCATAGTATGATTGTCCATATTGGGTAAAAGACCCCTAATGATTTTGGGGTCACAAGGTCAAAGGTCAAGGTCACTTTTACCTTAGAATTGAAAACAGTTTCTGGGACATAACTTAAAGTTCCATTTGGACCACAATATTGAAACTTCAAAGGAGGATTGTTATTTGAAGGAGGTAATACTTTATTTTAGTTCCATGTCTTACAAATGCTTCATCTTTACTAAAAAAAAAACACTTTCGGGCATATAATGCTCCGCCTGGCGGTGCTCTTGTTGGTAATTTACGTGGACTGTAAGTGCCATTTGCAATACATGTATGTAAATTACTTTCTTTGTTCACTTTGCAATATTTTATTTTTTAGATACATTTTTAAAATGTTCATGAAAATTAGAATAAATCTGGAGGGATGCTACTTTAAGGCTTTTGGACCTCAATTAATTGAAACAAGTTTCAAAAGTTTTAAATATTTGACCTTGACATTTCAGAGGTAAAGGTAAGCTGTGGAAGGATGACTCTAAATGGGCACATGATAAATTTGACCAGTTTGATCAAAAGCCAAAGTCTAGACAAGAACTGATTGCCATGTATGGCTATGACATCACACAACATGACCAGCCTCCTGATGAACCTCCGAAAATGTTTGGAAGAGGGTCAAGGTGAGTCTAAAATTGGGTCAAGGTGAATTTGAAAAAGGGTCAAGATGAGTTTAAAAAAGGGTCAAGGTGAGTTTATGAAGGGGGTCAAGGTGAATTTGTGAAGGAGGCCAAGGTGAGTTTGCGAAGTGGATCAAGGTGAGTTTGGAAAATGGTCATGGTGAGTTTGTGAAGGGGGTCAAGAGTTTGTGAAGTGGATCAAGGTGAATTTGGAAGAGTGTTAAGGTGAGATTTGAAGAGGGTCAAGGTGAGTTAAGCCTTTTGTAGCTTAAGCGTTGCCTTTAATTATTGAGGCATAAGTATATCAGCCACCGTTTATTCCTGTGCAATCATAAGAGGCAACTAAATAGGTTCAAACAACTGGAGTCTATGCATGTCTAGTTGGTCTAGGTGAGATTGGAAGATGATCAAGGTGGGTTTGTTAAAGGCTTCAACGTTAGTATAGAAGGGGATCAAGGTGAATTTGAAAGGGGCTTCAATAGTATTTATAGACACTTGAATTATAATCTTACTATCTGTATTAAAAAGCCAAGAAGGATTAAAAACTGATTTATTTTCAAATTTGAATATTTAAATTGTTTGAATGACTAATACTTATTTGAAACAGGAATAATTCAAAGTTTTCTTGTACCTGTCTGGTACTTTACAGGCGTGGTGGTGGTGGCGGGCGGAGGGATCGTAAGCCTCAGTTTCAAGATTTTCTACCAGACGACGATAAAGGAGGTCCTAACTATCGGTCTAACAATGACCAGTACATTGAAGAGACGTACGATGATAGAGTTCCCCGTCAGTCTAGCTCTGATACAACACACAATAGGGGTGGCCGAGGGAGGAGAGGGCAAAGACGCTCAGAAGGTCAGTCATTTAAAGAATGTTTTAAAGCTACATGCCTCCAGATGAGCAAAATATTTGTTTCTAAAAGTCAAACTTGAGAAAAATGTACTAAGATATTAGGAAAAGTAAAGGAATTCAAGATTCAAATAATATTTTCCATGTTATGTGCAGTAAATGTTATGTGAAGTAAATGATTGATTTTTCAGTTTTTATAACTAAATTTCTACTGCAATAAGTGCTATTTTTGCATATTTTGACCTCTTTTTGGTAATTTACATGGATTGCAAGCATCACTGGTAATATGTTTTTCCTTTTGGTTATTTCACAATATTATACTTTTAAATACATTTTCAAAATTTTCTTGACAATAAGCATGAATCTGGAGGCATGCTGCTTTAAATAGTTTTGTCATTCAAAATTTCTATATAGAAATGTTGCTGTTAAAAACTTAGGTTGTTACATAAATATTGTGTAGACAAACTGGAATTTGAGGATAGGGAATTTTGATCACCTTTAAGCACCTTTCTGCTTTTTGAGATATTAACTGTTAAGGAAAATGTGGAACTCTTTTGTCAAGTTTCGTATTCCCCCCCCCCCCACCCTCTTAATCATGAAACGATTTAAATGTTGCTTTTCAACCTTTAGTTTAAATGCTTGTACAATGGCCTACACCTATACTTGTAGGCAATGGAACATAACTTTGACTTAAGAGTTTGGTTATTGATATTTTTCCATCACAAAAATAATTAGACTTGTAATTTGTAAATGAAGTGGGTGGAACCATTGTTGTATCGACCTTGACCGCCATCCTGTTTCCATTGGTCATAATGCTTTTTTAGATGTGAAAATTTAATCTGGTACACATATTTATTGTAGGTGGCGCCCCTAGAAGAGGGTACTCTGATTTAAAGGAGGACAGATCTCCTAGGAATAAAGGTTTTTCGGACAGAGGGAGAGATTCCAGGGATGGTGACTATAGAAACAGGGATAACTATGGAAAACGAGAGGGTTACGGAAATATTGACAACGAAAACTATGGAAATAGGGACAATTATGGAAATAGGGATAGGGACAATTACGGGAATAGGGATAGGGACAATTACAGAAATAGGGACAGAGAAAATTATGGAAATAGGGATAGACAAAATTATGGAAATAGGGATAGACAAAATTATGGAAATAGGGACAAAGATAATTATGGAAATAGGGACAGAGAAAATTATGAAAATAGGGATAATTATGGAAATAGAGATAGAGAAAATTATGGAAATAGGGACAAAGATAATTATGGAAATAAGGGGCAGTATAATGAAAGTTCCCAAGGGAGAGGGGGTAAGGACTTTCAAGATCGTTCAGAAAGTAGGGGTGGTTTTAGGGGGAGGGGAAGAGGGGGCTACAAAGATAACAGGAGAGAAAATAGGCGAGACATTGGTAATCGAGACAATGTTGACCAACAAAGTGGCCGATCAAATCGTGACCATGCAAGATATGACAGGCAGTATAGTGGGGGAAGAGATGGGCAAAATTACGAACGTCAAAATAGCGGTGGACGGGATTCTGAAAACCAGTTCAGGAGACAGGGTAGTAACAGACAGTCGTGGAACGAACCGGATTCACCTCAGCAAGAAAACACCAGGTTTAGAGGCAGCGATGTTACGGAAAGACCGGCACCGAGGTCATTTGAAAAACCAACACCTAAGTCATACTACACCCTCTCGGTCACAGATGATGAAAAACTCGGTGAAATGGAGGAACCGGAATATTCTGCGCCTGCTAAAGGAGGGACGGTACAAGATATTAATGTTACTGTTACTGGTGAAAGAAGGTCATTTAATAAGGATCGGCCTCGTCTGCCTCGATCGCAGGTACGGTTATTTTTCATATACTACATGTAGATCATTGTTTAACAGTATCATGATATTGTAACTTGTATTTAGCTTGCATGGATTTTTCTACAAGTCGCATTGTAACAGTTAACCCAATATTTTCATGTAATATCATCATATTCATTTTCGCTTTAGACATATTTAAACATACCGGTACTTAGAGATTTTTCATGCCCTCAAAAGGGTAGCATATTAAAATCGTACTGTTCATCTGTCCAAGACGATTGTCACTACCTAAAATGTCAGGGTCACACATTTTGATCGTTTGCCACGAAATCAAGTATATTTGTCAAGTATATTGTCTACACTACATTTAGATCATTGTAAGGGTATCTTGATATTGCTTGTGGATTTTATCTTGGCTTTAGACATTTTTAATATGATGGATATGATGTCATTAACCTGAAATAGTTTATACAAATTCATTTAAGTTTGATTGTGTTGGAACCTATAAGCTCTCGAATCAGTTCCTGGAACCAACCAGTACTAAGCAATGAGTGTAAAGTTTCTTGCTCAAGGAAAGAGTGGCTTGTCCTGGACGGGGTTTGAACCATGCAGCCATGATCCTTAGATCATTTATTCTTAACCAACACTTTATCCTGAAATAACGTCAGACGGTAGCATCTTTTAAAGATGGTGAGACAAATTATGAATGTCTTCTGTGATGAATGTCTAGAATCAGTACCTCAAATATCTTTATTAATAAGAATGGGTTAAAAAAATATTTTTGATTTAGTTTTAACATCTTGTGCAGTTTTGTTTATAGGATATGTTTGATAAACATATCGTCACCTTGGTGCAATAATGGGTTAACTCCTATGATTTTATAGAAGTTTAATTATACCCCCACAAACGAAGTTTAGGGGGGGTGTATAGGAGTCAGCTTGTCGGTCGGTTGGTCGGTCCGTCCGTCCGTCCGTCTGTCCGTCGGTCGGTCCACATCATGGTTTCCGGACGATAACTACAGTTTGGAATGAGGTATTGTAATCAAACTTGGTATATAGCAACCTTATGTGGAAACTCCGGTTGGTATTGCATTTGGACCCCCTGGGGTCAAGGTCAAGGTCACCGTTACTAAAAATAGAAAAATGGTTTCCGGACAATAACTAGAGTTAGGAATGAGATATTGTTATCAAACTTTGCGTATAACAAGCTTATATGAAGACCTGGGTTGGTATTGCATTTAGGCCCCCTGGGGTCAAGGTCAAGGTCATGGTTAATAAAAATAGAAAAATGGTTTCCGGACAATAACTAGAGTTAGGAATGAGATATTGTAATCAAACTTGGTGTATAGCAAGCTTATATGAAGACCCCAGGTTGGTATTGCATTTGGACCCCCTGGGGTCAAGGTCACCATTACTAAAAATAGAAAAATGGTTTCCGGACAATAACTAGAGTTAGGAATGAGATATTGTAATCAAACTTGGTGTATAGCAAGCTTATATGAAGACCCCAGTTGGTATTGCATTTGGACCCCCTGGGGTCAAGGTCACCATTACTAAAAATAGAAAAATGGTTTCCAGACAATAACTAGAGTTAGGAATGAGATATTGTAATCAAACTTTGTGGAAAGCAAGCTTATTTGGAGACCCCAGTTTGGATTACAATTAGTTGAAATATTTCTTTGTACACAGTTGATAGTTTGTGTTGAAATTTTTCTTCAGACTACTTATTTTTCAAAAAGTTGCTGGTGGGGGTATTAATCACCTTCAGTGATAGGTCTAGTTGTTATTGCACTGAGGTGACAATTTATTAACATAATTTGTTTTCCTTAAAATAAATTCCACCTTGAATATTGTGAATCTATAATAGCTTAAAACAAACTTTTCTTTCAGGATTATGTGCAGCAAAGTTCTGTAGAAGATAGGCGAGATGCAGGCCCTTCTCATGGTAAATTAGTCCATATATTTCCCTGTTATCAAAGCCAGTTAAAATGATTAAATTTTAATTAAAACTATTAAATTTCTATGTACCTTATTCTATATTAAATAAAAGGCTTATCTCTTTTCTTGTAGTGAAGTAATGTAAAAGTTAGAAGGAAATAACTGTATTAGAGTTTTACTTATTTCTTTAAGACTCTGTCCTGATGAAGATCATTGTTATGATCAAAACCAGTTAACTTTAATAAATCGTCTTAACCTACTAGGTGGTGACGTGTGGTTTCTCTTAGATCTTTCCTGTCCTTAGTTCTTAAAGATTCTTCAAAATTTATGCTGGGAATGAATTGATTGATAAATTATTTTAAATCACCCTTCACTTTATTTTCATCTGTGATACTTGAAAATTTGAGGGTGTTCCTATATATAGACAGATAAAAGATTAAGAAGTACGAAAAAACTTTTTATCTTTTGTAGGTCCTCCAAGTTCTAAACATCAGCCTACATTGCCACCTCGTCTGCAGCAGCAACAACAACAGCAAGAGCGTAAACGACAAAAACAACAACAACAACCCATGGTAGATAAACAGGATGGCGGTCAAGGGAGATCAAACAAGCGTTACTCGTCACAGAGACAAAGAGCTGCACCAGAAGGACCGGTATTTTCAGAGCCCCAGATTTCACAACCACCACAGCAGATTGTCACAGCACCTTTACAGCAGCAGTTTCAACCAAGTGAGTTGAAAAAATCTTGATCAGTTCTTAATGGTTGCAGAGTTCCCCCTTTGCTGTTATTCTTAAGAGTGGCAGAAGTCATCCTTGCTGTTATTCTTAAGGATGGCAGAACTCCCCCCTGCTGTTATTCTTAAGGATGGCAGAACTCTCCCTTGCTGTTATTCTTAAGGATGGCTGAAGTCCCCTTGCTGTTATTCTTAAGGGTTGCAGAAGTCCTCCTTGCTGTTATTTTTGAGGGTGGCAGAGTTCCCCCTTGCCCTTATTCTTAAGGATGGCTGAAGTCCCCTTGCTGTTATTCTTAAGGGTTGCAGAAGTCCTCCTTGCTGTTATTTTGAAGGGTGGCAGAAGTCCTCCTTGCTGTTATTTTAAAGACTGGCAGAAGTCCCCCTTGCTGTTATTTTGAAGGGTGGCAGAAGTCCTCCTTGCTGTTATTTTAAAGACTGGCAGAAGTCCCCCTTGCTGTTATTTTTAAGGGTTGCAGAAGTCCTCCTTGCTGTTATTTTTGAGGGTGGCAGAGTTCCCCCTTGCCCTTATTCTTAAGGATGGCTGAAGTCCCCTTGCTGTTATTCTTAAGGGTTGCAGAAGTCCTCCTTGCTGTTATTTTGAAGGGTGGCAGAAGTCCTCCTTGCTGTTATTTTAAAGACTGGCAGAAGTCCTCCTTGCTGTTATTTTGAAGGGTGGCAGAAGTCCTCCTTGCTGTTATTTTAAAGACTGGCAGAAGTCCCCCTTGCTGTTATTTTTAAGGGGGGGCAGAAGTTCCCCCTTGCTGCTGTCAAGTTGGGTCTTAAATACTTCAAAATTGTACAATATTATATCAAACTCTCAGTTGAGCTGAGAATTAAAGGTTGCTTATATAGAATTAGTTCCCCGTAACTAATGTCGTTTTGAATTCAGCTTATGGGTTTAGACTCTTTCATGTCTGGAAGTTATCTATCAAACTTATGAAATGTTAGTGGATTTACTCTAGTGCCTGAAATAGCAGATAGAGGTATACATATGGTAAAGATTGACAGTTGTTGTTAACTTAAACATTCTGAAACAGAACAAAAGATGAACATACTTAAGATTTTGTGCTTTACAGTCCCTTACAATCATTATTTTTGTAATGTTTTCAGCAACATTCTGCTGAATTATGCCTATGTTAGGCCTATACTTATTGGGGTGCTCAATTCAGAATGTAAATTAATATTGTTTTACTATTTTCATCTACTAGTTAAAAAAAGAAGACGTTTTGAAAATATGCAAAAAAGAATGTGCCATGGAAAACTGCTATGAAAGTGTACTTTGTGTAATCAGATATTTGAATTTCAGACTTCAGTCCACCCAAACCAGCGGGAAGTATTCAACAATCGGTTATAGTAAGACCTAATATAGTTCCTCCAATGACTGGTGAGTGGGATATTCTTTGTTATATTATATGTTTTTTTGGTTTTGGAGTGATATATGTGGATATATTACCTGCCAATATTCTGTCTTGACAGGTGATATATCCACATATATCTCTCCACAACCAAAATGATAATTTGACTACCCTTCCCATGCTAAGTAAGACAGTTTTGAGTGAGACTAAAAAAAGGATTGGAGCACCACACTATATACCGTATTCTGGTATATACCAGACAAGGCGCTTGAATGATAAAATGCTAAAATCTTGCCTTGGGGGGGGGGGGGGGGGAAATTGACTATTTTGTGATCATGATTTCTGCAAGCGTCTAGAGGTACTGCTCCAACCCTGTATTGAGTTAAATAAGATGGTTTTAGAATAAAGCATTGCTGTTTTAAATGTTGAAACAAGATTCCCTGTAGGATACCTCTTGTCACGGAGCATGTTTACAATGTAGGGTACAGAAAGGGGAAATTTAATATGTATAATTACCTTTCTGACTCAGTAGTATCAATTTCTTTCAGCGGATCAATATCCAATCAAAGCGGGGGGGGGGGGGGGGGGGGGGGGGGGGGGGGAATCTTGAAGAGTAATAAGCTTTCTGTGTATTATTTTGAGCTCGTCTGTTTTGAAGAAAAAATCAGGCTTTTATGATGATTGGCAGCAGTAGCTTAGTTGTCATTGTGTTAAAAACTTTCAATATAGCCCATTACTCAAACAATTTTAGAGAAACTTATATGAAAGAAATACTTGCTTATCATACCAAGAGGCAGTTGTAAGACAATCAACATAATTCTGAAAGCTATATTTTTGGAGTTATGCCTGTTTTTTACTTAAAATTTTTATGCTTCCCAAAGGGTGAGCATATAGTCACCGCTTTGTCCGTCTGTCTGCATTTCTTGTCTGAATGTATCTCCAAAACAACAAAAAGTTTCAACAAGAAACAAAGTCAAGTAGATAGAACTCATTGAGTAGAAGTGCAGTGCAAAGAACAGTACCTCTGCCTTGCATTATAGATTGATAGAGAGAAGTTTAAACTGTTATGTTTTTTATTCGATCTGTATGTGTACGATATGATGTTATATAACAATACACATTTGTAGATAGATTGTTAGAAGAAATTCTTTTAGCATTGAATTGTTGTATTTGAATTTCACATTTTAACTACTTTAATTTCAGCACCACCTCAACAACAGACAGTTGGTAGCCCGACGCTCGTCATACCTCGTGGCCCTCCACCCCAGAATATGATACCAGTCACTGGCCAAGTACCACCCCCACAGGTCAGACCTCCAAGACCACCACCACCTGCAGGTCCAAATCCCCAGGGTATTGTTGCACCACCACCGGTATTTCCACCGGGTACCCTGCCAACCAGTGCCATGCCGGCTGTGTCCGTGATAGCAGCACCGTTGATAAGTCCTGCAGGCATAGTTTATGCCGCACCACCCCCAGCATATCAGGTTCCTGTACCTCAGTTCCCTCCAGCCTCACCACAGGTAAAGTGTCATGAAATTTGAACATGTTCCTAACAAAAAACATTTGGCGTAAGGGGTTTTCGGACAATTCACTGTACCAAAAAAGCTTTGATAGTTCTTTAAATATTTAGTTACACATATTGTAAAACAAAATGTTGATTTTGAGTGCATTGTTGTATTAAAATGCACAGCTCAAGTTCAAATGTGTAGGAATACAATGACGAAGGCCAATAGGCCTTGGTGATGAATTACAAGGCATTTGAACGATAAACTGTGCATTATGATACTATAATGCAAGAAAATTATTATCTATTTCCATTATAACATGTTAATATAAAGAGATGTTAAAAAAAAATATGTTGAACTACATCGAGCGAGCAAAAAAGAAATTTTCCTAACATCATTTGGTTTAGTGACATCATTTCTGATGTCATATGACACATAAGCATTCCTTTTTGTATGCTGTGCATATATCTTGTAATAATGCACTTGTTTGTCCTATTTGTTTGAAAGGGGAATGGTGTGAAGAGTGTAAAAATTTGATTTATTTTATTGTGTTTTTGTTATTAGACACACAATCCTGGCGAGACAGTTCGAGGAGGGACAACTTACTACTCCCAGACTTCTGGGGGAGGGTCAGCAAGCGCTGGTACCACTTATTATTCTCCTGAAATGCAGCTAGCCAAACTAAACCGGGTTCAAGTTCGAAGACCAAAAGTTCCATTGCCAATTGTCAATCCAGAGGTAAGTATTATGACGAAAGGAAGCTTAATGCTGAATAAGTCTGCTTCTCTAACCAGAGATTGTTTGTTCCACCATTTAAGATGGGGCTTCTGAGGTCGAGTGGTTAAGGTTGTTGACTTCAAACCACTTGCCCCTCACCGCTGTGGGTTCTTCGAATCCTGACAGGGACTTTGAATTCTTTCATGTGAGGAAGCTATCGAGCTAGCGTACGAAACGTCGATGGCTCTACTCACCATATGACCTATACTATGTTGGTGTGACGTATAACCCAATCAAAAACAACAAAAACAAAACATTTAAGATATAGACAACCAAGATCCCTTACAAAAAGCAATATCATTGGATACTTCATGTGAGAAAGCTATTCAGCTAGTTTACGAAATGACAGTGCTTCTACATAGGATGCCTTTTGATGACTGAAATGATGTACAGATGGGCACCTGGGGTCGTCCTTCACCAGTAAAGCTGGAAAGTCGCCAAATGACCTATATTGTGTTGGTGTGACATTAAACCCAACAAAAAAGCAATATTAATCCTTACTATACAAAATATGTTAAACGGTAGACATGTTTATCTTTCAATTTTGGTAAAAAAGTCCATGATATGTTAGGAATAATTAAAAATTGGTACTTACTGAATAGAGAACAATTTAGTCATGATGAAATGGCATTACAGCTCATTTTGGATATAAAGACTAGTGGTCATTTGTCTCTCGCTGATGAATCATATATATATTTTTATAAATCACATCTTCTTGATAATTATTATTTTAATGTTTCCAGAACGATTTTAAAAATATTACACACCATATGTATCAAATTGAAGAGATTTCTCATTTTAATTGAAAAAAGATACATTTTGCCTGAAAAATTAAGTGGTCTATGGAACAGCTTCTTCAAAAATCAGGTTGTCAAAAAATCAAGTGGTCTCTGACCGTAACTTATGATCAATATTTATCTACCTTCCTACCCTACCAAAACTGACATTGGATTGAAAGAGGGGAGCAGAGATATCTTTCTTAATGATATATTTTTTTTTAATTTAAATTTCTTTATTATTTGACATATTAGATAAGTTAAAAAATAAACTTTTAAATTTAAGGAAGTGAAAAAATCATCAGAACATAAAGATTTGGAAGGGGATGAAAGTGAAGACCCATATCAAGAAGAACTTAGAGATGAGTCAGGAGAAGTAGACAATGATAATCTGGACGATTACGAAGAAGAATTCACCACAACTGAAGCACCTGTACAAGAAATTAAAACTGAATCAACCCAAGATGAATTTCAAGAGCCAGATCATACAGATATTGGACAAGAAGTAGATAATGAAGAAAAATCTAACACTTTGGAAATGGAAACTAGGTTATCTGAAATTAAATCTGAAGAAAGGACTGATGATACTGATTCTGAAAAGGTTAGGACAGAAAGTTATGAAACTGAACAAAATAGTGCTGAGTCAGGTGACCCTGGTCTTCCAGAACCAGATGTAAGTGAAGAAGTTGTGAGTAGTGAAAATCCTGGTAGAGACAATATAAGTGAAAGTGTAAAAGAAATTGAAGAGGATACTAATACCGGGGAACAGACTGTTACAAAAGAAGAACCTAGTGCAGAATCTATAGAACAAGATAATGAAAATACGAATAATTTAGAAAAATCAAGTACGCAAACTAATGAAGAGGACGAAAACAGAAGTTCAACATTTGTAGTAAAGACAGATGTGTTAACACCAACATTATCTGTGTCCACGGTAATACCAGAGGCAGATACTTCTGGTGAACCGGAAACTGTACTGACTGAATCGGAAAACAAACCAGAGGTAGATGTAGCCCATGCGGATGCAAGTGCAATGAAAGTTACTGAAAGCAATGAAGAAACTGGTTCTGTGACTGAAGAGAACAAAGAAGTGAATGTTGCTGCAACAAATGAAGAAAATGCTGATGAAAGTGTGGACAGTTTTGAAGATGCTGTTGAGACTGTTAACTAAGTGTTGTTCCCTATGCTAGTTTTTTTATTGTAATATAAAGACCTATCCATTTTAACAAGTCATAGCTTTTTAAATGATAGCTTACATCAGTTTTAGAAAAATGGAAAGTTTATGATAATTTTATGCAAAAAATTCAACAATTCAATGCTTCACCAAGTCATCGTTAAAGCTTATATAATTTGAAAATATCAAGCTGGTACTTTTGACTTGTGCCTTGTGTATAAAAAAGTAAAATATTGTGAAATGAACAAAGAAAGTAGATTTTCTTCTAATTCACACATTGTAAATTACCAAATGGAGGGCAAAATATGCAAAAATAGCCCCTTTTGCAGTAGAAACTCAGTAGAATTTAGAAAAATGGTGATAAATACAGCAAAATCGGTCATTAATCGAACATGAGTTGTTTTAAAATCCTTGTATATTTTTCTCAAGTTTGATTTTATTAAAATGTGCTCATTTAGGTACATGCAGCTTTAAAGTATGTAATCTAATAGCACTGGTCCTATATCAGCTATACACGGTTAATTGTATATTGCTACACATTAAAACATTGATACATATTTCCATTAATTTCATCTTGTTAAAATTTGGTGTATGAAAAAAAATTAAAAAGATTTATTTATACAAAAAAATAATGCTCTATATATCTTGATGTGAGTGAAAAATATTAAGTTTTATTTTTCATATGTCGGAAGTATTTCCAGAAAGTAAACTATAAAATTGAAAGGAATAGTCCAGAACTCGGCAAATGCGGGTTTTTCCCAGCTAATCCATAGGTACAAACAAACTTTTACCATTAAAGCAGTACCCATCACAATAGATTAGTCAAACTGTTTGGCTTTTTTTTCCAAAGCTGTTACTGTAGAAGTTTGTTTGTACATACTGATGCTTGGAAAAAACCCAATTTCGGATAATGTCTATTATGGCAGAATAAAAAACTTTCTTTGTTCACTCACGAAATGCCCTTGCAATGGCATAATGTCAATTTAATTAGTTGCCTGTTGTTATGAACTTCATATGAGCCATGTCATGACAAAACCAACATAATGGGTTTGCGACCAGCATGGATCCAGACCAGCCTGCGCATCCGCGCAGTCTGATCAGGATCCATACTGTTCGATGTCAGTTTCTCTACTTGTAATAGAGTTGATAAGCGAACAGCATGGATCCTGATCAGACTGCGCGGATGCGCAGGTTGATCCGGATCCATGCTGGTCGCAAAACCAGTGAAAGTTAGTTTCATAATCAGTACCAAGTATATGTTGTATTGGCTACTATCAAATGCTTAATATGTGCAATTTTGTCTTCCCTTGTGTATGTAATGATGTAAACTACTGGATTGATGTTTTGTCCCATATCCCTTACTTGAAAGTGTTTATTTTGTTATAACACAATAAAACTGTAAAAATGACAAAGGAAAAATAACTCTTAATGTCTTTCTATTAGGTCTTGATGAGTTACAGCCCCTTTAAAGATATTTTTGAACTTAAGTTTGTCATCTCTTTGCTTACATATCTCTTGTGTGTAATGAATTGTGGAAAAATAGTAATTTTGTATTGAGTGATAATGCATTGGAAGTTAGTTTGAGTGGATTATTACACACGCATGAATGACATACTAGTATTGAGATAAATGTTAATATAAATCACTTGTAAATTGTATATTATTGTTCTTTTGATTCCAGTGCAAAACCAAAAAGCTTGATCAATTGGAAAGAAAGTATTTTTTACAAGGAATTAAATATTCCATTTGTATTGTGCAACTCTCTCTTTAAAGGAACTCCACAGATGTTCAAAAGCCCAAAAACTTAAAATTAGAATTTCTTTAAATTAGAATTTCCTACACAGATCAGCTCGGGCACTTATTACAGAAAGATACGAATAAGATAACAAAGAAATATACTCAAAAATAAATTGAATATTGTATTTTTGTATCATACTAAGTCAATTTGTTTACATCTAGTTTAGAACAGATAAACTCAAAAGTCTTGAAACTACACAACCTAGAGCAAAGATATTTGACATGTAGCTTTGCCTGAAGTAAAACTCTTATAAAGTCTGAATTATGACCCTGTCCCAATGTGACCAAATGAACTTGGTTTTTACACTGAATATTTTGACTTTTCTCAGGTGAGTGATATGGAGCCATAATGGTTCTCTTGTAAAACTCGGCAATTTAGGTGGTAAAATCTAATAATATCTTGTATATGTCTAATATGCAAACATTGGTTTAACTTTTTTCAAAAGGTTTCAAATTAATGCAATTTCTTTTCTGTAAAACCCCTTCAGGTATTCACTTGAAAAACCATAATAAATGTCACCTGTGTTCATAATTGTTGGTCACTGAAAATGACCCATTATGAATATTGCATGGATTACATCCATTTGTGAACCTTGACAATTCCTGTATTTTCATTAAAGTTTAAAGGAACTCCACTGAGGTCAAATTCGCCAATAACATTGAATTTTGAACTGGGGTACTTTAAACAAAACAATATGCTTAAGATAATTTAGAAAAACACTTGGAAATAAATTTAAGATATTTTTGTCCTATTCTTAACCGATTTGAGTGAAAAGCGTTGCAACGCCTTTCAATTTTGGGTCATTTTCACAATGAAAATAGTTACTTTGGAAAAACAGAGTGAGTGAATGATTAGAAATTTTGCACACAAGTTATTAGTCTAGACCTAAATCAAATGGAACATTAATCTCCAGTCCCGTCACATAAAAAAACCTCAGTGGAGTTCCTTTAAGAACAGGAAATAAATAGTCAAGTATGGTGTCTGAACTCACAGCTTTTGAAATTTTGTGCAATTTTTTTATAACACGATGTATATAAATATCTAAGTTAGTGTTGCAAGTTTTTTTTATTGCTGTTTTAAATGCTGCTGAGGATTTTGGTTGAGATGTAATAATTAATTTCACTGCAAAATAAGTATAGCTTTTATGTGAATAAAAAAAGGAAATTATTTCTTTTTGGTTTTTATATGCAATTTTGTTTTCTGATAAATTGTAAATGTTAGTGAATAGAAATTACTTTGAGAAAATTTGTTTAAATACTATTATTTTATGTCTTGATTTAAAGTAAAACTAAATTCTAATAAAGTTGTTTGTTTTCATATGTAACCTCATGTAAGTTGTAAAAGGAAGTTTACTGGTATAATGGGAAAGAAATTGTGGTTCTTAACCGAGACCCTGAGATTGTGGGTTGGAGCACTATCAGTGTTGGAACCAGTTCATGATGTACTGGTAACGTGCCAGTCAATTATCAATCAGGAGTAACGTTTTACTAACCATGATTGACAAACAAAATATTTAAACAAAAAAATGCGGTACTCATACGGATAAAGCATGCATCTACATCTACGAAAATAAAACAACAATAGTTACATGCCGTGGTCATAGGTCTACAAAATAATGTGTTTTCATCGATATACCATAGGCCTACCATTCTTGAATCTCCCGACACATTTGTTCTTTTGCGAGAAATCAAGTCGACTGTCAATGACACCACGAAATTCCAGGTAGGAATTTTGTGGTGTCATTGACTTCTGAAGAGGCCCAGTTCAGCTTTCTAGAACCTTTGGCTCACACTTCCATTTTGACAGACGACACTTGTATGTTTTGGCAGATATTCCCGCAACGCCTTCTTTATTGAAAAGTTGTTTAAACCTCTAAATGGAGAGTCAAGAACTATTCAAACTTATGTTAAAGAACTAACTTTCGAAAGTTTTGTGAAACGCACTTAAGATTTTCCTTAGTATTGACGTCCAAAACAACAAAATTAAAAAAAGTGGAATGCTCGGATTGTCACCTAGTGCCCTATCACATCTTGGTGACTTGAACATTTTTGTCAGAATAGAATTGTATGGCCTTTTGTTTGCTTTTTTGTTTTGAAAATTTGTATGTACTATAAAGGAAAACTTCTGTTCTTAACTTCTATGACAACTCAAAGGATTACAACCAAATATTCACTAATTAACCTTTCTCCATATGGTGAGCCGTTTGCACTAATTCATTTCTTTAAATTTAACATACTTACATTGTTGCTCATTTCGGTGTTATTTTCACCTTCCCTGCTGTATCATGGATATAAACAGTATATTGTGGCTACACGTGCATTGTTATTATGTACGTTCGGAACTACTTTAAAAATCTGGCATATTTTGTAAAAACACTTGATTTCAGAAGAGTAAATATGCGTAAAAATAAAATCTTTTTTTTTCTCAATTCAATTTCAAACATAAATACAACATATTTACCTACAATGTATTGTTTAACGTGTCTGGTTGAATAAAGGAACACTTCCTACTGCAGTATTAAAGACTTTCAACCAAGATACGAGTATCACAGAGTTAATTTCACAAACCGCCCTTTCAAAAATGCGTTTGTGATTTCCTTTTTTTCTCCGAGAGGTGTTTGGCTCATTTATTTTTCCTTCCCAAATGTAACATATCGAGAAACACTCCATCATTTAAGCCAAACTTTCACGGATCAAAACTTTAATGATGTTTTCATGAGCATTATCTTTGTTTTTTTCCGATCCTGATTTAGCTAACTATATGTCTACAAGCGTGGCCTTTAACACCATAGATTTATATAGAGTAACATTTTGAATAATAATATGACAATTTTTCACAAACTAAACCAAGGTCACAAAACTTTATTGACACAAACATCGCTGAGGTGGAAACATTTTTTTATTTTTACTTGGCCAGTCATTAACGCACATAGCTCTAATGCTGGAAACTGCAATACAAGAAGAGTGTCTTGTCTAAAAACCGTAAGTAGGATCCGCTATTTCCACTGTGTTAGGGCGATGTTTGTTGTATTTCTTAACCAGGATGATTATTGTTTTGTGAAAATTCCGGATCAATTTTAAGCTGCGCGCATGCCTCAAGATGAGCCAAAAATATTTAAAAATAAATCAAACTACAGAAAAACGTACTAAGATTTTAAGAAAAGTAAAAATATTCGTTATTTAAGTAACAATTTACATGTGATGTGCGATGAATGACTGCAGTATTTTTCACCAAATTTCTACTGCCTGACTAACGCATTAATGGCTACTTTTGCATATTTTGACCTCTTGTTTGGTGATTTACGTGGATTATAAGTGCCGTTTGCAATAAGGAAATTACTTTCTTTGTTCACTTCACAATGTTTTACTATTTGTGATACATTTGCAAAATTTTCGTGTAAATTATAGCATTAAGCTAAAGTCATGCTGCTTAAAAAGAATCTTTTGAAAGAATAATGGAATGGACTTTGTATGATACTGTATATAAAACCACTTTAAAAGTAATGTACATGTACATAAAACTTTTTATAACAAATAATGTATAGCAAACAAATGTATATTAAAATACTGTACAAATGCCTTAAATAAACTATTCCATTATTCTTTTAATAGATTATTTTAAAGCAGCATGCAGTATTTGACATAAGTGATTTTATATACAGTATTTGTCATAAGTAGTTTTATAGCCAGTATTTGACAAACGTATTTTTTTCTATCCAGTATTTGACACAAGTGATTTTATAAACAGTATTTGATTTAAGTGGTTTTTCTATCCAGTATTTGACATAATTGGTTTTATATACAGTATTTGTCATAAGAAGTTTTATATCCAGTATTTGACAAAAGTATTTTTTTTCTATCCAGTATTTGACATAAGTGGTTTTATATACAGTATTTGTCATAAGAAGTTTTATATCCAGTATTTGACGAAAGTAGTTTTTTCTATCCAGTATTTGACATAAGTGGTTTTATATACAGTATTTGATTTAAGTGGTTTTTCTATCCAGTTTTTGACATGAGTGGTTTTGTATACAGTATTTGTCATAAGTGGTTTTATACCCAGTATTTGACATAAGAAGTTTAATATCCAGTATTTGACATAAGCGATTTAATATCCAGTATTTGACATAAGTGGTTTAATATCCAGTATTTGTCATAAGCGGTTTAATAACCAGTATTTGACATAAGTGGTTAAATATCCAGTATTTGTCATAAGCGGTTTAATATCCAGTATTTGACATAAGTAGTTTTTAATCAAGTATTTGACATACAGTTTAAGAGGTTTTGTAAATAGTATTTATCATGAATGGTTTTATATACAGTATTTGACAAAAGTATTTTTTTCTATCCAGTATTTGGCATAAGTAGTTTAATATCCAGTATTTGACATAAGCGGTTTAATATACAGTATTTGACATAAGTGGTTAAATGTACAATACTTGTCGTTCGTGTTATTATATCAAGTATTTGACATAAGTGTTTTATATGCAATATTTGACATAAGTGGTTTTAAATACAGTATTTGATATACAAGTTGTTTTATGCCATAAGTGGTTTTATATCCAGTACTTTGACATAAGTGTTTAAATATACAGTATTTTACATTAGTAGATTTATATCCAGTACTTGACATAAGTAGTTTTTTCTATCCAGTATTTGACATTAGTGGTTTTATATACAGTATTTGGCAAAAGTAGATTTATATCCAGTGTTTGACATAAGTAGTTTTTTCTATCCAGTATTTGACATAAGTGGTTTTATATACAGTATTTGTCATAAGTAGTTTTATATCCAGTATTTGACATAAGTATTTTTTTTCTATCCAGTATTTGACATCAGTGGTTTTATTTACAGTATTTGTCATGACTGAGGTTATATCCAGTATTTGTCATAAGTAGTTTAATATCCAGTATTTGACATAAGCGGTTTAATGTACAGTTTTTGACTTAAGCGATTAAATATACAGTATTTGACATACATTTTAAGTGGTTTGATAAACAGTGTGATCTTGTGTTACAGTTACTGGTATTTGATATACAGTATTTGACATAAGTAGTTTAATATCCAGTATTTGTCATAAGCGGTTTAATATAATTTTTTTTTACATAAGCGGTTTATTATCCAGTATTTGACATTAGTATTTGACATAAGTGGTTTTATTTACAGTATTTGTCATGACTGAGTTTATATCCAGTATTTGTCATAAGTAGTTTAATATCTAGTATTTGTCATAAGCGGTTTAATATACAGTTTTTGACATAAGCGATTCAATATACAGTATTTGACATAAGTAGTTTAATATCCAGTATTTGTTATAAGCGGTTTAATATAACTTTTTTTTTACATAAGTGACATCAGTAGTTTAATATCCAGTATTTGTCATAAGCAGTTTAATATACAGTATTTGACATAAGTGGTTTTTATATACAGTATTTGTCATTACTGGGTTTACATCCAGTATTTGTCATAAGTAGTTAAATATCCAGTATTTGACATAAGCGGTTTAATGTACAGTTTTTGACATAAGCGATTAAATATACAGTATTTGACATACATTTTAAGTGGTTTGATAAACAGTGTGATCTTGTGTTACAGTTACTGGTATTTGTGTGTTTTTTAAACAGTTTTTATTAACAGTTTTAATAAAAAAAAGTATCTGGCATAGACTTTTTTAGAGTATTTGTTACCCAGTGATGTGTGTACTGTTTCTGGAAGGAATGGTTTAATTAACGGCATCTTTATTGATTCTTTTCCATATTAAGCATCTTTTTTAAGTCCATACGTTATAACTGCAGGGCTGCTATGAAGTTTTTCTTCGATAGTAAAGGGCTTGGACGTCACATGGTCATCTTTATGACGGACTTCTTGCAAACTCGCATTAAGACAAGGGAACTTTCAAAAATTAGAAAACAAGAATTGAAAATTTATTGATATTTTTACATACTTATGTAAATTAAATACACACACGCAGTCTTTTATATATTTTTTAAGATAGAGAAGATGTCAGTTCTCTTTAAAATTTGTTTAATTGTCTGCATATCGATCAAATCGTGTACTATCGATATTTTCTACCGCCGAATGTCTCGTCACGATAAGGCATCGATGAATCGCTCTGGATACCTGAAAATAATCGAAAACAAAAATTCGATTGAAAAAGCAATACATATAAAAATAGAAATCATATTTGAGTACGTATATATTATTAGCAATGCTTCGATTTGTCTTTCTTACAAATACAAAGTAAGTATTTATAAAACATGCTTGCCCTATATTGCATTTTAAATATAGCAATAATGTCGACCATCACCTTATTTAAATCAAAGTATAAAAATATATTTATAATGAACTAAAGTGTAAATTTTATGTTATAAATTCGTAGCGTATGGGGAAAATCAGGCAACAAAATGTTCTCTGTAAATATGAAGTGAATATGACTGACAATGTGTTTATAAATGTTTAAAAAATGACAAGAATGATCAGGAAATAAGTACATTTGGGATTAATACTGCTAGTACTAATAATATTTATTGGTTTAAAAAGTACTATCAAGACAAGACCTGTTGTTGGAAATTTACAAATGTCATCTAAGCAGGGCCTACTTAAGGCACTTTGACATTTGACCTACAACAAACGCGTGGCTTCTATGAAAAAGGGTGTTACACGAATACATAAAAAAAAACTTTAATAAACATTTAAAAATAAACCTCATATAATTCATCTTGATACTATCTATGCATATTTATTTTAAAGTTCAACCATGAATAACAAAGAGGTATGAACAAAAGAAGACAATCTATTAACAATCATCACGCTTGACATACAAGTGTGGCCTTGACCCTTGTACTGGAGACCTGACTCCTATGGGCGACACGACATCATAATGTCAAGTTATCTTAAAATCAATCCAATCATGACAAGATTGTTGATCAGACACATCAATACACTTTCAAAATCACATTATGTCTGTAGGAATACAAGCGTAACCTTGACCTTAGCTAGAGACCTAATTTTCGCATGCGACACGTAGTCATCATGTACAACACATTCATGCAATCGATCCAGGAATTATTAGAACACTGTCTTTAAAAAAAATGACCTAAAACAGTGTATAGGAAGTGAAAATGATAACTAAAAACAAGAAGATAAAGATAAAACGACTGTGCAACATGACTTTATAATCAGTTGAAAATAAACCAAAACTTTTGTTTATCTATAGACTACAAATTGACATAAAATATTTGTTCTTAGAACGACCATTTATACTATTTCTACACCACTCAAAGCACCGTGTTCGGCCAATGTGGTTTACACTTAAAAAGTTAAGCATACAACAACAAAACACCTTGTATCTCGTTGAGTAATTTACGATAGATTTCACCAAATGTCCCTTCATCTTCCATCAAGTCCCCATACCTGTAACAACTCACAACATTAGTGAATTTTCTAGGCTTTTAAATGGATATGTTCTTAAGTTTTCAAGAATAAATAAAAAATCGTAAATATCCAAAAGTATATAATTGAAATTACAGCATTTATCTTTCACACACGCAAGCTGATGTACTCTACCGTAGATATTTTTTGTGATTCTTAATCAAAGTGCTGAAAGCACTAAGTTATTTCCTATCTCTAGGTTCGAACTTCTTCGCGTGTGTGATATACATGTACATTTATTTATAGTTGCCAAGAGCGACTCACTCCAAAAGACTATACGTTATTGATTTGCACTTTTTACAGGAAAGTGCAACGGATAAAAAAAGTTATTCCATACTAAGAAAAATAACTGTTTTTATTGTGAAAGATTAAACCACTTTTACAATGGGACCTCTGATTTGAAAGGTTTATCCGAAAGACATTGCCAATCATTTAGCTGGAGTACAATAGTGTTATCACTGCGACTACTCTTCAATAAACATGTACCAACCTTGGTGATTATACGAAAAAAATAAATAACACAAATTATATAAAAGTTTTTTCAACTTTTCTATTCTGCCTTTATTATGTTGTTATTGAAATACTTTAAAATTGATAATAAAGGGTAATTATACATATTCTTTTATCACAAATTAAGATTTGCAAGTTTTCTTTCAATAACTTTCACGTGAATGGTATTTACATGACGTTTCTGTCGTAATTGTAACATTTCATTTATTCCATCGATACAGATTGTTATCACTTTTACTCACATATTATTGAAGTACTAATCTCAAATTCAAAGCTATATTTAAAATTGTAACTTGCTTTAAATACGTCATATGTAAGTCCTTGTGACTTTGATAAACATATTAATACAGGTAGTAAATGAAGACAGTAGACTGTGTTGACGTTACCTTCCGTTTTATTATTCTGAATTACCGTTATTGGACTACATATTATACGTGTTTCTTTTAATAATTTTGATAATTTTAGTCTTATACAGAAATTAGATGGAAATAAGCAAAATGGAGAACTATTTTTTATCGCGTAAACCGAAAGTAAACGTTATCAGTTCGTGCACTTCCGTTTACGCCAGCTTTTGCAAGACGATAAAGCTGCAGCGACTAATAAACAAATTAAATATAAAGGTAAATGACTGGAGGGTTTAAATATATTGTAATACACAAAAATACTTTACATGTTATCTTTCATATTATATGTAAAGAATAAATGCACTTCTACTTTATTCCATGTCTGATGATTTTCTGTCTTAATAAATTAAACCCTGCACATAACAGAAACCTATTGTTTGAATTAATAAGTCCGCAAGGCTTGTTTTAGAAATGCTAAATGATCATCACCATTCGACTGTAACATCATGAGCCTTTGGAGGAGTTCAAAACATTTGCTTCCACTGCTAGGGGGATAACTCGTGTGCCACTTTGGTGATAAAGAAAATTACCTCCCTTGAGTAATCAACCGAGCAAGTAAGGAGTTACAATAAACACACAGACTCGTGAGGATTGTGAGACTACCCTGAAGTTGTTAAAGAATCTCTAAGGTGCTTTATCAACAAATAAATGTTATACGTTTATCATTTATTTAGAACCATGATTATGCTATTTGATTAATTGGATTTTTTTTTATATCACGATTATCAAATTATTTTCGAGTCATTAATGAATTAATACCTGCTTTATATTTATTTTACGCTTGCTCGAAGACAATCAATTAATAAAAAAGAGTTTTCTTTGCATGCCTGGAATCATCCGTGTAACATAAGGTAAAATGATTTTCCAAATTGTTAGATATATCCGTTTTTGCATCAAATATTAAAGCAAATTGTTTGCATTTGATTTCTCAGATCTATGTGTATGTTCACAGTTCTAAAGAAATGTTGACAGGTTGTACATGCAAGTAAAAAAATATATAACACGATTCGCTAGTAGCGATATGTATGTATGTATGTATGTATGTAGCTATGTAGGTAGGTAGGTAGGCAGGCAGCAGGCAGGCATGTATGTATGTATGTAGTCTATGTTTAATAAGGGTCCATCACAAAAAGCAGCTTTCGCTGTCGAGTACGGACCCCGGACATGTTACCAGTCATGCCCTTGGCTTAATTCTGAAACACTTAGTGTTGATAATTTACCTCCATGCAATTTTCACGGAGTATTAGCCAAAGATATGAATTTTGAGCCAAAAGTTGATCACTGTACGGCGGCTAATCAGAACCTAAATGTCCAGTAACCTGAGACAATAATAAAAGGGATTTATTGCAAACAACTGTTCATATATTAGCCATATAACCTGTTACAAATGACAACTTTTTAATACTGAACAATACCTTATTTGAAGAAAAAAATATGGATATGTAAAAATTATAGTTATAACACATGTTTGTCCGATGTATCAGCCTTTTAATTTTAGGGATATTTATAGTAGCCAACATAACGTTTAGAAGCATGCAAAATTATCAAACTCCGATACTAGCGTCTTGTGTCAGCTTGCAGCAGTGTGTACAAATCCATTATGGTGGTATCTCAGTAGAATTCTCTTGGTTTTTTATCTATTTTAAATGACAAATAAGTTGTTTTTTCTGTCTCAGTGTAAGAGTTAGTCCATTTTCAAGCAAAACCCACAAGCACGCGCACACGCGCGCACGCTCTGTGTCTTTACCCAATTTAATTACGTCATTAAGGATGAATCATAGACGTGATAGTAACGCAAGGTATGTTAAAAGCATAAAGTAATATTTAATTTGGCATTTTTGCGGCCATGCTGACTAGCAAACTTAACAGCTGGAAGAGCACGTGCATGGTACTAATTGATGTACATGTATATAGTTTCATTATTAATGCATATACATTTTAGAAAAAAGTAAATTACGGGGTAGATCTTTCTGATAATCAACATTTTCAATTACTATATATACCGTCATGAAATGCTGATCACACGTCATGGAGTATAAGTACGGATGATAGTCATCGCTTGATTATAGTTAATTAAATATTTAGTGAAAAACAAAAAACCAAAACAAATAACAGAAAAGTATGGTTTCACAAATGAGAAAGAAAGTCATTATTTAATTACTAATTCACTCTGCAATTATACTAAGAAGATATACTATGCTCGTCTCAAGGTAAAATACTTTTTATCGCAGAAATTTATTGAAATCAAGAAAATTTAGATAGTTACTATAATTTGTATTTTCCCATTTATGGCACACCCCATTTTGGGACCTAGCACATTGTGCGTTAAGTTATGCCAGTTCAATGCTTCCTAGGAACCATTACCATTAACCACACAGTAGACATATTAGATATAAACATATTTTCAAAGACAATGAAAAGTGCATGAGTGAAGAAGTTAAACAATGCTGGTGAAGCTAACTGGGGTGTTATACCAAATTTATTTATACATCAGTATGTGAAAAATCTACTAATTTTCAATATGAATCTAGGCTCATTTAAATCACTCCTATCAACAGAAATTCAGATACCGACTTTTTTACAAAATCATGATAGATATGAGCCGCGCCATGACAAAACCAACATAGTGCGTTTGCGACCAGCATGGATCCAGATCAGCCTGCGCATCCGCGCAGTCTGATCAGGATCCATGCTTTTCGCTTACAAACCCTATTACAAGTAGAGAAACTGATAGCTAACATCATGGATCCTGATCAAACTGCGCGCATGCGCAGGCTGGTCTGGACCCATGCTGGTCGCAAACGCACTATGTTCGTTTCGTCATGGCCCGGCTCAATTATCATATGGTTTGAATCTCAATTTAACTAAAGTCATACATTCAAACTTAAATCTTTAAGTGATATACATAATCAGGTTATTAATTAGTATATGGGGAAATCATTTTATCAAACTTAATGGCAAATATATAATTAATAAATCGTGAGTAGTTTCATCAAATCATATTCATCAATGATCTTCCGTCAAAGTTGAAATGTTAAGACTTCGATTATGTATATCGTAAATTTATTGATAAGAGAAACTGGATAGCCGAAATCAATATTTTAAAAAGCTTTTCTATCAGAATGGAAAATTTAATTAAAATCAAAAGAGTCTTGGCAAAGTAAAATTAAAACGCATTTATTTGTTGCAAATAAAGTAATAGAATTAATTGATAATTAAACTATATGCGACTTATTTCATAAACAAATATGCGAACGCCAGTATGTGCATAGCTTTTGGGCATAGAATCTCATGAAGTCCATTCTATACAATTAATAATTTTAGTTAATAAAATGTAACATATTATAATTACTTTAATGAAGCAACATCTAAATGTATATTATGTTTAAATATTCTATTTTGTACTTTTATGCTGATATGTTATACTTTTTAAATACTTTTTAAATACTGAAATTCTATTATTAGTTTATGAACAATCTTTTTTAATCTTACAGTTATCATACTAAATGAATTAAAAAGATAAAAAAAATCGATCGCTATCTCTTTTTGTCTGATTTTTTTTCTTGTTTTACTTTTGTCAAGTGTCAAAACGCCCATTTTAAATCAATATCACAAGTGTTCTTCTATTGTATCTTGCAACTTGAGAAGGTTATGATTTTCTAGTTAAGTTTACAGCTAAACGTTTAATGGCGGTATTTGTAATGTAATGGATCTGGCCTTTAATTGAAACGTTGAGCAGCTTTGTAAATTGGCTTTTGTGAAAATGCTTTTAATGGTAATAGCATAAATTGGATAATGGAATATACCTGCTTTGTGAAGACTGAAGCCTCGCTTTCAAGTTTTCATACAGAGCCAGCAAAGAGTCTAATTCCTCTGAATCGTCTGGTTGGACCGAAAGTAGTTCCCCGGCTCGGCCAAGTTGTGACTGACTCAAAATATCATGAAGGCGCCCAAGGTTCAAGCCATGACCGCTTGTTGATGTTCTCTTGCCGAAACCATGTGCGACCCTATCAACTACTGATGAGCGGAAACCCTTCCTGTCCCGATGGAAAGAAGGTTCATTCGACGGAAAGTCCAAGTCAGCATCGGTATCTCTTTGAATAGTTTCAGCGCTGTTGCTATCAATATCATAAGGTGAAATGTCCACCATCCTGTCATTTAGTTGCTCAGTCGCTGATAAAAGTCGGATGATGTCATTTGGCGATAATTTTTTATCAGAAAATCTAGAATTATCACTTCTTCGGAGACGATTCGCTCGTGAACTTTGTCTATCCGAAATGAGTGATGTTCCGCTTTTTAATCCAATTTGTTTTCCATTATTCATAATTGGTTCATTTAGCCCACCATTAGGCCAGTTTACAATCTTTTTATAATTGTCGTTTCGCCGATTCGCATTAGTGTTGAAAACATTTCTGTGGACATATAAATTGCTTCTTACATTTGTATCTTCACCATTCGACAGAACCGTTTTATCAGATATATCCGAATGACTGGCATAATCGGATTGCTCCGGATTAGTAATTGAAGTTTCATAATTTTCGGACGGTACACCGGCGGATATTCGATTAAATGGAAGTGACCTTTGTTTGTGGGAGAACATTTTTCCATTTACTATTGTCAGACAGATACTGTAATAAATTGTTAATTTCATAGAGTTCCACATTTTCATCATGATCTGGATTTCTGTAAAGTTAAATATAAAAAGATTAGTGACATGTATAGGTGATTCAATAAAAAATAATTACTATGAAATATACTTATCCATGTATACAGAATGTCTTTTATACAAAGAAACCTTAAAATTTTAAATGGCCTGATATAAGACTAATGTTACGTTTCATCGTAACATGTACTTTTCTAATCGAATGTATTTTACATAAAGTAGAAAATCAGTTTCTTTTTGCACTAATTTCGATGTTTTTTGTGGATTTTTTTCGAATTTCAAATTCTACATTCAGACTATAACTATAAAGTGATAAACACTTATTTGTTATCCACTAAAGCTACAGTGTATATTTAGAAATATGTAGCAAACAAACCCGTTTCCTGATCTTAAACATTATTGGCAACTGCATGTCAATCAAATCTCTTTTATTCATTGTCCTTAAAATCTTTTAATCTTTTTTTGTATTTTGACAAAAAATGTAATATTCACAATAAGAAAGTTTAAGTATAGGCTAGTGTTTATTAGTTAACATTTACAAAATCAAATTGGTCAGGAACGGTGCAGCAATTACTTATTAAGTGTTTGAAATTACTTTTATAAACGATTTACTATAGACTGATAACGTTATTAGATTTACTAAAGTAAATGTGTTACGATTCATTTGAAATTCCGTATGTTTTCGATTAAAATGCACAATCGCAACATGTATCAAGTATGCAATCAAGTAACGCACGAATTGGTTAGAAATAACGCCGAATCTGTGCAAAAGTAACGCCAACGCCGAGTCTGTGCAAAAGTAACGCCGACTTGTGCAAAAGTAATGCCAATTCTGTGCAAAGCTACCGAAACGGGATATTGGCAGATGGCATTACGTGTTCTTGAGACGGCAAGATCGCATGCTTTATATAGCTTTGAGTTACGTTGAAGGCGCTCATCTGAGTTTATTTGAAGTTAGCTGATGATCTGCCTAAAGCCGATTCGAGTGGCCCTAACGATTGGCAGGTACGACGAGCAACTGTACTTCGGTGCAGGTGACCCTTTTACAAAGAAATGACTTCAAAGGCACTAATGTTACGAACAGCCCTTTTCAGAGCTAACTTCCTTTATTCAGATCCGAACCAGCAACTTGTACCCTCAATTCCCCTGTTCATGAAAAATTGTAAATTCGTTATTGTATTAATACAGTCATGTCGACGAAACACAAAAGTCATAGATCCGTTACGAGCAGATAAAGCTGGAAAAAGTAGTTTGAAAATAACCACGTTTTGAATTATGCATCAGTTTTTAATTGCTTTTAATTTGATTAAATTTATCGATGCTTGAGTTAGAAAAAAATCTTATATCGTCCTGAGCATAAAAAATCTTTGAGGTAATCTAAGCAATGGGTTTGGCTCATTTTTTATTTAAACATGTTGTCAATTATTTACATGTTTGAACATTTCCGTTAATTTAAATGATTCTCAATGTAGGTCATTTATGATATTTAACTATAATCAGTCATGCAATGAAAAGTTAATAATTGATAATTAGTCTCATTCCAGTGGACCAGAGACTTATATCTC
Source organism: Ruditapes philippinarum (assembly GCF_026571515.1). Taxonomy (NCBI): domain Eukaryota; kingdom Metazoa; phylum Mollusca; class Bivalvia; order Venerida; family Veneridae; genus Ruditapes; species Ruditapes philippinarum. The sequence continues at coordinate 216,237 of NW_026859100.1, read as the reverse complement.
ATTAAATATAGATCTTCGAGTCAACATGCCTGATTGCTCAGATTTGTCTTTTTGTGACGTCAGAGCAGTGCATTTTACAACATGTTTTTGGGGGATGGGCGAATTAAAAGGAAGGAACAAAATATAATACCCATGTTTGGATTTTAGGAGAGAAAAGGGAGATTGTGTTGAGAATCTTCAACTAGCGGAATTCAAACTCGTAGCGATAGCAGAAATTAGCAGTGGGAGTCGTTACACGTCACGCCACGAGACGCTGAAACGCTCCACCTAGTGAGCAACCAATTAGATTTTGAGATTAAGTGAAGTAAATTAAAATTCTGGAATGGAGATGAGGAATGCCCCATGAGAGCAATCGTAAAAAATCCAAATTTTAAAAGCTAGTAAATTTGAGTCTAGTAATGAGTAATAATGAAAGTCCCCCCAAACCAGTTGACTCTCAATAAGTCAAAATCGCCTTACTCAAAACTCCGCGTTAGTCGAAGAATTTTTGTATTTAAATCCTTAACACTAAAAGTATTGGAATCAAGTATTGCGAAGCAGTTTTCTTTAATAAATACTGATACAGAACAGCAGCAGTGCCACTTAAAAGCTTTGGAAATGACAAATGCTGAAATTATTAGTATGCCCTGTCATTTTTTCCAACTTGTTCAAAATATGCCGCTTAAGGTAACGCTTTTATCCTTGGAGTTAAAGTTATTGCATATAAATCTGTTAGGTTTAAAGTGGATTGCTCTACAATGGGCACATTTTCATATGACACGAAATTATATGTAAAATATCACTTAAAACAGACAACAGTCTGACTTCTTTACATTTTCAAGATATAACAGTCGAATTGACCAACAGGCGGTGTCTGAACCAGTGGAGACCGCAATCAGCCGTGTCGTCTGCACTGTTTGCTATTCAGTCAGTTTTTTCAAAGATTTTTCACTAAAAAAGAAATGATAAATAGTTTTGGCACGATTGAAACTGGACAAGTCCAATTAAGATAGTCTACATTTTATCAAGGCTGTAATTAAAGCAGTGATTTTACTTAAGCTAAAATGACTATACACTAGTATCCTTCTTGTATTTACGAATATATAAAATGTAGATATTTATAAGAAGTAAACTGAAACTTTTTTAAGAATTTCAAGAATTTGATCACATAAGGGCTGTATTAGTATTATGATTATATAGTGGTATACATGTGTACAAAATGTGCTATAACATATGTGTATATCAAATCACATAAGAATATATGGTGTCGTATTTTCGGGGCGCTAGATGAAAACACGAAAATAAGTCCGGCGCCCTGCGGTACGAATATACGACTTGACACAAAGTAGCCACCATACATAAGAAAACTCGCTCTTATACCATATGATGATTGTAAAAACTGTTGTTGTTCTTTTTTTATACTATTTAAACAATTGATCATTTGCAGAGGCAATAAGATGAAATTGATATAATCTTACGTTTCTTCTCAGAAAAAAAATATTTTTTCAGGCATTTCATTATGTACATATTTCTTATAAATATATATTATCATCAATGAATTTCGTCAAGCTTTATTACGATCACGTGACCGATGTTGATTGTTTTAATTTGTTTAATCATAATTTTCAATAATCACGGATCAATAATAAGAGCAAATAACAGTAAAATTATTAATTATATAATTAGCAATGTTACCATGGTAACCATTAGCTTTTTATGATTATAATGAATGTATTACCAATTTCTATAATAAGACTGTTTGTTAAGACAAAAAGAAGAGGAAATTTAAATAAACTATACTACCGCGGAAATCCAACAGACTTTTAAAAAGCCGTACTACGCGGAAATCTGAAGAATTTCAACAAGCCGTACTACGCGGAAATCTGAAGAATTTCAACAAGCCGTACTACGCGGAAATCTGAAGAATTTCAACAAGCCGCACTACCACGGAAATCCAGCAGAATTTCAACAAGCCGCACTACCGCAGAAATCCTGCAGAATTTTTACAGGCCACACTACCGCAGAAATCCTGCAGAATTTCAACAAGCCGTACTACCGCAGAAATCCAGCAGAATTTCAACAAGCCGTACTACCGCAAAAATCCTGCAGAATTTCAACAAGCCGCACTACCGCAGAAATCCTGCAGAATTTCAACAAGCCGCACTACCGCAGAAATCCTGCAGAATTTCAACAGGCCGTACTACCGCAGAAATCCTGCAGAATTTCAACAAGCCGCACTACCGCAGAAATCCTGCAGAATTTCAACAGGCCGCACTACCGCAGAAATCCTGCAGGATTTCAACAAGCCGTACTACCGCAGAAATCCTGCAGAATTTCAACAGGCCGCACTACCGCAGAAATCCTGCAGAATTTCAACAGGCCGTACTACAGCAGAAATCCAGCAGAATTTCAACAAGCCGCACTACCGCAGAAATCCTACAGAATTTCAACAAGCCGTACTACCGCAGAAATCCTACAGAATTTCAACAAGCCGTACTACCGCAGAAATCCAGCAGAATTTCAACAAGCCGCACTACCGCAGTAATCCTGCAGAATTTCAACAGGTCGTACTACCGCAGAAATCCTACAGAATTTCAACAGGCCGTACTACCGCAGAAATCCTGCAGAATTTCAACAAGCCGCACTACCGCAGAAATCCTGCAGAATTTCAACAGGCCGTACTACCGCAGAAATCCTGCAGAATTTCAACAAGCCGCACTACCGCAGAAATCCAGCAGAATTTCAACAGGCCGCACTACCGCAGAAATCCAGCAGGATTTCAACAGGCCGCACTACCGCAGAAAATCCTGCAAAATTTCAACAGGTTTGCACTACCGCAGAAATCCTGCAGAATTTCAACAGGTCGTACTACCGCAGAAATCCAGCAGAATTTCAACAAGCCGCACTACCGCAGAAATCCAGCAGAATTTCAACAGGCCGTACTACCGCGGAAATCCAGCAGAATTTCAACAGGCCGCACTACCGCAGAAATCCTGCAGGATTTCAACAAGCCGCACTGCCGCAGAAATCCAGCAGAATTTCAACAGGCCGAACTACCGCAGAAATCCTGCAGAATTTCAACAAGCCGCACTACCGCAGAAATCCTGCAGAATTTCAACAGGCCGTACTACCGCAGAAACCCAGCAGACTTTCAACCAGCCGTACTTCCGTGGAAAGCCTGCATACCTTTAAAACAAGCCTTACTACCTTGGAATTCTAGCACACTTTCAATAAGCCTTACTAACGCGGAAACCCAGCAGACCTTTATAACTAGCCGTACTACCGCGAAATTCAAGCAGACTTTAAATAAGCCGTACCGCCGCGGAAATCTAGCAGAAATTTATTTTTAGCGGGTTTTATTAAGCATAAACACTTCCTACACACAGACATACATATTCAGATATATTTATTTAAACATTTGATTTTCATATAATTATATAAAAAATATTTGTCTTTTTAACGTTAAGAAAAGTACAACAGCATTAGATAGCTATTTAAATAGCTTTAACACACTAAGTATCTCAAAGCCAAGCGATAAGGAAAAAAAACTTGCCTTTCATCGTCTATCATTCTTTTTGTATTTATTATCAAGCCAAGGCATAAAAAATGCGTAACGTGACTGTTTTATAGGAAAGTTTTGTTTTCTTTACTTTAATAAATTTATGAGTTTAAGTTTGGCTTCTTTTCTATCGTTTTTTCTTCTTCTTTGTTTTGTTTCCTTTTCTATAGCATAACGTAGTTGCTGAAAATTTGTGGGAGTGTGTTTCTTAAAATTTATATTCCTTTATATCGCTCATTTTGCTCGGATAATGTTTCAATAACTCACAGCAGATCATTAAGCTGACATAGAATTTTAAGAATTTTCTAGCGGAAATCCACAGATCGTGATTAAAACGTCATATATCAATTAGTATTCCCGAATACATGCATGTTTCTAACATATATACACAAAACATGTACTTGAGGCATGTTACACATGTTTAAATCAAAACTTTGTCGGTCTATAGTTTGCTCTTATTTTTCTCAAAAAGACTATTTATCAATTATTTATAATTATGCATATATAGTATGTGTTACTTGAAACTCTAAATTTGAGTTCTGAGGTAAGACGATGAGTTGTGTATTAAATTGTGTGTATTTAATTCTATCATATTTATTTCTTATTAAAGTGCATTGCTTTATAAAGAAATGTCTTAAATACAATAAATTAATAAATAATTAACATTAAATTACTTTCATAGTATTTAGTATAAGACATAACAGCAAACAATTAAAGCATTTTACATTCATGTTATTGATAAGTATGAGATACATGATCTGATAGTACATATAAACTATATAATAGCAGATAATAAAATGTTCAAGAACATAATATTATTATGCATCATATTCAACCGCTAAAAACTTTGGCAACGTTTATTTTTTTTTCCAAGCATTTTTATAAGGATATCCAAATTATATATTTCTATTGTTTTTATCAATATTTGAAATAAAGTATTAAAAATGTGTGCATTTTAGATCAGTCCATTTTAAAAATGATGTATTAATCCAGAATGGCACCGGAAGTGCAAAAGAATTAGGAAAAGACTGTGTCTTTGGTTAGAAACGATATAATCATCAAAGGAAGAAACAAATGTTTTACTCCTCTTTTAAACTTAATATTCCAATAAAGTATTTGTAATTTCAATTGATTGATTGATTGATTGATTGATTGATTGATTGATTGATTGATTGATTGATTGATTGACTGACTGATTGATTTTACATTAATCTGATTACAACACGTAATGATCAAGAAATACACATAAATAGTTGGTATAAAAAATAATGATTATCTAAAAGACCTATATTCTTATACAAGCTATATTTCTGTTGTTGTTTTTGTTGTTTGTTTGTTTTTTCTTTCTAAACTAAAATTAAATCTCTGATCTTTCACGATGCGTTCTATTTTACAAAACATACTTAGACCTTAATAGTTTTGATAAGAATCATTGCCGTTCAATAACTACGCACGATAAACATCAAAATCGTTTGATATCGCAATTTAACCTTGCATTAATGTTTAAAATTACATTTTGGTTCAATAAGATTGCAGTATTTCAAATGAACCCTAACACATTTGCTTTGGTAAATCGGCTAAATTTAATCAGTCTAGTAAATCGATAGTTTTATCCAAAAACAATTTCAAACAATAAACTGTTTGGTGATTTTTAGTAAGCGTTTGATAAATTAAATTGATCGAACGGCTGGATCGTTCTTGACCAATTTAATTTTGTAAATGCTTACTAATAAACACTATAACCAACACATAAAGTTTAATGCAGACGTCCGAAATAGAAAAAGTAGAAAATTATCTTTATCATTAAAATTATAAACTGATGATAAAAAGATATCGGTGAACTCGGACCTGTTAGTAAGCAAGTGTTGTTACATAGTAAACAACAATAAACAACAATATACCACAATACGTAATAATATATTATGCAATCGCTGTGTAAAAACAGAAATTTGATATTTTGACGAAATAACGATTGAAGATAAGCAAGGTGATACTGATGATGATGATAATGGTGATGATGATGATAATGGTGATGGTGATGATAATGGTAATATTTACTGGTGATAGTGTGATAATAATGGTGATAACGTTAATGATGATATTGATAATGATGATGATAATGATTATGCTAATGATACTATTTGTGATGATGATGTTGTTGTTGATGATGATGATGATGACGATGATGATGACGCTAATGATGAAATCGGTGATAATAATCATGGTTACAATGATATTGATATTTATATTACTAAGGACGTTCGATCATTGAATTTAACAAGAATTATGGAAAAACTGACATTTGCGGTTCGTATGATAAACAAATGTTATGATAATTATAATACAAAATAATATATTAATAAATGTATTACAGAACAGAACATAATACGGGAAATCAATTTACAATAATTAACCTTCAACGTGCAATTTTACATTTCTTACAGCAGCTTCTTTCAAGTTACAGGATAATTTGATAAACTAAACTATTAAATCAAAGAGTTGTACAAAATATGTATATATACACGTGAGATTCTAAAAACTTTATTCTAAAAGATGAAATAACATAAAAGATAGGGGAAAAACTCAAGAATGAAAATATGTCTAAGAATACTGATAGATATATCTACCTATGGTCTTTCTTTCTCCAAATTACCAAATTAAAAAAAAACTATTATCCCCTCGATATTGTTTGAATCTTTATCTTCTACCAAAGTTAAAATCAAAACAGATGAAAAATATTTATACATCTTCACTAATAAGAAATAAAAGTAATTCAAAATATTCCAGTTTCAACGCATTTTACTATTAATTTATTATTCAATAACCATCTAACTACAAAAATAAAAATAATATAAAAAAAAATAAAATAAAAGGTAAATCAGAAATTTAATATGAAATATTTCACTTACCTTAAAACGTTTCAAATCTTAAGACTTATGTTTGAAATTAAATCACGAAAATAAACCAACAACATACCTTTCTCCAAGTAGATTTACAAATCCGAAAATATAATAGAGCTTTCGTCTTTTATGCGCTGCTTTATGTTTTATTTTTATCTTATTTTTTATTTAATTTACTTTTTTGTTTTGTTATAAGCGTTATTGAATCTCCCTTTTTATCATTCTACACCGAAATCATTATTCATTCGCGCTATATATGAATTCCGTTTATTCCTAATTTTACTTTTTGCGCGGGCTGATGTCAGTCTGCTGGCCAATGAGATATCGTCAATAAATTATCAAAGGTTCGGTATAAATTACTGCCCAAAGTGCGTGAGATGACAGGCTCTGAGATATTGTATGCTGTCGTTCAATCGATCGAAGAATTAATGTCTCTTGAACATCTATTTCCGTTACCACTTAGCGTCTGTTTATATCTTAAATAGTACTTTGTTTTCCTGCAACGTATAAATCGACATTTTTGCCGTGAAAAAAATAAAGAAGAAAAAATCTTTCAGAACGCCGATGCTTCACAGTCATACCATTGTGATATTTTGGAAGTGTCTGTTGATAAAATCATATTCTTTGTCGCGATATTTAAACTGCGCATCTTAGTTTTGAATTTGTAACGTCTCATTTGTAAATGGTAATTTTAACCATACAATGTATTTATGTATCTTTTAAGTATTTTTATACCGACAAAACACTTATTAGGGAAATCATTTTAATACATGTCGCAAAATATTATGTCAACATTAATATAAATCTCTGTCGAATAGGCCATTAGTACGTAATGAATACATGTATCAAATTTTACATGAATTATGTAAATCCTGTTGGAAACGGTTATGTCGAACCTTTGTGTAGAGCTAAGCCATGCCAAACATCGCATGGCTCCTATTTAAGTTTTGTCGAACCTAAAACTCTAAATGCCATGACGTGTCTATGTTATTTGTTATTACAAGTTTTATTTCACATTGATAAAATATAACTAATGTTCGTGAAGTTGGCAGCCTAGCAGCCTAGCAGCCTAGCAGCCTGAAGTTGGCAGCCTAGCAGCCTAGCAGCCTGGCAGCCTGAAGTTGGCAGCCTAGCAGCCTAGCAGCCTGGCAGCCTGGCAGCCTAGCAGCCTAGCAGCCTAAAGAAAACTAAGAATAGTACATACATGAAAACCGTCTGAAATACATTAGTAGCACTTCTTTAGATCATTCCACGCCTTTTTCAATATCGTGATCTTTATTTTTTAAGATGTTGAACTTTATCGTAACATATTTTTTTCATTCTGACGCTTCGAAATTTGAAGTTAGCAGCCTAGCAGCCTAGCAGCCTGGCAGCCTAGCAGCCTAGCAGCCTGGCAGCCTAACAGCCTAAAGAAAACTACGGATAATACAAACATGAAAACCGACGGAAATGAGTCGGTAGCACATACTTAGACTATTCCACGTCTTTTTTCAGTATCGCGAACTTTATTTTTTTAAATATTGAACTTTGCTTTTTTTTTTAATTTCCTCTTCGAAATTTGAGCAGCCTAGCAGCCTAGGCTGCCTGGCAGCCTAAATAAAACTAAGAATAGTACAAACATGAAAACCGTCGGAAATACATTAGTAGCACTTCTTTAGATCATTCCACGCCTTTTTCAATATCGTGATCTTTATTTTTTAAGATGTTGAACTTTATCGTAACATATTTTTTTCATTCTGACGCTTCGAAATTTGAAGTTAGCAGCCTAGCAGCCTAGCAGCCTGGCAGCCTAGCAGCCTAGCAGCCTGGCAGCCTAACAGCCTAAAGAAAACTACGGATAATACAAACATGAAAACCGACGGAAATGAGTCGGTAGCACATACTTAGACTATTCCACGTCTTTTTTCAGTATCGCCAACTTATCTTTTTTAAATATTGAACTTTGCTTTTTTTCTTTACTCTTCGAAATTTGTGAAGCTATCAGCCTAACAACCTGGCAGCCTAGCAGCCTGGCAGCCTGGCAGCCTAAAGAAAACTACGGATAATACAAACATGAAAACCGACGGAAATGAGTCGGTAGCACATACTTAGACTATTCCACGTCTTTTTTCAGTATCGCCAACTTAATTTTTTTAAATATTGAACTTTGCTTTTTTTATTATTTTACTCTTCGAAATTTGAGCAGCCTAGCAGCCTGGCAGCCTAAATAAAACTAAGAATAGTACAAACATGAAAACCGTCGGAAATACATTAGCAGCACTTCTTTAGATCATTCCACGCCTTTTCAATATCGTGATCTTTATTTTTTAAGATGTTGAACTTTATCGTAACATATTTTTTTCATTCTGACGCTTCAAAATTTGAAGTTAGCAGCCTAGCAGCCTAGCAACCTAAAGAAAACTACGGATAATACAAACATGAAAACCGACGGAAATGAGTCGGTAGCACATACTTAGACTATTCCACGTCTTTTTTCAGTATCGCCAACTTAATTTTTTTAAATATTGAACTTTGCTTTTTTTTTCTTTCACTTTTTTGCTGAAAACACGAGAGCCTAACCCGGTGCGTAGTTTGCGTAACGCACTTACGTGAGTAACATTTATCGAGGAAAATGAAAATTATATACATGTATAATATGATGTGAAATTATCAGCATAACAATTACAGAGGCATGCAACACCGCCCCATTATTTTGATGTGTCGTACGGGTATTGTTCTTAAGTTCAGATAATCTTTATGTTCATTTTTGTGTTCGTTTAAACATATGCATTATATATCTCTTTACATTTCAACACATTTTTATCTTAACAGACCTTAAATAAATATGCTTTAAACATCGTCAACTTCATTATAAACATATCCATACAAAATAGCATATCATAAATAACTCAGATGACGTCACTTATTGTCCATAGACAGCGACATTAGTAGCCGAGAAAATGTTCCAAGACTTAGACTACTTCCTACGTTATTCGAAATCATGTTAAATCCCGCAAATTACAAAGCATCAGAATGAAAAAAAAATAAAGTTCAATATTTAAAAGAATGAAGATCGCGATACTGAAATAAAACGTGAAATGGTCTCAGTATGTTCTACCGATTCATTTCCGACGGTTTTCATGTTTGTATTATCCTTAGTTTCCTTTAGGCTGTTAGGCTGCTAAGCTGTTAGGCTAACAGGCTGCTAGGCTGCCAGGCTGCTAGGCTGCCAGGCTGCTAGGCTGCAAGGCTACCAGGCTGATAGGCTGTCAGGCTGCTAGGCTGTTAGGCTGCTAGCTTCACAAATTTCGAAGAGTAAAAAAAAGCAAAAAAAAACAACAAAGTTCAATATTTAAAAGAATTAAGTTCGCGATACTGAAAAAAGACGTGGAATAGTCTAAGTATGTGCTACCGACTCATTTCCGGCGGTTTTCATGTTTGTATTATCCTTAGTTTTCTTTAGGCTGTTAGGCTGCCAGGCTGCTAGGCTGCTAACTTCAAATTTCGAAGCGTCAGAATGAAAAAAATATGTTACGATAAAGTTCAACATCTTAAAAAATAAAGATCAGGATATTGAAAAAGACGTGGAATGATCTAAAGAAGTGCTGCTAATGTATTTCCGACGGTTTTCATGCTTGTACTATTCTTAGTTTTATTTAGGCTGCCAGGCTGCTAGGCTGCTAGGCTGCTCAAATTTCGAAGAGTAAATAAAAAAAAAAGCAAAGTTCAATATTTAAAAAATTAAGTTGGCGATACTGAAAAAAGACGTGGAATAGTCTAAGTATGTGCTACCGACTCATTTCCGTCGGTTTTCATGTTTGTATTATCCGTAGTTTTCTTTAGGCTGTTAGGCTGCCAGGCTGCCAGGCTGCTAGGCTGCTAGGCTGCCAGGCTGCTAGGCTGCTAGGCTGCTAACTTCAAATTTCGAAGCGTCAGAATGAAAAAAATATGTTACGATAAAGTTCAACATCTTAAAAAATAAAGATCACGATATTGAAAAAGGCGTGGAATGATCTAAAGAAGTGCTACTAATGTATTTCCGACGGTTTTCATGTTTGTACTATTCTTAGTTTTCTTAAGGCTGCTAGGCTGCTAGGCTGCCAGGCTGCTAGGCTGCCAGGCTGCTAGGCTGCCAGGCTGTTAGGCTGATAGCTTCACAAATTTCGAAGAGTAAAGAAAAAAAGCAAAGTTCAATATTTAAAAAAAATAAGTTGGCGATACTGAAAAAAGACGTGGAATAGTCTAAGTATGTGCTACCGACTCATTTCCGTCGGTTTTCATGTTTGAATTATCCGTACTTTTCTTTAGGCTGTTAGGCTGCCAGGCTGCTAGGCTGCTAGGCTGCCAGGCTGCTAGGCTGCTAACTTCAAATTTCGAAGCGTCAGAATGAAAAAAATATGTTACGATAAAGTTCAACATCTTAAAAAATAAAGATCACGATATTGAAAAAGGCGTGGAATGATCTAAAGAAGTGCTACTAATGTATTTCCGACGGTTTTCATGTTTGGACTATTCTTAGTTTTCTTAAGGCTGCTAAGCTGCTAGGCTGCTAGGCTGCTAGGCTGCCAGGCTGCTAGGCTGCTAGGCTGCCAGGCTGCTAGGCTGCCAGGCTGTTAGGCTGATAGCTTCACAAATTTCGAAGAGTAAAGAAAAAAAGCAAAGTTCAATATTTAAAAAAAATAAGTTGGCGATACTGAAAAAAGACGTGGAATAGTCTAAGTATGTGCTACCGACTCATTTCCGTCGGTTTTCATGTTTGAATTATCCGTACTTTTCTTTAGGCTGTTAGGCTGCCAGGCTGCTAGGCTGCTAGGCTGCCAGGCTGCTAGGCTGCTAACTTCAAATTTCGAAGCGTCAGAATGAAAAAAATATGTTACGATAAAGTTCAACATCTTTAAAAATAAAGATCACGATATTGAAAAAGGCGATCACGATATTGGAATGATCTAAAGAAGTGCTACTAATGTATTTCAGACGGTTTTCATGTATGTACTATTCTTAGTTTTCTTTAGGCTGCTAGGCTGCTAGGCTGCTAGGCTGCCAGGCTGCCAGGCTGCTAGGCTGCTAGGCTGCCAACTTCAGGCTGCCAGGCTGCTAGGCTGCTAGGCTGCCAACTTCAGGCTGCTAGGCTGCTAGGCTGCTAGGCTGCCAACTTCACGAACATATATAACTAATGCACTTTCAGCATTTGCACGACATAATGTACCAATGAAAATTATTATTGGAACATTGGATTTAGCTTTCTTTGTCAGAGTCCAAAAATTCATATTAAATCAATATCACATCCAATATAGCCTGGTTTTCATTTTCAGAGATCAAATTCATATCACACCACATACAGCCTTGTGTCATTCCAAGAGTCCAAATGGTTCATATCAAATCCATATCGCATCCTTGCTATCCTTGTTCTCATTTCAGAAATCCATATCAAAGCCTTATTATAATTACGTGACAAAGTTATGTCAAAATGTCACAAAAATGGTGGTGTAAAAAAGAGGTTATTAAACATGGTTGAGAACAATACTGAATCTATTTATACTCGTACACAACTGCAAATCTTATATCAGACCCAGCTAGTGTCTCGTCCAATATAGGTTTGATAACTGTGTACTCGTCAATTAGAATGCAGTATTGTTCAAAACAATGAAGCGTAATGTTGTAATGTTGTATCTCGGATATATATATATAATATGAAATTTTCATCATAGGTTATCTTGAATGTTTGTTATAGGCTACTTGGAGCCCTTATTCGGAATCATTGCAAACAGAAATTTGTAACTTTTGTCATTAATGACTTTTATCTTAAGTTGTATAGAACCTTAATCATATTCCTTTTCGTATGTAATTTGGAAACTTCGGACTGAGTACATGTAATTTAGAAATTTTGCGATAATTAACTTAGAACCCTTTTTCAAAAAATGATATAGAAATTTTTGAATAACTAATTAAGAACATTTGTCATATGTAAAGTAAAAGCTTTTTTCTTTAGTCATTATGTCAGAAGCGTTTTTGTGATAATTAATACAGAGCATTTATCATTAGTAAATCAAATTTTGGAAAGTAACTTTTGCGTTCGTGCAACTTCTGTATTCAGTTATTTCGAATTTTGCTCATTAATTATTATTTCTTATATTTATGTGACATTCATTTTTGAATTTTTGTCAGTATAATTTTATTATAAGTAATATTAAAATCAGAATAACTATTGTAACTAATTAACATTTGACATTAAGAATATGAGACTTTTGAAATAGGTTATTAAAAACTTTTGTCATCAGTAATTTAGATTGTATTTCAAAAGTTATTTAGTTATTTATTATAAGTAATTGTAAACAAGCGTGATAGGTAATTTAGAATTTTGTTATAAGTAATTTAAAAGTTTTGTTTTTAGTAATTTAGAAATTCAGTCATAAATAATTTCTTATGATTTAAAACTTTTGTCATTAAGTAATTTAGAACTGTTTTCATAAGTAATTTACAAATTGAGTCATAAGTGATTTAGAACTTTTATCATAAGTAATATAAAACCTTTGAAAAAAAAATATTTAGGACTTTTGTCATCCGTAATTTAGAATTTTTGTCATAACTAATTATAAATTTTGTCGCAAGTGATTTAGAACTTTTGTTATAAGTGATTTAGAAATTTTGCCATGACTGATTTTGAACTTTTGTCATCAGTGATTTAGAACTTTAGTTATAAGTTGTTTAGAAGTTTTGTCGTAAGTAATTTGTATTTTTGGTCATAAGTAATTAAAAAAAACATAGGTGATTTTTTTAAAACTCTTGTCATAAGTAATTTAGAAATTGTCATAAGTGATTTAATATTTAATCATAAGTAATTTTGGACTGTTGTCATAAGTGATTTAAAACGTTTGTCAAAAGTGATCAAGAAATTATGTCTAAGGTAGTTTAGAAATTTTGTCATTAGTAATTTAAAAAATCATTATCGATTTAGAAATGTTGTCTTAAGTAAAAAAAAACCTTTGAAATAATTTATTTAAGACTTTTCCCTTGAGTAATTTAGAATTTGTGTCATAAGTAATTTACAACATTTTGGTCAGAATTTTATTAGATGTAATTTAAGAAAATACCTAGTATATGATAGGTTATTTGGAAACTTGTCTCGATATGATCACTATGTTTGTGTATATTTCTTTATCAAAGTCACTCTATTAAACTTGTGTTATCCTGCATCATAGGGTAGATCTTTGCCAACATAGTCGATTAAAAAAATCTTATTTATCAAGCAATATAAAAGAAGAAGAGAAATTACAATTTCAAATTTTCCTTTAATTAAAAAAAAACTATCGCATCTTCTCGGCCCTTTCCGTCAAACTTCGGATATGATATATGATAGCCGAGATGTTCCAAATGATTCAAATTTTCTGCCGATTGCAACAGCAATAATATCCTGTTGGATGGTCTTGTATTTTAAAGTGGCATTAAATGGGTCATATACCGTATCGAATTCCTATATCGTATTGCAAAATCTGACAGGAAAACCTGTATTATAACAGACTCCAGTGTTGTAATTTAAACGACGCAATCTCCTCAATGTGACAGATAAGTGGCATTAGGTGTTGTAAGAATTTTGCACGGTGATATCATACGTTTCTCAAGGAGTATTAGTCCAGTAAAGAAAAGGTCATTACGGAATCACACAAAGTGAAAACATATAACCTTGAAAAGGTATTGTTGAAAAATATTCGTTGTTATTATAATAATTGTCGCAGGGTAAAATATTTCTGGTAGAACAGAAACAAACTCTGGGCTTGGTTCGATGTTTTTATCGCCGTTCCTGGACGACGATATATACAATTGACAAGATTTGAACAGTTTTACTTGTACACCGTCTGCCTTTAGCCAATCAAATTGAATAATTCAATATCACATGATAACAAAATGGACATAAAAACTTCAATGAGGGATCCTAAAATATAAAACTTGCCAGCCCGCATAGCCCGCATAGCTCAATCGGTTAGAGCGCGTGACTTGTAATCTCGACATTGTGGGTTCGATTCCCGGGCTGGCCAACTAAAATTACTAATCAGTCTTTCGGATGAGACTTTAAATCGAGGTCCCGTGTATGGGTGCTTAAACACTTGGCACGCTAAAGAACCAGGAGAAGCTTCTGGAATTGGGGCATCTTTCTGTATCTGTAATTGCACTATCCTCCAAAATCTAAAATGACTAATACTCTTCTGGAGGACTCGCCCATATGGGCAACCGGTGGCGAGTATAAATAAACGCAAATACACACACACCTAAAATATCATTCATTCATTCTTTCCTTAAATGGACTCGCCCAATCGCCATGTTTTGTCGGGTTACTTATTCGTACAACTAAATAATACCATTATCAATGTACGAACTCAGTACCAGTCTGTAGGCTTATGTAGGATTGCAATATTTTTTGCTACATGTCATTTCTGATTTAGAGAATGTAGTCTAAATAAGAGTATATTTCCAAAACTTGCACTTAAATAAAAAAAAAATAACTGCTGTCATCCGGGCGAGTTTGATATCATGAGAGTTTTTTTTATTGCGTCATGCCTATAAGATAGCAGGTCAGTTATAGTCCATTAAAAAAAACAAAAAAACTTCGCATAACAGTCGACGGTGTATACATGTAGAACGTAAATTCCATATATAGAATGCAGGAATTAAACATTCACAGACATCAATTTTAATGTGCAGCAAGTAAGTATTGTTAATTCCGCGTATAGCTAAATACTTTTGCCGATTGATACACTTATTAAGTAGCGCATGAAGTCGAACTCATTGTACTACGCGCTTAGTCATTGTGGTATTTCACGGTGCATATCCATATCGGTACCCTCTTTGCGAAATCTGCTCAAACGGTACCCTCTCTGAACATGCACAGGTCATTCTCTGCTAAAAACAAACCAGTGATGGAAACCAAGCTAGTAAAATTTCATTGTAATAAGGAAAGGAGGTATGTCACGTAGAAAAGATGTATACCACGGAACACTAGGATGTTTTATTTATGTGCTGATTTGTCATGTGCCCGATTTTCATGAACTGCAACTTCACAATAAGCTACAAAAAATCGACGTGTCTTGCTTCGCCCATCACCTCGACATATTTTTCGGGCTGAAATGAGCCTGTGACTTGATTATATATGCATCATACATATTTAATATGTTCATATACATATCATCTTCGGACAAATGGCAGTATAATGTCAAAAATAAATGTAAAATTCATAAAAACACCCTACTTTCGGTTTTGCAGCGGCACGGGCTACCTCTCTTCATTTGAATTTTTATATCACAGGTACCCTCTCTTTTTTCACACATAGGTACCCTCAAAGCACGACATATGCTTTTATTTGCGTTAATCATTAAGTATGTAATGTTTACATAAAAGTAAAAAGTATTACATACACGCTTAACGATTAACGCAAATAAAAGCATATGTCGTGCTTTGAGGGTACCTATGTGTTCAATAATGAGAGGGTACCTGTGATATAAAAATTGAAATGAAGAGAGGTAGCCCGTGCCGCTGCAAAACCGAAAGTAGGGTGTTTTTATGAATTTTACATTTATTTTTGACATTATACTGCCATTTGTCCGAAGATGATATGTATATGAACATATTAAATATGTATGATGCATATATAATCAAGCCACAGGTTCATTTCAGCCCGAAAAATATGTCGAGGTGATGGGCGAAGCAAGACTAGTCGCTTTTTTGTAGCTTATTGTGAAGTTGCAGTACATGAAAATCGGGCACATGACAAATCAGCACATAACTAAAACATCCTAGTGTTCCGTGGTATACATCTTTTTTACGTGACATACCTCCTTTCCTTATTACAATGAAATTTTACTGGATTGGTATCTATCGCTGGTTTGTTTTTAGCAGAGAATGACCTTTGCATGTTCAGAGAGGGTACCGTTTGAGCAGATTTCGCAAAGAGGGTACCGATATGGATATGCACCGTGTATTTGTCTCCCAGATTCTGACACAAAACAAAAAATATATCAGAACTGAAACGGAATGGTAGAGTAAAGCAAGAATTTTTGTTGGCTTTATGTGTTGATAACACACAATAAAGATATTAAGCAAGAAATGAAATATTATTTCTATATACATGGCTGAACGGCGATTCCAAGCATTTTTGGAAACGTTAATACTTGTTATATACACAATCGACGCGGAATTAAAAAAAAATAAAGTTTCCTTTTAAAAGGAAAGGCTTGCACAGTTGTGCCTTCATCCCAACCCTTTAAAATTGTGTGTTTTTTTGGTCTCAATTTATTATCACATTTTTTTTTTAAATTATGTTATTTGTATATCATAAAGGGTTTATTTAGTTGGATTTTTTTTTGGAAAACCGAATATTTTTTGTCAAAACGATTTGAAATCTATTCTCTATTGTATAAAACTAATAAAGAAAATGATCAATCGTAAAAATACTATATAACGTGATACTGAAGGAAAACAAGTGTGCACCATTCATTTCCCCTTTTTCGCATCGAAATCATTCCTTTGCTTTATAGACAAGTAAATGCACTAAAATACTTCGTTACGTGGTACCAATTAATAAGCATGTATCAACTATGTTACACGATCACGAAATAGACGATATCAGCACCAAACTCCTCACAGCTGTTACGTCACGCTTTGCTACTTTAACTGTACAGATCAGGGGAAGTAACCGCTGCGAGGAGTGGGAAGGTTAATGATATGCATGGGCTATTTTTAGATTACCTCACCATTACGGTTTAAACCGATAAATCAAGTAAAAATAGAAATCCTATTTATATAAACAAACTGGGATTACCGAAGTAACTAAAATAGCTTAGATTTCCGTAATATTACTTCGTCTGATTCCGCAGTATGACGGAATCGCCCGAATTGTCACGATTGCAATCGGAACTACATCGGCTATTATCATTAATCCGAAGAGTGACGGAAAAGGCCGAAAAGTTGCGATTGGCACGATTGGAGCTGGTTTCCCGTTCAATCATGCACCAACAGATGTAAGCAGGAAACCACCTAACCGGAACAAGTTTTCCATATGAAATGGCTTGCAGCCGTGGCTGCAAGCCAAAAATACGTAAATAAGATATACAATCAATATCTTAATTGCTTGGCCATAGACTACACGTGTATATTTAAAAGAAAATCAAATAAAATACAATTAAAGAATATGTAGAATTATATACCTATCAATTAAAATTTCAGTGGCGACGCCATTTTCAATGTAACCAAATGATATAAGGCGGGTTATTCCGATATCAAACAATCGCAACTTTTCGGATTAATAATACGGAAGCGGTGCATGAAATACCGAATGACACCTTCAAAACGGAAAAATGACCGATTTTTTAACCGATTTCCCCGTTCATAAGCTTTGCCTAATTTCATATTATTTGTATTCTTCCATTTCTACTATTTTTATAACTACATGTTCTTTATTCGTGTTCAAATTTTATTTTGATTGTTCTAACACATCAATGCTTGTTATTTACAACATCATGCACTGGTAACCCTCA
Organism: Ruditapes philippinarum; assembly: GCF_026571515.1. Lineage (NCBI taxonomy): Eukaryota > Metazoa > Mollusca > Bivalvia > Venerida > Veneridae > Ruditapes > Ruditapes philippinarum. Next base: position 198,295 of record NW_026859100.1, on the reverse strand, counting down.
CTGGGATTATCCGATATTAACCCTTACAGAATGATGTTTGTTGAAGTAACTATATTTACAAAACTTTCGATTTGAATTTTATTTTCATAAAACCCCGTTTAAGATTGTTTACCAAACACTCTCCAACACAAACAATTGAAATCTAATTGACAAAGTTTGTTTTGAAGTTTTTTTTTTCTATTCTTTTCAGTCATCTCTACATATTATACTGGCAATTAAAGGAAATCCAGATGAAAAGAATTCCCCAGTTGGTCGTCAAAAACATGTAGATGTGCCATATTTATAACAATAAATGTCCGAAAGCTTTCAAAGACGGTTGTTTCTGAATCAAACTCCAGTCTATTAATTACACACAAATGCGGTATAACGTTCACTATTCCCAGGACAGGTTTTAATCGAGATAAATCTTATCAAAACGAGACATGTCGCCATTTTGTTTTTGTTCCGAAAACGAGGCTCATTGTTGATGTCTATTAATCGGAATGCTTTTGGTTTAAAGGTCGATCTTTATTGCTTAGTTGATTCTTGATTTATGTTTAGCATTTGGAGAGAAAATATTCCGGGAAAGGACAAAAGGAAAAGGATAGTTTTAAATTAGCACTTTGAATAATAAAATTGCTGTAATGAAATCGTTAATATACACATATGGCAAATCACTATAGTTGACTAGGATTGTTTAATTATATAAAACAACAAATAATACACGGTCAAAAGTATCGACAGAAAGCCTTGGAAAAATTCTGAGAAATCTTTGCAGATATTTTTCTTTTGTATATAATTCTCGTGTACGTTCTTACTAAACCTAATAACATTATTTTAGAAATTAAATTAAAACAACAGTCGGTGTGCCAACATACATGTAAATTTAAAATAGTCTGTATGGAAAAGAGAATGGCAAGTTGAAACTTTAGTTCCATAAAAAAGGAATGTTACTATTGTATCAACGGTTTTAAACAAGTAATACAAAAACATCTGACTTTCCACCATAATTTTCCCCGTGCTTATAGCAATTGCAAATTGTTTGTCCTTTCCGTTTAACTCCGGGTAATGGTCATTAGTAATCAGCGAGTAGGAAGGAATGCAGGTCCATGTCAACATTTTTATTTTGACAAAATTGTGAACCGCTATGAGAAATCTCTTAAAATCTCTCTTTGAAAATGATCTTAAAATTTCCTCCCACATATCGACTGATTCGCTTCTGTAAAGTATTTTGTAGTTGGTTTGAAGTGACATTATGCTGATTTCGCTATGAAGCCGTGTTGCATTAGTAACATGTTTCGAAAGAGTGACTACATGTATTATAATGGTGATTAATATAACCAATTATTGGTAATGTAAAACGTTAAGAATTAAATATAAAAACTACCTAAATTTATAAAAAGGACTGTCCCACTTTTTTTTAAATATTGAACGTTACCGATATATTCCGAACGACATTTATAGAAATGTACGTGGGTCGCGTAGCTTATTGGTTATTATTTGCTTAGTAAAATATAACATTGAACACAATTATTACAAAATGTAAACTTATTTTGACTTTTTACTTTGCACTCACATTTACACTTGGAGGGACATAATTTCTTGTTTTAATGCTAAAAAAACACAATCAAATATACTTGTACACATCCGGGGATGAGCTCACCACCAAAATTGATTGTGAGTTTTTTTCTGTAACACTTGCACTCATCTTAATTCACTTTTTCTTTTTACAATAAACTATAATGAATCGATTAGAAGCACAGATATCCATAATCAGGCAAAGACTGCTTAGGAATGGGCAATTTGTAAATAATCAAAGCGCTAGAGGCACTTTGTTACATTTCTATAGTTTGAAAAATCAAAATCAATTTTTGTCATACAAAACAAATTTTTTTGAAATATTTATGAAATCAGTTCAAAATAGTTGGTAAAAATGCCATTAAAATCGGGTGCAACCAGTCGTTTGAAATTTAAATACAACTAATGCACTACAAAAAGATTTTGTTAAAGACTCGTAAATAAATGATAAGCGGAATAATATTCAAATAGTGGAATCCTTGTCACCTTAGCCATCACAGATCTTAAAATTCCGTCTAAACTATTTGTTTGGCATGTCACTTCTCTTTCGGTATAAGCATGAATTAAAAATATTTAATTGCGGAGCAAAATAATTACATGCGGGACTACCAAAAACAAACAAGACAACATGATTCGTACATACTTTAACGTTTATTACATAAAACAAAACGTGAACATCAATTACTAGTATATAATACATTGATCAGAGGAAAGAAAACTTTTCAAATGTATGAATTTGAATAATTTTAAGAGAATTCCGAACAAAGTAAAAAGTTCAGTCATTTCTGACGAAGGGAAACAAACGGGTTTTCGAAGAGCAATATATTAATGTGTTGTTTCAAAAAAAATTAGTCAATAAGGTTAATGGTAAAGCACAAATCTAATAAAATCCGCGTTAACAAACGATCTGCTACTCTTGTCTGTGATAAACTAATTTTAAGCTAATCCCTCGAAACTTAATATCAATATCTGAATATGTTATCCAGTATCATAAATGTAAAATTTCGACAGTTAAATACTAGTATGTCTTTTTCTTCGCACACATTTACGCATAAGACATTTTTTATTTCCCTCCATCTTGAAATGACGTCATCGTTTTACTTAGTCTCTGATTGGACAGTTCACTGTTCAACGTAAACAACACGAGTAACCTGAAATGTGACAGTAAATCACATTTTAGTTTAATCTCCAAATAAAACATTTGTAATAAAAAATGCGTGAAAGTGCACCAAGAATATAATAAATATATAATATACATGTACTAGTATATAAGATATATCATAATGAAACAATTATTAGGAAAACAAATGTATAGATAAAATGAAGTAACGCTATATAATGATGTTTAGAAATCATTCTGTTTTTCTTCACTGTTCTTTACTGCATATAAAATGGACAAGTCTTTAAACTTTTAAATGCTTCATGAAAAATGAAAATAAACTTGATTAAATAATGACAGTTTAAATGGTTGCAAAAAAGTACATTCCAGGTAAGCCACACGAAGGAGAACATCAAGTACACTTTTTATCTCTCAAATAGCACTTTAATAATATGTACTATTGTTTTTTGTTTTTTGGTTTTTTTTGTTTTTTTTTTCTTTTTTTTGATTAACGAGAAAAGTTTGAAACAATTCAATTTTTACAAACAAACAATCACAATCAGTCAAAAACTCAATCAATCAATCGATCGATCGATCGGTGAATAAATCAATCAATCAAACATTTTAGACATGGGTAGAGCTCGCTCGCTCACGTTTATAATTTGAGACGAATTCTATTTGATTAGGAATGATGTCATCAGCGCTATAGAACCTAGGTGTTCCTTTCTCATCAGTGAAAACAGAATCGGTATTAGCAGGTTCCATATCAAAATCATCCAGATTGGCATTATTAACATATTCATCCACTGCAAGGTCAAGGTTGAATTTCTTGCTTTCCTGAGAGTGACCTACGTTACGGACTTTAGGAACGTCATCAGCCGTATATTCTATGACCGGATCAGTGCTAATATTTTCTATACTAGATTTTATTAGTTCATTTGACTCACTTTTAGGTTTTGAAGGACCGACGGGCGAATTCGATTTAGGAGTCGGTTCAATCTTGGACTTAGACGCAGACAAGCCAGATTTTATAGAAATTGAAGTAATAAAAGAGGATGGATGACTTTTCGGGTTGAGAGAATTTAGTAGAGACTGATTCAATTTTGAAGGATCTGCCATGCTACAATCAAGATCTGTTTGTGAACTACTATCAACAAATCGTCTACGAAAACATGATTGCTCATCTGACGGCAGCATGGTAATTTGGTTAACAAAAGAATTTAAATCATTGTCAATCTCTCCGCTTACTGTGACTGAATCTCGCCGTTTTGTCGGCGGCGACGGATCTGTCTCTGGTATACATTCATGCATCATGTTCGGCTCCCGCACGTTGTAACCGACCGGTATGTTGAGCATGTGGGATAGGCGTCTACCAACGGATCTGGCAAAATTGATGTTCTTCTCAGAAAGTCTTCTTAGTGTGCTTGTCTTCGATTTACCATCAGATAAGGTGCTCACTCGTCTTAACTAAAAGCAAAAAAATAAAAAATAATCAGCTCTTTGCTTATTCTTGATGCAAATTTCATCTGTCTTGGAAGACCGGCTGGTGTATTCGATTTAGGAATCGGTTCAATCCTGGACTTACATGCAGACAAGCCGGCAGATACATGTAAATGTTACAACAGAAAGCTGGGACCAAAAGTTATATTTTTTGGTCCCAGCAGAGAACTGTATATTTGTGAATAAATTTGCATTGCTTATTGTGAAATGATCTTTAATTGTTACATTTTCAAAAACATTTTTAAACTGGCAAAAACAACATTTTTATATATTTCATGCACATATATGTTATTTGTAAAAGCAATCCGAATCTAGTGCAATCTGAATCACATTTTTTTTTCTTTATAGTGACAAAATGAAAAACAAAATGACATATTCTTAATGTGTCCTTGGAGAGAAGAATCAAGTTATATAAGTTTTAGAATTTGAGAAAATATCTGTTTTGTGTGATCCAGAAGTACTTTAATGACAATTTTTCCGAAAACTCTTTTTAATGAGGCTTTAATGTTTTCAAATGATTTTTCTCTCCACATGTAGTTATTCTAATATCTCTGTGTATTGTTGTGAAATTATCAATGTACATTTTTCACCTTCTTATCTATTTTAATGCAACCAGAATTTACTGTCATGATTAAAAAAAAAACAGCAACAACAAAAACACACAAAAAACTGGAACATGAAGTATGACAATAGTTTGATGTTTAGAAAAGAGATGACACCAGTTGCTGCAGCCATAAAGACTCAAAAATATATTTTAAAATAAAACATTTTTACTCAGGTGATTCATATTGCCTTCACTACTGTTTTGAAAACTTGTCGACTTTTATGTTTCATTTATAAAAACATGTTTGTTAGGATGTAAAATAATGAAATTAGACTCAAACTGCAAATTGTATAACTATGAATTTTAATCTTTGGATAAAATATTTATTTATACATGAGGTAGGTATATAATGACCTAATATATTTGAAAATATTATTATGTCATTCTTATTCTATAACGGATAGGAAAGTTATACGGGCCTCTTTGGCGCCAAACAATAAAGCGCCATCTTGGAAATATTTATTGTATATAAATATGACATTACGATATGTGAAAAAAAATCGAAAATAAGCATGAATTCTAAAATAAAAGAAGTCCAACCTTAACTGTCACGCATGCGCATACAATCCAAGACACAAGGAGTATTAATACAGTAACAGCCATGACGGACGCTATGGCGACCTTTTCGGCACACAGTTGTCCTTTCAACTTCGAAGTGACGCCGTCTGCAAAATAATATTAATTAAATGAAAGTTTATTTACCATAAAATTAAAAAAATATACATTCTTTTTTTTTTGGCAGAAAAAAGTACGACAAAATACACGTTCCACGTTTTGCAATAAGTGGTTCATGCTAGAATTCATTTTCTGCTATTTGTTTTATTTTCCTCTTTGTAATTTGTTTTCACTTAAAATATATCAATAAACAACCCAATGAAGGTTTCTTTTCATTCCTCTTTTTAACTTTCTTTCTTAATACTTCATACTTACAAATAAAATCATTTGCCTTCGAGGATTTCACTTTAAGTTTCGTCGCACACGTCACTTTTTCAAATATTTCGTCGACGTCATCATCATCATCATCATCACCATCATCATCATCGCCGTCATCTCTCCGTTTACGACCCCAGCCCTCTACAGTACCACACACTTTCTATAAATCGAAGCAAATTTAGTTATTAAATAATTTTCGCTTGACATTATCAATAAATTTTAATATTAAGTTTGGGATGTCCGATTAAGAAACAGAACATACAGTTTAGAACAAATATGGAAACAAAAAGACGTTAATAAAATCTCAACATATATTAAATGTTACAATATTTATAAGAAAACTGTACTGATCTCCGATAAACATGTTTCAAAGTTTTAAAATAACTCACGGCCAAAAATAGCTTTTAAGAAAACAACAATAGTCACAAAAATGCAATGACGCCGAAATAGTCTAAGATGACGTCATTAACATCCTGTTACATCAGTGCTTTTGAAAAATCTTTTTGTATAAAGTTTGACACAAAATTGGGGTATCAGATATCAAATGTGAAAAAAAAATTTGCTAAAAGTTACTTTATGACATTCTCCCTTACAAACAGCCACGTTACAAGTAAACGATACATCTACTTCCGTTGCATCATCTAAACTTGTCGGCTGAAATGCTTGAAAACCGGAAGTGATGTCACCTCTTGCCTTTTTCTCAAAATTTGGAAATAGCTGTTCATCTTGGGAACACCTAGATAAAAAGAGTTTTTTAAAGAGACAGTCAAACAAACTAACAAAAACATACCAAAAATAACACAAACAAAGCATTTTGTTTCAAACTTTATAAAATGTTTGGTGTTTCTAAGAGATAGTAATTTAGGGCGGAAAACATTTGCTCAAATTCAAAAAAGAAAATTGTTAATTGACAACCGATTGTCTTTTTCAATAAATTGTTCATGGTGAAATATAGCAATGGTTATTTTACTAAATTACTTACTCATTTTCAACCAAGTTGATCATTTCTGCTCTACAATCCTTGGCTTTTATATCAAAATCGTCTGCAAAAGTAACATATGACATGATTATGAAAGCCGTCTGCAATGTATGACATGATTTCCAAATTCAAAGTCGTTTGCAAACAAATGGCATGACTACTAAAATTCGTCTGCAAAAACGTGAAATGATTATCAAAGTCGTCTGCAAACATATGCCATAATTAAGAATGTCGTCTGCAAACATATGCCATGATTATAAAGGTCGTCTGCAAACATATCACGTGATATTGATTGATTATCAATCATCAATGTCGTCTGCAAACAAATGGCATGATTATTAAAGTCGTCTGCGAACGAATGATATGAGTTTCGAAATCGCATTGACAATCCGTCTTACTTCTCTATAAAGTATTAGGTGATCTGTCATTATTGCACACAAAAATGAATATATTAGGAATATTCAAACACATAGGAAACTTTCAAAACAACAATATCTCACCAAGGTAGGGGTTATCCAGCTTTAATGACAGCAATACTTGGTCGCTCAAGGAGACTTCATCAACAGATTTGAAAGTTTCTGATGCCAGTATACGCATGCTTACTGTCGGTCGTACAGTTTTGTTCACCGAGCTCCCATCTACCTTCTCCCTGCCGGAAGTTAATAAACACCAAACAAAAACATGTGAAGATTCTCCTCGAACAAGATATTGATATAAACATGTACATATGTACATATAATTATACCCCCACAAACGAAGTTTAGGGGGGGTATATAGGAGTCAGCTTGTCGGTCGGTCGGTCGGTCGGTTGGTCGGTCGGTCCGTCGGTCGGTCCACATCATGGTTTCCAGACGATAACTAGAGTTTGGAATGAGGTATTGTAATCAAACTTGGTATATAGCAACCTTATGTGGAAACTCCGGTTGGTATTGCATTTGGACCCCCTGGGGTCAAGGTCAAGGTCACCGTTACTAAAAATAGAAAAATGGTTTCCGGACAATAACTAGAGTTAGGAATGAGATATTGTTATCAAACTTGGCGTATAGCTAGCTAATATGAAGACCTGGGTTGGTATTGCATTTGGGCCCCCTGGGGTCAAGGTCAAGGTCACCGTTACGAAAAATAGAAAAATGGTTTCCAGAAAATAACTTTACTTAGGAATGAGATACTGTAATCAAACTTGGTGTATAGCAAGCTAATATGAAGACCTGAGCTGGTATTGCATTTGGGGTATAGCAAGCTAATATGAAGACCTGAGCTGGTATTGCATTTGGACCCCCTGGGGTCAAGGTCAAGGTCACCGTTACTAAAAATAGAAAAATGGTTTCCGGACAATAACTAGAGTTAAGAATGAGATATTGTTATCTAACTTGGCGTATAGCAAGCTTATATGAAGACCTGGGTTGGTGTTGCATTTGGGCCCCATGGGGTCAAGGTCACCGTTACGAAAAATAGAAAAATGGTTACCAGACAATAACTTTACTTAAGAATGAGATACTGTAATCAAACTTGGTGTATAGCAAGCTAATATGAAGACCTGAGCTGGTATTGCATTTGGACCCCCTGGGGTCAATGTCAAGGTCACCATTACTAAAAATAGAAAAATGGTTTCTGGACAATAACCAGAGTTAGGAATGAGATATTGTTATCAAACTTGGCGTATAGCAAGCTTATATGAAGACCTGGGTTGGTATTGCATTTGGGCCCCCTGGGGTCAAGGTCACCGTTAGGAAAAATAGACAAATGGTTTTTGGACTATAACTAGAGTTAGGAATGAGATATTGTAATCTAATTTGGTGTAAAGGAAGCTTATATGAATACCTGGGTTGGTATTGCATTTGGACCCCCTAGGGTCAAGGTCACCATTACAGTGTTACTAAAAATAGAAAAATGGTTTCCGGACAATAACTAGAGTTAGGAATGAGATATTGTTATCAAACTTGGCGTATAGCAAGCTTCTATGAAGACCTTGGTTGGTATTGCATTTGGGCCCCCTTGGGTCAAGGTCAAGGTCACCCTTACGAAAAATAGAAAAGTGGTTTCCGGACAATAACTAGAGTTAGAAATGAGATATTGTAATCTAATTTGATGTATAGGAAGCTTATATGAAGACCTGGGTTGGTATTGCATTTGGACCCCCTAGGGTCAAGGTCACTGTTACAGTGTTACTTAAAATAGAAAAATGGTTTCCGAACAATAACTAGAGTTAGGGATGAGATATTGTAATCAAACTTGGTGTATAGCAAGCTTATTTTGAGACCCCAGTTGCGATTACAATTAATTGAAATATTTCTTTGTACATATTTGATAGTTTGAGTTCAAATTTTTCTTCAGACTACTTTTTTTCAAAAGGTCAAAGTTGCTGGTGGGGGTATTAATCACCTTCAGTGATAAGTCTAGTTTGAACATATTCTGTAAGAATTGGATGTTTACGATATACAAAAAAGAGGAAAGTCTCGCGCGCATCATGTACCAACATGAATCAAATAGAATTTTTATTTTAAAAAATCAATTTATTACAATCTTAAATCACGTTTACGATTGCATAAAATGACAAGACAAATCGCACGATGGAGAAAACGCGATGGTTCAATACAACTGCAATAGAAATGAGATGGTACTATAGCAATACTACATAATATGATGAATTCCATTTCAAAATCATGTCACCGTTTATTTATCACCCGGACATCGTGTATCGAAGCCTTCAAGGTTAGGGCAATATAAAAAGTCATCATTTTCAAGCGTTACACAGCACATATAATTATTTTATCAATTAGTATTAATATGATTTAATATATCATCAGTACTTACTCTGGAAACACTACCGCTGACACATAGAGGTCGCTAGTATCTACGAGGCACATTACCGGTATTACTTTGTCACTTCCGGTCTGGTACCGGATCTTCTTTTGAACAACTATGCGGAATTTAGCGTCCTATTATATAAATAAACATAATTTTGATTACGTTCGTTTCTGATTTTATAATTTTGTTTTCATTTTTATTAAGTTTGTTACAATTACAATTTGTTCAGACAGGCTACCCGGAACGTAAGTAAAGACTTAACTTTATCTAGATAAAAATGTATTTGTATTAAAATAAAAATCCGGCTCTTGACTAACTACATTGTGTACCATTTTATCCATGTATTCTTGTACCACGATGCATTTGAATAATTTAATAAATTTAAGTTTTGTTAAATAGTGATAAACTTATTAAAAGACTCACATATTCAATATTGCACATCTTAAAATCAAACTCGTAACTCCTTTTCTCCGCGACAGTGGTTCTGCTACAAGAGGTATCACGTCCTTGTATAAAAATGAGTCCGTCCTCCGCAGCATTCTCTAATTGTATAATTACGCGTTGAGACGCACAACTGACAACCGTCACTGAAATATGTAAATAGTCCGGCATTTTGTTATTTTCATGATTTATAATATAAATACATGTAAGGCTAATGCATAAAAATAAGGCTCACGAAACTAAAATTCCTTAAAGTTTATTTCTGACGTAGGCAATTTATATTTATTATATACTTTGATTTACCTACGTGCATTAGAATAAACTATAGAAACAGTCAAACTAAATTAAATATTGGAACATTAACGATTTTTTTTTCAAACCGACATATTAAGGTATTCATCCAGTTGATAAAAATATTTTCTATCTAAATATACATATCTTCACTTAAATGTACACAATATAAATAACAACAGAAAAAATATACCATTTGGAGAAAATGTTGCGTCGCAATTGGCGGCCTGGAATTGAATGACAAAAAACAACCCCAATTGCAACAAACGCATGCTGATTTTCTAGAATTCTAGAACTTCTGGTGGCGTTCTAGAACTGCCTTTGTTATTATTTCTGAAATAAATTGGACAACGCCAAGTTGTACATTATGTGTATATTTCTACTTTATACCATTGGAGCTAAAACAAAATTTAAACGCTTTCATTTTCGGGTCTTTTTGCACAATGAAAAAAAGGATTATTTTGGAAAATTAAAGCGAGTGAATGATCTGAAATTTTGCACACAAGTTGTTATCCAAACCATCATAAAATAGTTCATAAACACATAAGAAGCACCCCCATGATAGTGTTGCTAGATCTTTGACTTTTTCGTTTAATATTTGTTTAAGCATTCATATGTACATGAAAACCTTTGGTGCGTAGGCTATAAAATTTGAAACTGAACTACTTTTAAAACTTAAGCTTCCAGTCAACTACCGGATATAAACATATGGAAAATCTTTTATCTCCAGAACAAACATTGATAAAATTATCTCTAATTGTTGCGTTTTACTATTCTTATGCAAACAATGTCTCTAATATTTTATGTGCAAAAGAGAAATAAATGTTTACCTTAAGGTTGACGACTGTATAGGAAAATACGAGGATTCTTAACATCTAGAATATAGCTTCCCGATTTAGCGCAAACAACACAAATAAACGGTTACGGTGATTGAACGGAGTTTATTCTGACCATTCAGCGGTTTATTAGTTAAAGTAGTGACGTGTGCAAAGTGTAAATTCAATTAAACGTTGACAGCTAAAAACATTGGTAACAACACATGAACACACTTACATTAATTATTCATAAGTTTTGATGATAATTTGCTTTATAATTGATAATTAGATTACTAGACAAAATAATGTGGAATATAGTCTCGTGTATACATAATGCTTTTATGCTACTATATACAAATGTTTACACCTATATATTGTAAATAAATAAAACAAATTGAACTAAACAATGCAACTGAATAATAAAATTTCATAGCATAGATAAAGATTGGATATAAATCTCTAGTCTATGATCCTCTTTTTAGCAAAAACGTTATTTCATCATTTTATTTAAATCCGTTTTGTGATCAATCGAAAATACTTTTTTTGATAATTTGTTTGTTTTGAAATCCAAAAAATGCTTAAAACAAACGAATCAGTAAATACTCTTCCAGGACACGTAGAAAGATGCTACTGCATTGACTGTTGTTTAGTTAGTACATTTTTACAATTATTAAGTTCCATGATTTTTAAAACATTTCGACATTTCTTCAGATGTGCCAGGTCTGTCCACGTTAAAAGTTCATTGTGTGAGACCTTACTGGATGCTTTTAAATTTCTCTCAGCCTTATTACTAGTAGCTTCAGACGTCTCATTAGAATTAGTTTTCTCATCTCTTAATTTATCCACATCAACTTGAGATTTCTTGACATCAGATCTTTTATTTGAAAGTGTATTTCCAGTATTGCTGACTGCGCGCTGTGAAATTCCCACTTTTGGCGGTTCTGTGTTTGGGAGAGTTGTCGCCCTTTCCATTCTAAAATAAATTCGAGAGAAAAACGTCTTTAAGTTGACTGATAAAACACACACGTAAAATTATAAGTAAATTCTGATTTAATATAATTTAAATATTTATAAGAAAATTAAAAAGAGCTATATTTCATCATATTAATTTAAATCAATATTTGAAATTAAAGAAATGTTGAAAATAGTTACGTATTAGTCGACTAAGACATATTTTATTTCAAGATGGGCAATGCTTGATTTGATATAGGTATTATTTTAATTTTCATAAGCATTAACCTTTAGATGTATTTCTGTAATTTCTTACATAAATTTATATAAAAAAATATAAAATACACACCCTAGTTTCAAGTTATCTTCTTTCCCGTCGACTTCGTGGATATTTGACAATTTCCGTAACTGCTCGGTCCTCTTCAACAATTTTCCGGTGGCAATTACGGCAAGGCTTAATGATGACACAAGAACCAGTAAAATCACTATAAGACCGAGGATAAATGCTAAATGAGCTATACATACGCTGTCATCATTATCCTTATCTGAAAGAAAACAAATACATGTATTACATTTATAATCAACGGTGTCTATTTTTTTAGAAGTTAGTACAATTGTCAAAACAGAAATTTTGCTTAACACTATAAACAAAAATCTCTATGAATATTAGGGCTGAATATTGCAAAGAATTATCTAAGAACCTAACGATAATTTATTAGAAGACTTGGAATGGGGCTAGTACGACAATGCACTAACTTAGAATTTTAGGTATGATTTGACGTTTTATATTAAATAATAAACATTAAATGAAAATATTTGAATGCATAAAATTAAAAGTTGATGCCGTTCGGATGATCAGATTATTTTACATATCAATTGAATATATGTACATGTACGAAGATTGTCCGGTAAGTTCATATACTTCTTCAGTTATTGCTCTAAAACAATACATACGTTTTACAAATTTTGTCAGCAAATATATATACATTACATATTTAAAAAACACATTTACAAAAAATGTAAATGAGCTTCGATCAACGTTAGCATAAATAGTCTTTACACACAACATATTTATATTTATCACATAAACTGCGGCGCAGGAGTGTAATAAAGCCATTTAATAAAAACGATATTACACTAGTGTAATAACACTTTGACGTGACGTCATTTGCAGTATATATAAACATAGAGTTAAAACGCGCTAATGTTAGCGTCAATGAAAAATTACTCTTTTTAACAGTTTACTGTTTCTTATTTTATATATGTGATAAAAGGAATATTATATTCGTGTAGATTCAATACTAAATTTATTGAACTCGTTGAATAAAACAATATTATGCTCGCCAGACGCTCGCATAATATGATTTTATTCAACTCGTTCAATAAATTTAGTATTAATCTACACTCATTCAATATCCTTTATACATCGTCATGGAGCACGTTGACAACGCCAACGGCGTCAAATAAACGTCACGTTCTCACTCCTGATAGCGCCCATGCGATTTAACGCATTTCTAACGTCGGCTGACTCATTTCCGGTCTTTACGTGTATACGTATATTGCAACCCCCAAAAGAAAATACTTTTTTTATTCGAGTTAACTCGTACTTTATTCTATATATCGTTATTATAACGGATTTAATTATAATACAAACAAAAATTAGGATATGATAATAAAAACGGCTATGATTTGACATGACATAACAGTTTAAATACATTACTCTTTACAATTAATAATCCATTAATTATCAATAAATAAAAATAAAATGTACCTATTGGTGTTAGGTCAATGTCCGTCCCTACCGACATTGACGTTCCGACATTCAGATCTTCAAACGCGACGTCCTCTTTAACTTCGCGTTTCTTTCTTCGACCCCATCCTGTTTCGTCTCCACAAACTTCCTAATGAAAATTTAAAAAAAAAACACCAAAATTAAGCAAATATTCGTCAGATCGTGTTTCTTTGACAAAACGAATCGCTGTGAAGTCGGAACGAATAATATATTTTGGCTTGTTTAATTTGAAAAATGAAATGTCTCCATGTTATGCCAAATTTATGACTTTGTATGCAACACTGGGAAGTAAATTTATCTAGTTCATGTACATATGTTTTATATTTTGATTAGGAATAAGAATTGTAAAAAATATTAAACAAAAAATGATCATGGACATTATTTTTTATTCGCCTACCTCTACACAAAGTCCACGGCACACTTGTACTGTGCACGTGAAAACCATCTCAACGCTGCCACTGCCGAGATCTGTTGTACGGAACGCGCCGAACGTTGACGTCACGACGCCTTGTGTCACGTGAACAAAATTCGGAAATAGGTCAGTATCAGCAGCACAGCTTAAATAGAGAACGTCATTTATCATAAGTTGCGGGCCTTAAGTGCTTTATGTTTTAAGTATGGAGTGCAGTACTAATAACTAAATAATAAACATTCTCTGTTTATTTAGCTCCACGACTTAATAAAATTGTCTAAGAACCAGATCAACCAAGAAATGTTTTCTATTTTGCGATTCTGATTAATATTACCTACTGATATCAAGTTGGTGGGCTTTCATTTTATACACATAAATACGGGAAATAAATCTATAAGTGCTCAGAAGTTATCTCCCTTATTATAAGTTTCCATTTAAAAAGAAAACACATGATAAATTTTAGTTATTGAAAGAATATTATTTAGGTAAACTAGAAATCACATGTATCACATTCATTTTTAAACACATTATTTTATCAAATACAAATATGACGATTTGTATCATCAAAATAGTTTTGTCAATATGTTCGGATAATAATCATTAGTAATTAATATCCATCATAAAGCAAATGAATATTCATACTGAGAGAGGTAAATTTTACATAAAGTTGATATAGCCTATATCATGTATATGTTCAATAAGTTTATACAAATTGTTTTAGTTCGATTGTGTTGGAAGCTATAAGCTTATTGAAACACCCTCGAATCTGTTCCTGGAACCAACCAGTACTAAGCAATGAACGTAAAGTTTCTTGCTCAAGAAAACAACGGCTTGTCCCAGACAGGGTTTGAACCAACACGGTCAGCAATCCTTAGATTACTAGACTAACGCGAAACAACGGCGTAATGCTTTTTGCACCACATAGGTGTGACAAAGTTAACCCAATCCTCAGACAGTGACATCTGTTGACCGCCATCAGGGTGGTCATTGTTATAGTTTTTATTATTAAATTAAAATGTATGGTAAGCAATTTTACATGTGTTGCTGAAAATTTACAAATTCGGAAAAATCACCAAAAATCACGTGCTGTTGATTGTTTAACGTCATGGACGCCATTTTCTTTCAATTCTGTAATGCTAGGTAAAAATTTAGCTTCAGGTCTTTAGCGTATCCGTTTAGATACAATGACATGACGTGAAGGCATCAGACGAAAGAAGAAAAAAGAAAAAGAGCGGCTTCTAAAGTGTTGGAAGCCAGAACTAGGTATTATCACTTTACGAGTGGGAGGCAGGCGGGGGGCGGGGGGGGGGGGGGCAAACATTTTTCATCCGCGTGCACTTGTTTATTTCGGATATATAAGCACATATATGAAGGTTCTAAAGTATAGACGTGTTTCTGTGGCCCCTATGATTGCAGGTATCTTTTTTCTGCGAGAGAGACATATATGTTGTTTTGAGTTTCGAATTAAAATTTTACACATCTATGGAATGAATTGCATGTGTTTTGAGGTGCCCAACTATAGGAGAATTTCGTTTTCATTATATATGCGTTGTTATGCTATACTATATATATGAGTCACCTTTAAAGATGCGATTTTGGGATCTGAAATGCGAGGGGTATAACTAGCTTGAAAGACATTGACGAGAGGAACTTGAAATTAAGTGTGGAGTGCAAGCTTATGAGACTGATTTGCTATTTCCCAAAATACCCAAAGTGACGTTGCTTACGGTGAAGTAAATGTCTGTCCAATTTATCGTGCATGGAACATGGCTCAACACAAAAAATAAATCACTGACCTTGGTGAAAAATAAATTAACATTTGTTCAAATGTGATCGAGCCATCAACATGGTGCTGGCATCACATTTGAATAAATGTAAGTATTTTATTATCAACCAAGATTTTTTAACTTTATTGTGTGTTGATCAAATGCTTTAGCAAGACCATGTTGGTAAACATTAATTTAATGGTAAAGAAATCACTCAAGATGTGTCTCCTCGTGTAAGAAAACACTCGAGCAGATATTTGTTAAAAGTTTTAGCAACATCATTTTTAGGTATTTCGTCTCAAAATTGCATCCAAAATGATGAAAAAACATGTTCTACACGGCATAGCATTCTTTGGTGTTATTTTTTTTTAATCGGATATTCTTAGAAACTGTGTTATTATTATGAAGTTAATGTACATTGTTGAGTACAATACTGATTTCTATTTGACAAGTACACATCTAATAAACCTATATTGGACGAGGCAACAGTATTTTTAGCCTCTGGGTGATATTTTTGCTGTTATCCATCAACCTCTGTGTTCTTTATATAATGTTGTCAACGATGCTTGAACATAATTTAAAGGCCCATTATGCCTCAGAAATGAATACAGCTTTCCTTCTTTAGAAAGGGCAAACATGAGCTGTATAATGTTTCAATAAAGGATTTAGAACATGCTTTATGTTAAACACATTGACGAAAGTAGCACTGACTGTGAAATTATTTGTCATAAAAGTAGCAAAATGTAAGCAAAGCAATATCTTGACTTCCATACAAAATATTGAATCACTGTAACAGAACTTATTGCCAAATAGCAACAGAAGCAAAAGATTGTTCTGGTAAGTGGCCAATGAGTAACTTTTTGGAAATTATACACGACATAAAAAAAATGAAAAACCTTTTCAGAAATAAAAGTAAAAATCATTTCAGATGCATATTGGGTCTTTAAATGACGCTTTAGTACGCTACCAATTGTTGATATTATTATAACACTACAAGTGTACAATAATAAATGTGCTAAGTAACTTACAAATCTTTTGTGATGTCAATAAAATTTGCTCGGCATGATTTTGCTTTGATATCAAAGTCCTCTGAAAAAGCAAAAATACAGAAATACTATTTTGTACCCAAAATTATTTTAGATCTCAAAAGTTTTTTCGTTTTTCTTGTACGAAATTTTCGAAAAAGATATGGCCGATGGGTCCAGGTCTTAAATATGCAAAAATAACATGTTACACATCTGGTTTGCTCTACAACATGTATATCCGGAAGATACGAGATCATAAATTCAACCTCGATGTATACAAAATAAGAAAAAATAAGAAAAAATAAGAAGAAAAATACCTATGAATTCATCATCCACCTGTATTGTCATGGTAACAAGGTCTGTGAGTTTTACGTCACTTCCGCCTATATCGACGCCATCTTTGTATAATTTCATCGTTGCAGTAGGTTTCACAGTTTTATTTACTCCTGCGTCATCATTCTTATTTCTTTTCGATAGAGAAAATAAGAAAAATATAGAGTATTTATAAAACAATGACAAAACATTATTATTTTATTCAAAGTATATATAGGTACACGTAAATAATCGTTGGTTTTGAATGAAGGAATATGAAGGAATATGTCAACCAGTACTAAATGCCTTCACTTTCACTTCTATAATGCCAGGACAAAGGTACAGTGCAGGTGAGCGTAGTGAGGATTTCATTAGTAATCCTGCACCGCCTGGGAATCGAACCCGATTAACAGTCTAAAGTTCTTCATATTGTGAAACAATCCTTATATCATGATTATCCGAAATTAAACTTACCCGACATTTAGTCCATTTCCTACAGATATGTCACTGAGATCGTAAATACAGAGGAGCGATTCTTGAAGATCACTTCCGGTCTGATAAAGAGGATTTTTCTGTACTATTATTGTAAAATATGTTTCCTGTAGAAAAAAAAATGCAGATTATAACATGATGATCCGACAACTTGTTAATTTGACGGCGACTTTTAGAAATACGCCTTTACACGCACATATTCATACGCCTTTACATGCACATATTCATACGCCTTTACATGCACATATTCATAAAACTGTTGTTTTTCTTATTTTTGTTACAGTTTCCAAAAAAATTCATTTGCCCCATAGATGAACTGCCTCTGCTACTTTTGCTCTGTCAGCAAATGGTATAATTATATAGTGAATTGGTATTTTGTATGAAAGTCAAAATACTACTTTGTTCACATTTTGCTACATTTACGACACATATAACTGCACATTCAGCTGTACTTCCTTCAGTTGTTTAACAGCTAACATGCTCTTAATACATCACTAAAACAATATTAAACACATTGTTTATTTCTAACAATATTTCGACGAATCATTTACAACATTTTTTATAACATTTTTACAACATACCGCCTTCTCGATACCGCAGGCATCAAACGCGAACTCGTGTCTTGTCTCTACAGACAGTGTGTCTTGTTTACAGGCGGATCCATACCCTCTAATATAGATGATCCCTCCATCTATACCTCCGGTCAAGGTCACAACAATACGGCTCGGAGAACATACATCCCAACTTACTGTAAGAAATGAATAAATGTACATGTTATTTAACTGACCCACAGACGTAAAAGAAAAGCAATGGCACCACATATAACTCGTGATTCAACCCAGAATGCAATGCGCAGTATATAGCAGGAACTGCGTCTACTGACTTTAGGGCGGATCAGTTACTGGATTAGATAGGCTAATGCTTATCCAAGGTAAACGTCCCCGCTATATCCCGTGGGTGAGTTTATGGAAAGTAAACGTCCCGCTATATCCCGTGGGTGAGCAAATCAAGGTTTTAAGGTTTTCATTAATTAAATTAACTAATCAAAGTTTTGATTGTATTTACTTTAATCAAATGAGTTCATATGATTTACTATGCATCCATATCGCTCCAGCAGACGATATATTGAAACACTTTTGAAACATTTTGATAGCGTATATTTTCCCTGGAATTTTGCAATCAGACTTCATTCGAGTTTCGGTAAGTATAAAGATGTATGTCAAATCCACTCTCAAATATTATTTGTTAAACCAAAGAGACATTGGCGCAACACATTTTAAATAAAGTGTATTTTTGCCGCATATTGCTTGGTCATAAATGATTCTTCGCAATGGATATGAATTCATGTGCGCTGGCAGAGAAAAGTGTTTAAACTTATACGGACAAGATAATGATACATTATAACTTTATGTTCATGTTTGACCTTTTTCTTACCTTCCTACTACTTTAAAGCAGCATGGCTCCAGATTAATGCTTACAAATTACAATCATGAAAAAAAAATGAAAATGTATTTCAAAAGTTAAAAATTGTGAAGTGAACAAAAAGAAAGTAATTTACATATAACAAATTTCACAATCCGCATAAATTACCAAAAAAGAAAACAAAATATGCAAAAATAGCCCTTATTAATGCGTTAGTCACGCAGTAGCAATATGGTGAGAAATACTGCAAAATTAGCCATTAATCATATAACATATAAATTGTTACTTGGATCATGAATTCTTTTCCCTTTTCTTAAAATCTTAGTACATTTTTCTCAAATTTTGATATTCTTGACATATTTTGGCTCATCTGGAACAGGATCTTTCAAATATTAAAAAGACATTGTCTGGAAGCATGCAGCTTAAAAATTGTAATTATAATATATTATACGTTAAAATATTCATCTACAGTGCACATCAGTTCCTATTTCTACAAAAGAACAAAAGACTGGTAGGGTCATTTCAACTTCAAAGAATTCTCGATTTCATCTTCATGAATTCACAATTCGTGAAGTTGAAATCGTGAATTCATGAAATTGAAATCGTGAATTCATGAAGTTGAAATCGTGAATTCATGAAGTTGAATTTGTGAAGTTGAAATCGTGAATTCATGAAGCTGAATTCGGGAATTCACGAGGTTGAAACGTCCCCAACGGTCTTTCGTATATTTCTGTAAAATATGTTACTATGGCACAGTCAAGTATCACACTACATGTAAATGATACATTGAGTTTTGTAAAAGAAGTAAGAGACATCTCTGTATAATGAAAAAAGAATAAAACTTACGCACGGGGCTGTATTCCGTTGCGGCCATTCTGAACATGATGATTAGCATGTAACAAGTCACGTGACAATGCACCATTGTGAAGATGACGTTCAAATCTCGTAGCACGTGTTCAAGTCATCGTCATGTTCACGTACTGTAATTTAAAGTATTGTAATTTATCATGTACTTAAAGACTCGGATATAAAAGTTATTATTCTTTTTTACAATTATCCCATTGTTACGATATTTTAAATGTATTTATCATAAAGCAACCATTTAATAAATAGAGGATATTGAATGAGTGTAAGTTCAATACTGAATTTATTGCACGAGTTGAATAAATTTATATTATGCGAGCCTCTGGCGAGCATAATATTATTATATTCAACGAGTGCAATAAATTCAGTAATGAACTTACACGAATTTAATATTCTATTTATCACATACCCAAAATAAAGACCGTTTAAAGTGAAATAAGAGTCATTTTTCATTGACGCGTCTATAGTATAACGCTAACATTTAGCCCGTCTTTACACTATGTTTGTATAACACTAATGACGTCACGTCAAAATATATGCACGGCCGTGCAATACCATATTTACGGAGTCGCAAAATCGGCACGGATGTGTGATAAAAACATTTTAGAAATTTAAGAAAATCGACCATATTATATTGTCTGCATTATACATATATTTTCTCGCATGATTTAGAATTATTGTTTTAACTTATAAATATTATATAATCAATTCCAATCAGTCTTTTTTTCATTCAGAATAATTAATTTTATATCGGCTGTGAATATGTATAAATACTTTATCCGGTTCCGGGACGTTTCTTGTTATATTTTATACCTATTTTTGCTGTATAATATATTCTCGTTTACCAATTTCCGTGTAATTAAACAGTACTGGTGTCATATGAGTACTGATTGTCGTGAATAGATTAGGGCTTGAACCCACGACTGCCTGTGTCAAGGCTGACATCTTGACAAGTCTAGGGAACTGCCCGCTCTTCCCCCCGACCATCTTAATTCAGGTCAAATGTACGATTAAATTTCATGAAATTGAAATATACAAATACTTGATTATTACTTAAATTATTAATTTTAGTAGAGAAAACATACATACATGCACATGTTAGTCAATTTTATCATCCAAGTATGATATAACACTTCATACTGCAGATTTGAAAATAAAGTAGGAATAATAACAATAAAAATGAAAACGGAATCCCGTCCAGAAAAGAAAAAGAAAATTGCCGTTTAAAACTCAATTCAAAAACGCAAAAGAGCTATCAAGTAACATAATTATTATAAAATATTATCAACATGTGTTATATTTTCATGTAATGTACATAAAGTTTGTTCACGTTATTTCATTTATTCAATTATCACCTACAAAATATCATTATTGCCTAGTATTACACTATTAATTATTCATAGTAGGTAAGATATAGAACAGAAATAACTGTCCTATTTGCCGGACTGGTTTAATAGTATCTACATTTATTTATTTTCTTTTCATTTATTTTATTTTATTTTATTTAATCTTTTATTTAAGTCTTATCATTGAACATATCATAACATTAATACATAAAATTTATATATATTCATTGCACAGAATTATGTACATAGCCATTCTAGAGACTACTTGTTATTATTTACGATTTTTTGCAACATTTCTGCATAAAAATATTTAAAAAGTTAGATTTCATTGTCTTTTATTCGTCCGTATAAAAATTAATAATATTCATTGTAAATCTTTTAAATCTTAATTAAGTTGGTTTACACGACAAAAAGAACAGATTCATACTTACATACATGAATCTAATGCCATCACAATGTTATCCCTTTCTTTTTCCTTTCTTATGCATATGCAAACTAAATATCATCATGTTAATTTTATCTCGTTCTTTCATTTTACCATTTATTATTGTTATTTTATTTTATTGTAGTTTTTGTTGTTGATAATTCCGTTGACAACTCTTTTAGTATTTCATTCTGTATACATGTATTTTATGAGTTAGCATACCACCACAAATATATTTTAATCGTCCTCCTTGGAACCGCTTGTGATTTAGCCACTTTGCAACTGGTATAGAGCCAGGGAAGCCACTGACTCTATACAGTTGTTAGGTCGATTTTTGTATGCTCATATTAAAATCCCTTTAGATTAGAATGGATTGTTCAAGGTTCAAAGCAAGCCGCCCGGTTAGCTCAATAGGTAGAGCGTTGGACTTTAAATCGGGTTACTCGGGTTCGATTCCCGGACGGTGCTGTAACATTCATTGTCATTGATCACGAAGTCATTCGCAATGTACCTCTGCTCTGGTAAGAACGGAAGTAATCAGTTCCTTGTAAAAGTGAAGGCAACTAGTACTGGTATAATGCTTGACAGCCTGCCCATGAACGATGCGGTGGCTGAACTGTAAATTCAATGTGGTTTACTTGCGTGATCCGGAGTGGAAACTACCAACACCACCACAACGCTACAATCATTCAAAGCTGTGTAAATGCATTAAACAAATATAAAAGGACAAGGGTTAAATTTAACGATGTTGCAAGTTGTTATCGAACAGTTAGTTTAGCTTGGAACCAATAATAGGAAAGATATGTGCTTTAAATTATTAATTTTTTTATAACAAATATAATGCATACCTAAGGAACGAAACTCTTACCAATGATTTAAGATTATGGTTGCAAGAGTAACCGCGCCTGATAAGTTGACTTAGTAGTTTGTGAAATAGTGCACGTGCAAGGTGCATTTTAAAATTTTCACTACAGCCGAATTATAATTGAAAGTAAGATGAACATTTTGCTTTTATGTTTGGTAAACTACTTACCTAAAGTTTTGGTATCCCACACATAAAATAGGTCTACAGCGTGTACAAATAAAAACTTGACAAGAGTCTCCTGTTCTTTTGCAAAGTGTAACAGCTGTTATTTTTTACATGTCCCCCCAAAAAAGAAAAAAAAGAACAACTAAGCTCTTATTGCACTATCTTGCATGAACAGTCATTTGCTGTCCATAAAGGATAGATCTACTTTCTGTTTTCGTATTTCTGTTTTCGTAAGAAATGCCCAAGTTGAGCGCGCGTTACACGCCTTCAGTTATTATGGCATAGTAAATTCGAATAAATTTGTAATAGTGCAATTTCTGTCTTAGGGGTTAAAGCATGATATTATTTTTATGTAAATTTACTATAAAAATGGGTGTGTAAAAGGTGATTTTGTTGTTGTTGTTGTTTTGGCTTTTTTATGGGGAGGGTAGGTGGTTTCATGCTCTATGAGTTTAATATACATGGGGCTTGAAACATTTGTTACCGCAGTCTGTAGATCTGCGGCCGCCATTGACACAAAGGTTATAGCAATCGGATTATTCTCGGCTATTGTCTATAATAAACGGATTATCCAAAGACTGACGGAAAGGGCCAAAAAGTTGCAATTGGTGTCATAGGTTGTTGTTGTTGTTGGGTTTTTTGTTGTTTTTTTTTCCGAGATAAAAGAGTGACTAGACTGTCCTGAAATATCCACCGTATTCTCCAGGCTTGTCACCCTGTGAGTTTTTCCATTTTTCTGCACTGAAAAAATCATCTTGCGGGTCATCGTTTCAAGAATACAAATCGACTTTGATCGGCCATTTTACGTTATTGAAAGGTATGCCTAAGGAGGACTATATTGAAGCGTTCAAACATTGATCCGAAACTTTGTATATCTGTAGGAGAATATTTTGAAAGGGTTGCAATAGAAAGTAGCAAAATATTTGCTCTTTTGTTAAATTTATTAACCATATTGCACTTCATATTGACCCACCTTGTATTTTATAATAAAGAACTTATTGGAACGAAAAGCTTGATAGAACTCTTACGGGAATCAAACAATATTTTATTTACGGCCTGATACGATTACTTATAAAAAATTTGCGGCAAACCCTAACTGATCATAAATAACTAAATAACACGAACTAAGGACTAGATTTAATTAATTTTGAACTAAATTAAACTTAAAGTTAAACAATGGCAATTAACTTGCAATTAACTAGACTGAAATATAAAAAAAAAAATCAGATCGAAAAACTGTCGTCCCCGTCTCATTTTCTCTGATAGAAAAAGCATTATGTATATTATGTATCTCACACTTGCTAACAACAGACATATTTAATTATTTCGTGGTTTGTTGTTATGTCTAATACTAAATATATATTCTTTATATTACAAACCTTCCATTATAGACCAATTCACTTTAATGCTGAATAACAAGCATTAACTATACATTTTTCTGTCAAAAAAAAGTTTGCACACTGAAATGACCATTACAGTTCGGTTTTATACCAGGGGACACATGTTCAGAGTCACAAACATTGCCCTTATGAGGATCTGCTGGATTGAACCTGGGGCTCTCGGGCTAGTCGGATATTGGAGTTTTGAGCTGAAATGACGATTTACAGTTCGACTTTCGGCTTCACGTCGGCAAAATTCCAGAGTATTAACGACGGGTACACTACACCGCCTCCGTGGCCGAGGGGTTACAGTCGATGACTACTAATCCAGTTACCTCTCTGGCGTAGGTTCGATCCCTGGGAGATGCTTTGGTAGTTAAGAGCGGAGGAAGGTAGTCTAGTACTGGTGTAACTCTCCAGGAACGATGGTTAGCAAACTGCCCGCCTATATGACTGAAATACTGTTGGAAAAAGGCGTAAAATGAAACAAACAAACATTAAATGAAATTTATCGTGATTTTTAGGTAGTATAGGTAGTACAGTTATGACGGGATAAAAATAGCATTAACAAAACACTTTGTAGTATTTTATATATAACTTCATATTAATATGGTGTATTTGAAGACAAGTAATTAGATATTTTGCATTCACATTGTATATGTTAAGAGAACAATAACATTAATGATAAACTATGAACTTCATTTCTCCCCCTCTGCTTTTATCATGGCTTGGGACATGCTAGTTACTAGAACTAGGCAGCATTGGAAGAAGTGTAGTTTTATAGTTAGTCCATCACAAACACCTTGTTTCACTTCAATAAATTGGATGGTTTGAGTCCACACACAATCACTACACTTCTCCCCCATCCAGTGGCCAGATAGTTTCTATGGTAAATGTCACTTAGGTGTCCATACACGTGTAATTCCGGAATTAAATGTTTAACATCGATTTAAGTTTCTCGTCAGCCATGAAGTATCAGTCCTGTGAAAATAAAAACAGATATCATTCAATGTAAAAAAATACTGATAAAAAAAAAACTTATTTCGTTAAATAAAGTTTTTAGTTTAAACATTATTATTTTAGCTAGATTGCGAAACAAGTTATTGCACCTTATATTAATCATTTTCGAGTCCGCTTCCTGGAACTTATAAGTACTGGTGTCATATGAGGAATCATGGTCATGACCCGAGTTGGGCTCGAATCCATGATTCTTCGCTATATAGGCAGACACGTCTAGACCACCACTTGCCTTAAATAAAGTTTTGCAAAAGATTTTTACAGCTCATGAAAGAGAAAAACGGAAAATGTTTAGATAATAACAATTGCAGTTCCAATGATATGACTTTTCATCAATGTTTTGATTGCAATTTATAAATAAAGATATAACTTAAATTTAGGTTAAAATCCAATTTATAAATTCTTGCAGGATATTTCAGTGAGATATTTGAAGGGCGCATTACGCCAATGATTTTTTTTTTCTCAAGGAAGAGCAAATATGTTTTTAATTATACTTTATTAATGGTGATGCTTATCACCCAACACATATAGTATTTAAAGGTGTCATCCCATAAGTAACAAAGGATAGTTCAGGTATTTATTTGGCCAATGAATAACATTTGGAAACTGAAAATTAAAGGCTTTTTTAAGATAAAAAGGTACCATTTTTAACGCTCAATGGGCCTTTTAAGTTCTTACATTTCTGAGTGTCTAATGGGGAGGTGAAAAACAACAATCATTACAACAATGTTAGTTTTATGTTTGGTTTTTTAAGATGTTAAAAATGGCCAACCAATAATATTTAAAGCTTAAAAGCTTGGAGTCGAGAGAAAGGAAAATAATGATATATCACAACTGTTATACACTTTGAAAATGAGACAATAAACCTTATCACAGAAATGGTTTTGCTCAAAAATAACACATTTAGTTTAATATAATCTTACCTCTTAAGGGTATCAGTTACATTCTCAGGTAATCTTTACTGGCATCATATCCATTCCCTTGACCATGCTCAGAGCTACACACAGAAAATTAAACACCTTTTTAGCAATAATGCTCTGTTCAAGTGTCAATAAAGCATAACAGATTGTTACGTGCACAGCTTTTATAACCACTTCTTAGAAGAACAAAAATGATTAAACCCTCTGCTTGAGTATCCCTTTGAATTAAATAGTTTGGTTTTGTTCAATCTTTACTAAAATTTATACCAATTAACCACATTACCATTAATTACTTGTCAAAATTATCTTAAATCAAACTAGACCTATCACTGAAGGTGATTAATACCCCCACCAGCAACTTTGACTTTTTGAAAAATAAGTAGTCTGAAGAAAAATTTGAACACAAACTATCAACTGTGTACAAAGAAATATTTCAATTAATTGTAATCCCAACTGGGGTCTCCAAATAAGCTTGCTTTTCACAAAGTTTGATTACAATATCTCATTCCTAACTCTAGTTATTGTCCGGAAACCATTTTTCTTTTTTTAGTAACACTGTAACGGTGATCTTGACCCTAAGGGGTCCAAATGCAATACCAACCCAGGTCTTCCTATAAGCTTGCTATACACCAAGTTTGATTACAATATCTCATTCCTAACTCAAGTAATTGTCCGAAAACCATTTTTCTATTTTTTAGTATCGGTGACCTTGACCTTGACCACAAGGACTCCAAATGCAATACCATCCCAGGTCTTCATATAAGCTTGCTATACACCAAGTTTGATAACAATACATGTATCTCATTCCTAACTGAACTTATTGTTCCGAAACCATTTTTCTATTTTTAGTAACGGTGACCTTGACCTTGACCCCAGGGGGTCCAAATGCAATACCAACCCAGGTCTTCATATAAGCTTGCTATACAACAAGTTTGATAACACTATCTCATTCCTAACACTAGTTATTGTCCGGAAACCATTTTTCTATTTTTAGTAACGGTGACCTTGACCTTGACCCCGGGGGGTCCAAATGCAATACCAACCCAGGTCTTCATATAAGCTTGCTATACACCAAGTTTGATAACAATATCTCATTCCTAACACTAGTTATTGTCCGGAAACCATTTTTCTATTTTTAGTAACGGTGACCTTGACCTTGACCCCAGGGGGTCCAAATTCAATACCAACCCAGGTCTTCATATAAGCTTGCTATACACCAAGTTTGATAACAATATCTCATTCCTAACTCTAGTTATTGTCCGGAAACCATTTTTCTATTTTTAGTAACGGTGACCTTGACCTTGACCCCAGGGGGTCCAAATGCAATACCAACTGGAGTTGCCACATAAGGTTGCTATATACCAAGTTTGATTACAATACCTCATTCCAAACTCTAGTTATCGTCTGGAAACCATGATGTGGACCGACCGACGGACGGACCGACCGACCGACCGACCGACCGACAAGCTGACTCCTATATACCTCCCCTAAACTTCGTTTGTGGGGGTATAATTATAATTGTCAGATTTGTTTGGGGTTTTATTTATTTATATTTTATGGCAATTCAACACAAAAAAGTCATACATACGAGTATGCATGCTGTTGTTTTTTTTTTCCTGCCGTCAACACAAAGTTACTAATTCGTTTCTGTCATCAAGTCACATCTCCAGCTCCTTATATGAAAAAGGTTTAATAAATATATAGGCAATGATCATAAAAGAGAATATATTTTTATTTCTTAAAAATATTAGATTTTACAAGTTTTGACTAGGTTATTAAAGGTAATCTTGAAGTAATTAAAAAAAACTGTTAATGATAGTCTTATCATTTCGGACCAATTCACTTTAAATATTTTCATTTATCATTTTCTTGATTGAACTACATGTAATACCTGGAAGACTAAAGTATTTTCTAACAATACACCATATCCATCTCTCTCAACAATGAAACAACTTCCAGTCTTACAAATCTGCCGGTACAGAGGTGTAGAAAGCTGCCCCAAACACGAAACCTTCTTGCGAGTAAATATGTGCCGGTCCTCTCGAAAGAATCGTGACCAGTCTTGATCAACTTCCACGGTGTTTGCCAAGTCCTTGATTATCCTTGAAGCTGAATAATAAAAGAGCAAAGTCCAAGAACTAATTATCTCCAAACAATTTATGGCAATGTAGGACAAAATACTTCTGTTTAAATTATAATTTAGAACTGAAAAAGTCTTTATTGTGAATTATAGAAAACTATACTCCAATCTCATATTTTTATACCATTATCATTTGTTGCAAGTAAAATTTCGTACAAACTCTTACCTTCATCAGTAATGAAATCTGTTCTTTAGCAAAAAAAATAACCGACGACCCGCGTAGCCAGGACATCGCAACGGAAAATATTATGACACAATGGACAATTTGAAAGCAGAATTTAAGGATAATTAAAAGAACCATACAGTATTTTTGGAAGGAAGTAATTGTACTTTAAATATACATGTTAGTAACACTGGAAATAAGTTTAAACAAATATTAGACAATAATTTTAATTATAACACAAATACAAAATGTTTACATTTTAGCGAAAAATTAACCGACTACCCGCGTGGCCAGAACATCGCAACTGAAATTATAATGACACATTTTGACAACTAGAAAATAGCAAAATAGAAATAAAGGAAACGCATTATTGTATTGGATGGGAGTTATTGTAATTTAAAGATACAAATGTACATTCTAGTTACATAAAATACGTTTTAATAAATATTAAGGCAACATTTTTTTAATTACAACACAAATTCAATTATGTTTACATTTTCGCGGAAAATAATCGACGGCCCGCGTGGCCAGGATATCGCAACGGAAAATATTACGACACAGGTTTGAACAATTTGAAACCAGAATTGTAAGAGAATTAAAGGACACATTCAGTAATTTATTGGATGGAAGTAATTGTAATTAAAATATACATATTAGTAACATTGGAATTACTTTTTTAAACAAATATA
The DNA here is from genome assembly GCF_026571515.1 of Ruditapes philippinarum. NCBI lineage: Eukaryota > Metazoa > Mollusca > Bivalvia > Venerida > Veneridae > Ruditapes > Ruditapes philippinarum. Next base: position 169,124 of record NW_026859100.1, on the reverse strand, counting down.
AGACAACAAATTTTAATTACAACACAATATGTTTAGAGTTGAGCGCAAAACAACCGACGATCCGCGTGGCCAAAACATCGCAACTGCAATTTTTATGACACACATTTGACACCTGGAAAATAGAAAGAAATGGCACATATAGTATTTTATCTGGGTGGGAGTAATTGTAATTTAAAAATACATGTTATTTACATAAAATACTTATTTAACACATATTAGACAACATATTTAAATTACAACACAAGTAAACTATGTTTACATTTCAGCGAAAAACAACCGACGGCCCGCGTGGCCAGGACATCGCAACTGAAAGTATTATGACACATGCCGGACAATTTGAAACCAGAATTTTAATAGAATTAAAGGGCACATACAGATATTCAATAACATAAAATACTTAATTTCTCCCTGAATGATGGCCTGTCTCCAGAATAACAATGCCATTTACATACTACACAATTGCAAATGCTCCATCATGCAACTTCCCAAAACAAACTTTTCACCAATGTTACACAACCATACATACTCCGGCATTATCCGCCATCACAACGTCGGACACCAATCTAGCATTCATTGATCAAGGGTTTACTGAAAGGTCACTAGAGTTAACAGAACATTCAAATCGCAAAATGTGAATATTTACTTTAAACATTTTTTTTAAATTCAACTAGTTACAAATTATATTTATTTCTTTTTAAGTCATATGGCGACATTCAAGTTAAATTGGTTAATATAAAAACTTGCCGTTATATGCATTGTTTCTAACAAGAGTAGGTATTTAAGTAAAACCACCGAACTGTCTTTAAGAAGCTTGCAAGTCAAACTACAATTGACAAAGCTATGGGAATTTCCCCGTCCAAGCAATAAACGACATTTTTTTTAATTCTACGGGGTTTTTCTTCCCCCTTTTTTTAGGGAACAAACCCCATGACTCATTCCCTTAAAGGAGAACTCCCCGGGGACATAAAAAGGCAAGTTTTACCTAACAATCCCACCGGTTTTCATCTCTCTCCACAAAAAAAACAATTTCCCAAATTTTAAAAAACTGCCGGCACAGAGGTTTTAAAAAAGGGCTGCTCCAAACCCCACTGTTTTCTTGCGGTATACCCCGGGGATTTCGAAAAAACCCGATAAGTTTTTGATCAATTTCCCACATTTCTCCCCAAAGCCCTACTTTTGTTTCCAAATTAGTCCCCATCTTTTAGCACATGGGAACTCTCCACCTTTTTTTGCAGTTTGTTCCCAAAGGGTGAAATTTGTATGTTATAGACAAGGACGGGGAACAATTATCTAAAAAATTTTAAATATTTATTTTATAAAAAAAAATTTTTTTAAACCAAAAAATTTTAAACAATTTATTTGGGGTTTTTAAGTCAAAAGGCAAACACTCCAAAAATTTTTTTGGGTACATGAAACTGTTTTGTTTTAAGGCAACTTTTTTCATGAAAGTTGTACCACAGTAGAACCATTTAACTTCCTTTTGCAAGCTAACTAGACAACCCATATATGGCATTTCTTATCATCTGTAAAATATACCTCATTGAAATTAATACTCATTTATTGAATAAACCTTTCAAATATATTATAACTTATTAAAATATTCAACTAAATAAAATACTTAATTTCTCCATGAATGCTGGCCTGTCTCCAGAATAACAATGCCATATACATAATACACAATTTGCAAATGCTCCATCATGCAACTTCCCAACACAAACTTTTCACCAATGTTACACAACCATACACATTCCGGCATTATCCGCTATCACAACATCGGAAACCAATCTAGCATTCATTGATCAACGGTTTACTGAAATGTCACTAGGATTAACAGTACATTCAAATAGCAAAATGTGAATATTTACTTTAAACATTTTTTTTAATTTAACTTATTACAAATTATATTTATTTCTTTTTAAGTCATATGGCGACATTCAATCTAAATTGGTAAATGACACATTGCTGGTATATACATTATTTCTAACAACAGTAGGTATTTAAGTAAAACCACCGAACTGTCTTAAAGAAGCTTGCAAGTCAAACTACAATTGACAAAGCTATGGGAATTTCCTCGTCCAAGCAAAAGTCTAGACCATTATACAAAAATGGAAACAGCAATAATTATAATGACATATTTATTTGATTCTACAGGGATTTCTAACCCTCTTTTATGAACATAACCATGACTCATTACCTTTAATGACAACTCCCCGTGACATCAAAGAGCAAGTTTTACCTAACAATACACCGTGTTCATCTCTCTCCACACTGAAACAACTTCCAATCTTACAAATCTGCCGGCACAGAGGTGTAGATAGCTGCCCCAAACACGACTGCTTCTTGCGAGTATATCAGCACCGGGACTCTCGAAGAATCGATACTAGTCTTGATCAACTTCCACAGTGTCTGCCAAGTCCTTCATTGCTCCAGTAGTCACATCATTTACGACACATGGGAACTCCGATGTGTCCCTAAGTGCAATGTATGTTATAGACAAGGGACGCGGACAATTAATCTCAAAATATAAATATTTACTTTATCGAAATAAACTTTTAAACTCAACATATTACAATTTATTTGTTGTTTTTAAGTCATATGGCGACACTCCAGATCTTTTGGTACATGAAACTGTTTGTCTAAGTGCAACGTTTTCAGGCAAGTTTGTACCACAGTAGAACCATTTAACTTCCTTTTGCAAGCTAACTAGACAACCCTATATATGGCATTTCTAATCATCTGTAAAAATATATCTCATTGAAATTAATACTCATTTATTGAATACACCTTTCAAATATATTATAACTAATTAAAAATATTCAACTAAATAAAATACTTAATTTCTCCCTGAATGCTGGCCTGTCTCCAGAATAACAATGCCATATACATAATACACAATTTGCAAATGCTCCATCATGCAACTTCCAAACAAACTTTTCACCAATGTTACACAACCATACACATTCCGGCATTATCCGCTATCACAACATCGGAAACCAATCTAGCATTCATTGATCAACGGTTTACTGAAATGTCACTAGGATTAACAGTACATTCAAATAGCAAAATGTGAATATTTACTTTAAACATTTTTTTTAATTTAACTTATTACAAATTATATTTATTTCTTTTTAAGTCATATGGCGACATTCAATCTAAATTGGTAAATGACATATTGCTGGTATATACATTATTTCTAACAACAGTAGGTATTTAAGTAAAACCATCTTAAAGAAGCTTGCAAGTCAAACTACAACTGACAAAGCTATGGGAATTTCCTCGTCCAAGCAAAAGTCTAGACCATTATACAAAAATGGAAAACAGCAATAATTATAATGACGTATTTATTTGAGTCTACAGGGATTTCTAACCCTCTTTTATGAACATAACCATGTCTCTTTACCTTTAATGACAACTCCCCGTGACATCAAAGAGCAAGTTTTACCTAACAATACACCGTGTTCATCTCTCTCCACACTGAAACAACTTCCAATCTTACAAATCTGCCGGCACAGAGGTGTAGAAAGCTGCCCCAAACACGACTGCTTCTTGCGAGTATATCAGCACCGGGACTCTCGAAGAATCGATACTAGTCTTGATCAACTTCCACAGTGTCTGCCAAGTCCTTCATTGCTCCAGTAGTCACATCGTTTACGCCACATGGGAACTCTCCAGCTTTATTTGCAGATGTGTCCCTAAGTGCAATGTATGTTATAGACAAGGGGCGCGGACAATTATCTCAAAATATAAATATTTACTTTATCGAAATAAACTTTTTAAACTCAACATATTACAATTTATTTGTTGGTTTTTAAGTCATATGGCGACACTCCAGATCTTTTGGTACATGAAACTGTTTGTCTAAATGCAACGTTTCAGGCAAGTTGTACCACAGTAGAACCATTTAACTTCCTTTTGCAAGCTAACTAGACAACCCATATATGGCATTTCTAATCATCTGTAAAATATATCTCATTGAAATTAATACTCATTTATTGAATACACCTTTCAAATATATTATAACTAATTAAAATATTCAACTAAATAAAATACTTAATTTCTCCCTGAATGCTGGCCTGTCTCCAGAATAACAATGCCATATACATAATACACAATTTGCAAAATGCTCCATCATGCAACTTCCCAACACAAACTTTTCACCAATGTTACACAACCATACACATTCCGGCATTATCCGCTATCACAACATCGGAAACCAATCTAGCATTCATTGATCAACGGTTTACTGAAATGTCACTAGGATTAACAGTACATTCAAATAGCAAAATGTGAATATTTACTTTAAACATTTTTTTAATTTAACTTATTACAAATTATATTTATTTCTTTTTAAGTCATATGGCGACATTCAATCTAAATTGGTAAATGACATATTGCTGGTATATACATTATTTCTAACAAACAGTAGGTATTTAAGTAAAACCATCTTAAAGAAGCTTGCAAGTCAAACTACAACTGACAAAGCTATGGGAATTTCCTCGTCCAAGCAAAAGTCTAGACCATTATACAAAAATGGAAAACAGCAATAATTATAATGACGTATTTATTTGAGTCTACAGGGATTTTAACCCTCTTTATGAACATAACCATGTCTCTTTACCTTTAATGACAACTCCCGTGACATCAAAGAGCAAGTTTTACCTAACAATACACCGTGTTCATCTCTCTCCACACTGAAACAACTTCCAATCTTACAAATCTGCCGGCACAGAGGTGTAGAAAGCTGCCCAAACACGACTGCTTCTTGCGAGTAATATCAGCACCGGGACTCTCGAAGAATCGATACTAGTCTTGATCAACTTCCACAGTGTCTGCCAAGTCCTCATTGCTCCAGTAGTCACATCGTTTACGACACATGGGAACTTTCCAGCTTTATTTTGCAGATGTGTCCCTAAGTGCAATGTATGTTATAGACAAGGGACGCGGACAATTATCTCAAAATATAAATATTTACTTTATCGAAATAAACTTTTTAAACTCAACATATTGCAATTTATTTGTTGGTTTTTAAGTCATATGGCGACACTCCAGATCTTTTTGGATATGAAACTGTTTGTCTGAGTGCAATACGTTTCAGGCAAGTTGTACCACAGAAAACCCAAATTAAAATTTTCCCTTTTTGAAAGGGCCAAAACTAGAAAAAACCCCATTTTAGGGCTTTTCCCTTACCCAATCAAAAAATTACATCTCATTGAAATTAATTTACTCATTTTTTGAATCCCCTTTTCAAATTTATATTAAAACAATTAAAATAAACTAAAAAAAATATTTAATTTCCCCATAAAATGCGGGCCCCTTCTCCAAAAAATGCCATTACAACCCCAAAATTTTGCAAATGCCCATCACCCAAACTTCCAAAAAAAACTTTTCACCAATTTACACAAAAAAAAATATACCCCTTTCCCGGCTTTACCCCGCTATCACAACAGGGAAACCCAATCTAGCATTCTTTGAAAAAAGGGTAGGGTACTAAAAGGTAAATTTAGGGGAAAACAAAAAATTCAAATCGAAAAAATTTTGAATTTTTAAATTTTAAACTTTTTTTTTAAATTTTAAACCCTAGTTACAAATTATATTCATTTCTTTTTAAGTCATATGGCGACATTCAAGTTAAATTGGTTAACATAAAAAATTGCCGTTATGTGCAAAAAATAAACAAAATGTGACATGACTGATGCCGCTACATAAAATATCTTCTTTTTCAACTTTACCGTAGATTAAACTATGGAGAAAATTACTTTCAATATGAAATAAAGTCATTTATGTTAACCAATGTAAAACATTATACTTGAGATATTATCACACATCGGTGTATATATACAAATTGATAGCCTTATGTGTAAATGTTAAATATATATTTTTTCCTTTTTGAGAGCCACATTGAAGTTCAAATGCCGTTCAAATGAGTTCTCTCGCTAGAAAAAATCTTATTATTATCATTATTATTAGATATATTATTATTATTATTATTATTATTATTAGATCTATTATTATTATTTTTAATATTATTTTTATTATTATTATTATTATTATTAGATCTATTATTATTATTATTATTATTATTATTATTATTATTATTATTATTATTGTTTTTATTATTATTATTATTATTATTATTATTATTATTATTATTATTATTATTATTATTATTATCATTGTTATTATTTTTTTATTATTATTATTATTATTATTATTATTCTGTATCCGTATCATTAAAATCACGCGAGGTTTTGCCAGATTCGTCGTTATGACGTCATAATACAGCCCATAGATACATGCATAACCATATTACTGCGTTACGTGATTACATAGACCGCACAATTCGGCCAATATGAAGTATTTAAAGAAATTACCTAAAAAATCATCGAATAAAGCTAGGTAAGATTTTATGCTCTTTTAATTTCACTTCGGTAGAAAACATTTTTTATTTGGAGTAATTAATTACTTTGAAAAATGAAGTTGAATAATTATATATATTGGCGAACTGAGAATTTTAGATCTGCATGCAGATCATTTTATTTTTTAATAACAATTTAATAATGAACTTTTATGTTAAAGGTATGCGCATGTTATTTCTAATATATAAATCTCCAGTGGCGGAACTTGTATAGGTTCAGTACGCTTTAGATCTACTTCGCGTTGTCAAGGAAGACTACAGGCCGCATTGGCCGGGCCATGACGTTGTTTTCTTGAGCGAGGAACTTTACAATCATAGTTATTTTATTCCTGACGTCTCTATTTGATATATATATGCATGATATATTATGTGATTTCTTATATACGAGAGCCACCATAAATGATGCCCATATCAATAACAGATGATAACATAATTATTACTGATATAACATCTATCCATGTAGCCGGGTTCAGCTTTTTAAAAAAATCCAAACCAAAATTTTGTTAAACATTAACACAATTAACAATGTTGGTTATAAGTTATGCATAAATTTGCGCTCGAAACAATAGCTGCAATCACAGAGTTCTTGCACTCGTTTTCGTCAATGGCAAAAAGACGCATGTTTATTCTGATGAAAATTTTGAAAGTAAAATAGTGTGTACAAATAATGCACAGGGCACTAACAATTCACGTTAATAATCAAAACAAAAAAGAGGTCAAAATATGCAAAAATGAACCCTTAATGCGTTAGTCACGCAGTAGAAATATGGTAATAAATACTGCAAAATCAGTCATTAATCCCACATAAGATATGTATATTTTAACGTTGATCTTAAAGCATTTTACTTTCCTTAAATCTTAGTACATGATTCTCAAGTTTGATTTTCTTCAGCTATATTGGTTCATCTGAAGGCATGCAGCGGCCATAAACTATAGCTGCTACAAGTCTGTTACAACTGTAATACTTTTAAAACATTATACTTGAGACATTATTACACATCGGTGTAAAGCTTACAAATTGATAGCCTTATATGTATGTAACAATTATGTTTTTTATAGTTTTAATATGTTAAAATTATAGTTTTCCTTGTTATTAAAGGGCCTCATTGAAGATTGATATGTTGTTCATATGATTATCTCGTTAAATAAAGACCTTATTATTATTATTATTATTATTATTATTATTATTATTCGTATGAAAAAGGTTATGTAATGATCTCCCCTTATTATCTGCCAAGGGAAGTAATCACTGTCCGTATCAGTAAAATCACGCGAGGTTTTGCAAGATTCGACGTTATGACGTCATAATTCAGCCCATAGATACAAGAATAACCATATTACTGCGTTACGTTATTAAATATATCGCACAATTCGCCCAATATGAAGTATTTAAAGAAATTACCTAAAAAATCATCGAATAAATCTAGGTAAGATTTTTTATGCTCTTTTATTTTCACTTCGGTAGGAAACAATTTTTATTTGGAGTAATTATTTATTTTGAAAAATGACAAAAAATTGAAATTATATTTGCGAATTGAGAATGAAATCTGCATTTACATATATATCATTATTTTTTAATAACAATTTAATAATGAACTTTTATGTTAAACGTATGCGCATGTTATTTCTAATATATAAATCTCCAGTGTCGGAACTTGCAAGTTCAGTCTTGTCAAGGGAGACTACTGGCCGCGTTGGTTTCAAACATCGTCGTTTTTCTTGAGCAAGCAATCTTACACTCGTAGTTATATTATTCGTGAGTTCTCTATATCGTGCACGCACGATATATTTTGTGATGTCATATGTATGAGAACAAACAAAAATTTTGCTCATATCAATAACAGATGATAACATAATTATTACTGATATAACATCTATCACTAACGCAGTACGGGCTATTTTTGCATATTTTGTCCTCTTTTTTCGTAATTTACGTGGGTGATAAGTGCCATTGATAATGTGTAAATTACTTCCTTTTGGTTATTTCACTAAATAATACTTTTAAACACATTTTCAAAATTTTCATGAAAATTAGCATGAATCTGGAGGCGTGCTGCACTAAACCATAGAATCATGATTGTGTTGATCATGTATTATTGCACCTGTGAATTTCAACTCAAAACCCTTACCTCGGAGCGAAGTGAGGATTGAAAGGATAATTGCACCGAGTTTTTTTACCTTCCAATTTCCGAATGTCCCTGTACTGTGGGGATAAAGGGGGTAATTTCAGTGTTTTTTTTTTTTTTCCATTTGCTTCATTTCCATACACAGTGCGCCAGAGCCAATGGAAGTTGACTCAAGTCCCAGCGTGTCCGCACCTCCATGCATTCCAGCTCCATGCATTCCAGGTAAGACTGAACAATGTTAATAACTGATTATTTTAGCCAGATGCAAATACAGTCATCGTTAATATATATACTGTAATGTAAGTACTATGAAATCCATGATTCCAAAAATGTAACTTTAATTAGTTCCCATTGCAAAATGTTACGATAAAACATGTAAATTTTTGAACGCGCATGCTTATTATGCGCACTATGACCGTGCTGTGTGCTTTGCAAGGACATTCCGATACATGTACACTCTTTATAACAACTTTTGTTCAGAAAGTTATGGAATGATTGTCCAACTTTTCTCTTATATGATTATATAATAAATCAAAAGCATTGTAAAACAAAAAACAAAACCTACATATATTTACAAAATGTCCATGTTGTGCACAGGATCCATATAGCGTTCAGACTTTTTTTCCATTTACGACTTATTAAATGAATGATATTATTCAATACTGAAGTTATCGAATGTGCTGAATAAAGTTATATTATGCGAGTTTCTGGCGAGCATTATATCCTTTTATCCAACGAGTTCGATAAATAAAGTAATAAAGCGACACGAATATAGTATTCTATTTAAAACGCATGCCCAAAATAAGAACTGTTTACACCAGAAATATATCATGACAAAACCAACACAGTGCGTTTGCGACCAGCATGGATCCAGACCAGCCTGCGCATCCGCGCAGTCTGATCAGGATCCATGCTGTTTGCTTACACAGTCTATAACAAGTAGAGAAACTGATAGCGAACAACATGGACCCTGATCTGGATACATGCTGGTCGCAAACCCACTATGTTGGGTTTGTCATGGCTCATATATTTTTGTAACTGCATTAAGGAACATCGACAGGGGGGATAACTGGAAGAGATACGAGACAGGAAGAGTCGATGGAAGTGGTTCCGGAAATGATTGACGTAAATGAAAAAATGGAATGCGAACATGCTGTTAGAGGAAAGAAGAGGAAGTGTAAGGAAGCTGACAAAGATTGTCCTCCACTGAAGCGAAAAAGAAAGGAAAGGGGGACCAAAAGGAAAAGCAGATGGCATGATGGTGCTCTGAGAAAGAGAGTAAAGCTCACCTACAGCGCATAAGTATATGGAATCGGGCAGGGTTGACAGGGCGTGCCCAAATTTCCCGTGAGGTAATTAAGAGGAAGCACATCTTTCTTTGAAGTAGATGTGTTTAACTGCGAATTGTTTGTTTGTTTTGTTGTTGTTTTTTAAGACTTGATGGTTAATGTGTTTTTTTTTCTTTTCCTTTAAAAAATGTCTGTATGGTTTAAATCAGGTTTAATTATTAAACGTTCTTTAAGCTCGATATATGCAACTTATCTTAAGTTGCATTCGAGTCCGCTTCCTGGAACCAACCAGTACTGGTGTCATTTGAAGAAACATGGTCGTGACCCGGTAGGGCTCGAACCCATGATCTCTGGTCTGGGGTGAGACGCAGACACCTTAACCACTAGGCCACCGCTCCCCTTGAAGATTTGATCTAATTATTATAAGATTAATGTAAAAATGTATTTTTCTTAACTACAAGTCGTGGTCGGACCCAAGGTGTCCGTGTATATTTTGATATAGAGATCTATATCTTTATAACTAGAACTCTTTTTTTCTTTGAAATGTTAAATTGCAAATAGAGCTTGATATATTTCTTTCCTCTTCTATCATTCAAGGTAAAAATGGAGAGAGAAAAAATGACCATTTGCCCTTACTCGTCAACAATGTCCGACTCTCGTCACGATCCGGATTCCAAGTATCTCGCTTGGAATTTAATTTGGTACCAGTTATAAGATTTAAGGTAAAAAATGATATATAGATCTAACATAAACTGATGAAAAAGAAATGATTACGAATGCAATTTAAAAGTAGATCCAGTTGTGATTTCGACAGTGAAGAAGTACATGTATAAATTAATGGATTTTTTTATATAAATATATTTCTCTTGGGACTTTCAAATATACAGTAGAAGACCCTGATAAATCTACCGAAAGAATCGATCTCCAGTACAGTAGGCCGGGCTACACTACAGTATATTCTACTGCAAAAAAGGTGTTACAAATTATTTAACAGTCTGGAAAAGCTGCCCTTGACATAAAATTTCTTATATAAACTTGTGTTTCATAAGGGTTTTAGTTTGAACTTGACCGCAAAAGTCAGACCATGTCGCCTTGGAGATTGTAAACAGATCTAAACACGCACCTGTTTTAATCCTGTCATTAAACGCTTTATTCTGTTTATTCTTTTCAAAACCAATGAGCGTTCAGTTTGACTCGGAGTAACAGTAGTATCCGTTTCACTTCCGTGAAATTTTAGAATATTCCTGCAGTTATCACGGAAAAATGGGTAAAGGTGGCAAAAAAGTAGAAAATGGAAGTGAACAGACTTCTGTTAAAAGTTTCACATGGGAAGAAATAAAAACTCACAATAAAAGGACGGACAGCTGGATTGTTCTTGACGGAAAGGTGTACAACGTGACAAACTTCATGAAAAAACATCCCGGCGGTGCAAGAGTATTATCAAGTTACGGCGGTCAAGATGCAACGGTAAACTGGATTTTAAAATTTATAAAACTATTTATGAATTATATAAAATTAATTAAACTTGCTTTACAGTAACTCAACTGAGGGTTAAATGCTTTAAAAATAAAATATGAAATTTTTTTTACATAAACTGATGTTAATAACTGGAACAGTCGATTAAAACAGAAAGATAGAGCTGTCACAAAATCTCAGACATAAATTGAAAATCATATTTTGTGCAAATTAGCGGAAATTTTGCATACAAATTATTAGTCTGTGGTCGAGGGGTTAGAGTCGATGACTTCTAATCCAGTTAGGATGGTCCCCTATGGTACCACTGTTCTTATTATTTCCAGCAAATTGTACAAATAAAGAAAACTAATATTAACTATTTTATTGAATTGTGTTTAGCTGTCACATCTTGACTTTAAAATAAACATGTTGTTCATGGAATAACTCAATGATTTTAATTAGAAACATTCTATGCGCAATCAGCCATGTCTTTACAATGGGGAGCTTATATGGAGAGGCACTATGGTACCTGGTATGTAAATTGATGCCCTTTTTGGCTTCTGTATAATTTTTTTGTAACAAAATATGCTGTCACTACAGTTTCAGCAGAATGCCTTCACGTGTCGGAATATGAAATTATAAGTTTAACCGTTTAAATATGGGTAAAATAAAGAAGTTTTTTCAAGCACACAACATGCAGTTTGGATTTTCCCTATCAATGACAGAATTTATTTGAAATGAAAAAAAAATTTCTAACAATTTCAATCAAATTCAACAAAAAGCAGAACTTCCACTTTCACTATAATGGTGGAAAACAGTATTTGGTAGCAATTCAATGTGTAAAGAAACAAACAAATTTCCTATTACATCGGGAATAGGAAGACCGGTACCTACGGGGGAGTACTATACCTCTCTGGCTTGGGTTCGATCCCCAGGAGATGCTTTGGTAGTTTAGCACGGAGGAAGGTAGTCTAGTACTGGTGTAACTCTCCAGGAACGATGGTTAGGAAACTACCCGCCATGACTGAAATACTGTTGGGAAAAGGCGTAAAAATACTAAAATGAATCAAACAAACAAATGAAACAAGTTATTAGTCAAATTTAAATTGACATGCCAAGGCTAGATTATATGAGATACATCGTATGTGTGTTCTGGGTTAGCAGAGGGAAGATATTGCCCATCATACACAAAATAGCACATTATCAGTATCTCATGGCATAGTCCAATATATTGGTTGGACTAAAATTAGTTATGAGTCTACACAGGCATGTATACTAAATGGAACATTAATCTCGAAAAATTGTACATAACTTTCCATTGCACTGTTATTATTTTTCCTGTTATGTTTGCATGCCTCAATATTTTAATGAAAATATGAAGTAACGTATGATTTTTAGCATTTAATCATTCAAGCACATTGTAGAATTGTCTCACTTTTAAATTATTCTTCAAACTTGCAGGATGTATGGACTGCCATGCATAATGACAAAGATTTTGTCGGTAAATACTTGAAGCCATTATACATCGGAGAAGTTCAGGATTACAATGCAGTAAGTTTTTTTTTCATACTTTGATAAATTTAGTATTGAATCTACATGAATATAATATTCTATTTAACACAAATTCCAAAGTAAGAACAATTTACAGATAAAAAAGGGTGTTTTTTTGTGGACACTATACTAGTGTAATGCCCACATTAGCAAGCCATTAAGCAATTATTGAATATAATGCTAATAATTGTATATTACGCTAATGATTTGACAATAAATATTCTAATATTCACTTTTATTTGTCTATATGCATTTTAATTTGTTAACAAAAATGCGCAATGCCCTGTAAGTAAGGTAGCAAAAGAATTGATTCCATTATACACATATATATACTTGTTAGAGTTTGTAATCAATTAAGGTATATGTTCACTTGTATGTATCATATATGTAGTTGTAACTTATTTTATCATCATTTTCATTCTTTTTCCTAAAACTGCAATTTTTACTCTTAGACTGAGTAAAAAAAAATTAGGGAGCTTTAGAAAACTGTTAAGATACCCCGGGACTTTTAAAGTGAAACCATGTTTTTATGTAGACATTTGTGAGCATTCTAGGCTGGAGGGGGTGGTTTTCCCCATCTTGTACGTTTTGGAACATCCCGGGTGCATTTTGGCTGCACTCATGTGTTTTGAATTAGGTATTTATTTTTAAAATTTTTAAAGAAATTTATTCTAAAAATTTTGCACCCTTATTGTTATCCCAGCTCCCCTCATATTCCTGTGTAAAGAAGGACAGTATCATTTGGATTTTATTAAATTTTGGAAAAAAATGGTCAAAGGCCCTGCCCATGTGAGGATAAAAAAAACTCTTCCTTAAGACCATCACTGCAAGGTGGACGATCAAAAAAATTTAATATCTGTTTCAGATGCATGCTGAAAAATTTATTTTAATGATAAGATTATTTTAATTTTTCTATGATAGCAATAAATAATAGAAAGAAAAATTGCATAAGTATTCTGCGATCCATATTTGATTTTATAGTAATTATTAGATTTTTAAAAATATCAATTTTTAGCAATAATATCTCTTTCCAGTATGACTATTACAATCATGTTTTGTGTGTGCGTATTTTAGGCACAGGCTGGTTGGTTACAAATGACTTTGGACATTTATCAGTTTTCAAACCAGTAGAAAAAAAGAACCATATTGCCCATCATCTTATCATTGGTCATTTGAAGGTAATTGTACTTAAAGCATTAATCTAAAGAAAATATAATTATCATTCCTAAATGCCTAATCTTAAAGGAACTTGACTGCTGTTCAAAAGTCCAAAAAAGATAAGATTGAATTTCTTGAAACAGGTCCACTGGGATGCTTATAACTTAAGAGATAGTTACCCCTCCCCCTAACTTCCACCCTCCCAACCCCCCACCCTTGTATGCAAAAGGAAATGAAGAAATAAACTCACTGACACTTTTTAATTTGAAAATCATATATTTGTGCAATGTTAAGTCTTGATTAAAGTTATAAGAGTTCAAATGCTTTTCACTTTTGAGTCGTTTTCATAATTAAGATAATTATTCTGGTAAAATGGTCTTGAGTGAAATATCTGAAATTTCGCAGATACATTATTGCTGCAGATCTACATGAAATAGTATCTATATTTTTCAATTTTATTTAAATCCCCCCAGTGGAAAAAAATTTTCATTGAATTTAGTATAAAAGAAAGCATTAAAAATATTTGGGATGTTAAAATATTTTTAAAAAAGCATGTATTGGTTTTTACAGAAATTTATTTTAGTTGATTGTGTAGGAGCTAAAAAGCTATAGACACACTTTCATCCGTTCCCGGAACCAACCAGTATGACAAAGTGTGTAAATTTTTTGCTCAAAAAACAAAAGATTTCCCTTGACGGGTTTGAAATCATGCAGTAGGATTAAAATTATATCCCCACGGTTAACTTAAAACATAGTATTTAAATCCCCCAAAGTTTTGTCCCCTTTTAAAATTTTTATAAAATTTTACATTGAAAAAAAAGTATATTTGTTTGAAAAATTTCAAAACACTTTCACAAGTCTTCTTCTTGATAAAAGTTAACAATTGTTTATTTGTAGGGCGCTTCATCTCATTGGTGGAATTTCAGACATTTTCTGCATCATGCCAAACCTAATATCATAAAGGTGGACCCCGACGTAGAGGTGGCAAACCTCTTCTTACTGGGAGAAACATTACCAAAACTGTTCGGACAGAAGAAACGTGGATTCATGCCATACAATTTTCAGCATATTTATTTCTTTTTATGTAAGTAAATGTATAACTAATGCTTACTGCAGAATTAAGAATATTTTGTTTTTTCCTAGCTAATAACATAGGTACAAACAACAAAATAAAACATTTCCTAACAAAATATTTGACTGCTATTTTAAGTTGGTGTTGCAATAATAGGTAGGCATATATCGCCCTCTTTATGAGAAATTGAGAAAGAAAAAAAAATCAATTTTTTTAAACAAAATTTTGTTCAACTTACTACATTCCATCTTGAAACATCCAAATTAGCCAAAATCATCTTTCCTGGTTCAGTGCGATATTGTGTTTGTGCGTCATAAAACCAAACAAACAAACAATTACATATGATACTGTTATTGTTTTATACCCTTCATAGAAATATAGAAAAACATAGTATAGATATACGTGTATATCAGTCACATATCAGCAGTAAACCAACATTATGTAAATCATTTTGTGATATTAAACTAATATTTATAGTTTTTGTTTACAGTGACGCCATTACTACTGCCCACATATTTTGTTTACGAGAACTTGTATTTTGTTGTGAAAAGGAGAGACTACTGGGTAAGCCTTTTCAGTTAAGACACAATTGTCCATTTTTAATTGAGAAGTTTATAAGTCTCCTTATCTGCTACTTGAAGTTTATTTACAAAATTATTGTTTTAATTTTGAAAGAGAATAATTATGAAATACTTATGAAAGACATATGCTCGTATATTTCCTTAAGAGCCGATAGCACATGCACAAAATCATTGCTAAATGGTTCAAAAGCCTATCTTAAAAAGGAGCATAATTTTTTGTTTTGGAATATTATATAATATTAATGTTCATTTTTTTTGTGTGTTCGGTAAAAAGACATTCAATCTAAAACTCTTTGAGTATAAACAATATGATTATGGAAACTGCACAATTTTACTTTTTTTATAAATTCTATAAAAGAATTTCATTATATCTATCTGTATATGATTTAACTCACTATAGTACCCTTATTTGGTGTTATTAATCAAGGCGTCCCATAAGTGCAGTTACAAGTTAAGTCCTAAATTTAATAGGAGTTAACCAGTTATTGCACTAAGATGACAAAGGGGCCTCTTTGGCCAAGAGGGTAAAGCTGTTTTACAAATCTCATGTCCTATATTTGAGCCGCGTCACGACAAAACCAGCGTAATGGGTTTGCGACCAGCATGGATCCAAACCAGCCTGCCCATCCGCGCAGTCTGATCAGGATCCATGCTGTTCGCTTACAAACCCTATAACAAGTAGAGAAACTGATAACGAACAGCATGGATCCTGATCAGACTGTGCGGATGGGCAGGCTGGTCTGGGTCCATGCTGGTCGCAAACCCATTATGTTGGTTTTGTCATGGCGAGGCTCATTTGATTTGAGTTTAAGTCCTTCCACTGCAGTGATTTTGATTGGAGGATTCTAACTGGCAAGCTTATGGAAGATCACTGGTTCTAATTGAATGCACACATGTGCTTAAAACAAAGCACAGATGGGACTATACATGGTTACTTAGCGCTGCCTTGGAATACCTTAAATTTTCTTATCATTAAAGGATTGTTCTAAATTTAAAGCTGGCCAAACGAATCATACAAAATTCAAACAGGGTTGTGTTTAAACTAATTGCTTATATTTTATGAATATGTGTATGTTATATTTTTCAGGACCTTTTCTTCACACTAACATTTTTCTATAGACTGTTTGCTACGCTAGGGCCAATACTAGGAGTGTGGGGTTGTATCGCACTGTTTCTTGTTGAAAGGTAACACGCTTTTCCATATATAAATTAATGCTAACATGATCAAGATAACAAAAAGTCTTAAAACTCCAACTGCATATCTTTCACGAATGTAAAATATATCTTATTATTTAGTGATGGAACTTAAATGTATTTTAGTTTTATATGTAACAAGAGTTTTACTTGGTTGAATAAAGTTGCCATTTTCTCTTATCAAACAAAGGTGTTGTATGCTTGTAAAATGTTCTTTTTGTTGTTTTTATGCTCAACTGTCACAAAGTGACCAGTTACCTTTTGTGATCACGATTCGTCCGGAGTCTTGTCTGTCCGTAAACTTTTACTTTATACGACATCTCGTCATATGACATCTCCCCTTCTTTTAAAACCCCCAAAGAGCTAGAGCTTAGATATTAAGCATGAAACATCTTCTAGTTGGTGTCAACCAAGTTTGTTCAAATAAAAGTCCTGGGGTCAGAATTGGCCCCGCCAAAGCGGGTTATTGATTTTCCTGATATGTATGTAGTAAAATCTTTAAAAATCTTCTTTCAACCAACAGTACTGGAGCTTAGATATTTAGCATGAAACATGTTCAAATGAGTGTCTACAAAATTTGTTCAAATCAAAGCCCATCCAGTCAAAATTAGCCCCGCCCCAGTGGGTCATTTATTGTCCTCATATGTGCACGTCTATGGAACCGTTGTTTTCCTTTAGCATGAGCAACCAGTTATGATTATACCCCCAAAAACGAAGTTGTGGGGGAGGGGTATATAGGAGTCAGCTTGTCGGTCGGTCTGTTTGTTTGACAGTTGGTCCACATCATGGTTTCTGGACAATAACTAGAGTTTGGAATGAGTTATTGTAATCAAACTTGGTATATAGCAAGCTTATGTAGAGACCCTGTTTGGTATTGCATTTGGACCCCTTGGGTCAAGGTCACTGTTACTGAAAGTAGAAAAATGGTTTCCAGACAATAACTAGAGTAAGGAATCAAACTTGGTGTATAGCAAGCTTATATGAAGACCCAGGTTGGTATTGCATTTGGACCCCCTGGGGTCAAGGTCACCATTACTAAAAATAGAAAAATGGTTTCTGGACAATAACTAGAGTTAGGAATGAGATATTGTAATCAAACTTGGTGTATAGCAAGCTTATATGAAGACCTGGGTTGGTAATGCATTTGGACCCCCTGGGGTCAAGGTCAAGGTCACCATTACTAAAAATAGAAAAATGGTTTCCGGACAATAACTAGAGTTGGGAATGAGATATTGTTATCAAACTTGGTGTATAGCAAACTTATATGAAGACCTGGGTTGGTATTGCATTTGGACCCCCTGGGATCAATGTCAAGGTCATTGTTACTAAAAAATAGAAAAAAGGTTTCCGGACAATAACTAGAGTTAGGAATGAGATATTGTTATCAAACTTGGTGTATAGCAAGCTTATATGAAGACCTGGGTTGGTATTGCATTTGGGCCCCCTGGGGTCAAGGTCACTGTTACTAAAAATAGAAAAATGGTTTCCGGACAATAACTTGAGTTAGGAACGAGATATTGTAATCAAACTTGGTGTATAGCAAGCTTATATGAAGACCTGGGTTGGTATTGCATTTGGACCCCCTAGGGTCAAGGTCACCGTTACAGTGTTACTAAAAATAGAAAAATGGTTTCCGGACAATAACTAGAGTTAGGAATGAGATATTGTAATTAAACTTTGTGAAAAGCAAGCTTATTTGTAGACCCCAGTGGGGATTACAATTAATTGAAATACTTCTTTGTACACAGTTGATAATAGTTTGTGTTCAAATTTTTCTTCAGACTACTTATTTTTCAAAAGTCAAAGTTGCTGGTGGGGGTATTAATCACCTTCAGTGATAGGTCTAGTTTTATACTGGTACTCGTTCAGATACAAATATGAACTTTGTGATATCGGTTTAAGATTTAGATTTTATATCTGCTTTGTTTACGGTTTACAATATTACTTGTTCCTTGTCATGGAGATTTTTTATATTTAGGTAAGCGATTTCAGGGCCGTTATGGCCCTCTTGTTTTCAGAACAATCTAGAGACTGTGGTTTGTAAAGTCTACTCAGTATATAATTGTCTTTTTGAAAAACAATTCAGAGTCAGTCTTATTGGTTTATAAAATATCATGCTCATTTCTTGTCATTTTTTCTGTACTCAGTTTTTGTGTCATTTTTTTCAGGTGCATTGAAAGTCACTGGTTTGTATGGTGTACTCAGATGTCCCACATACCAAATGAAGTAGAGTTTGATGGGTCAAAAGACTGGTTTAGATTACAGCTCGACTCAACATGTAATGTTGCATCAAGCTTTTTCAATGACTGGTTCTCAGGACATTTGAATTATCAGATTGAGCACCAGTAAGTACTGAGTTTTAGCAGAGGGGAACCAGACATCCACTCTTCTATCTATCTATCTTCCATTAATGTCAAACCCCTTGCATGGATGAAGACATGACTCTAGACTTCAGAGACAGTTATGAGATACAAGGGAATCCGGGCACCAGTCCCTAGCTCTTATTGAATAGACCCCTTGGTTTTTTTTACATGCCCAGTGTATAGCACTGATACATGCAAGGATTACCTAGATTTCTTACCAGTACACTTCTAGGTAGGTGGGAAACACTGAAAGTGTCTCTGAAAAATCCCATGGGTGTTAGTCAGGATCAAACCTGGAACCTCAGGAGTGACAGTCAGTGGTCTAACCAACTAAGCTATCACACCACCTTTATTGAATACCATAATAGTTATTGCAGTTTGTATACTTTGCTAAGGTGGCTTGTCGCATTTTCGTTGTTCTTAAGTCATATTCCCGTCCATACCTACACAGGTTTAGTGATCAAACTGTTTTTGTAGTTTTGTTTTACATATAACAATAGTGTTATAAATGAAGTTGCCTTTTTTTCTATATTGAAGGCGTGGTCAGTCCTAAATGGGCCTTCCTCCATATTAGTGAAGCTTAAATTTTATGTTTTAAGCACACAAAAAATGTGCGTGAATAAATTTATTGTACAGGTATGATTTTTATATTTTATCTTTTTTTGATTGATTGATTGATTAATTGATTGCTTGATTTTCTTATTTTTCAGCTTGTGGCCAATGATGCCAAGACACAACTTCAGCAAGATTGCACCTCTGGTGAAGTCACTGTGTAAGAAACATAATGTTGAATACAGATGTAAACCCTCGTTGAAGAATGCCTTTGGTGATGTGGTCAGGTAGGGACAACAGTTTTTCTGCTTCAGAATAAATGAAAAATAAATAAAAATATTGAAATATTGAACCAAACTTTATAACTGATTCGTCCTAAATTAAATTTGAAATTGTCAATGGTCAACATGAGTGGTTTTTCTGTTAAGACATGTAAATTTGAGATGCCAATAGAAAAGTAGGCTTAGGTTAGGTAAAATCTACCCATGACATTGCTACATGAAATGCTTTATTTTTAGGCAATGAATCGGAAACCTGCGTAATGATCTTTTCATATACGTTTTTTTATTTTTTGAAAATACGTTTTGAAAGATTTACCCTTAAATTTAATGTAATGGCTGAATTTAGAAGAAAAGTAGTCTGCCAAGACGTCAGTGAAAATACAGAAAATATGTTTCATTGCAGTGAAAAAAAATGTTTACAGAAAAAATACGGAAAATGAAAATAGTCATTTTATTTCATTAATATTTTGCAATAAACACCAACTGATATATCTCTTTAAAGAACATGTTAAATTTGTACAACTATAAATATTTTTTTTTTTAATATTCACAGATCTTTAGACCATTCTGGTGAGATTTGGTACAACGCTTATTACGAGGGGCTGCACTAAACTCTTCACCTTTCACTGCTGTAGATGATCTCCGTTCCAGAAAAAAAAGAATTGTCTTTTCTGATTTGAAATTAAACTTGTGCAAATGATCATGATTTGACAAAGATTGCCTAGAAATCCTGAATATCCTGAGTGTTATTACATGTTTTCAATGGACTTCTGGCCTATAAAGAAAATCTTTTTTCTTATTTATAAACACTGACTGTGACACACAGGTTTGTCTGTATTGTGTGTGTTTATATGAGTAATATAAATCACACGTGACATATTTTTAGGGTGCCAGGATGCAGCATGTTTTTTGTTACTATGCAATAACAACATACACGTGTGTCTACAGTGTATGTTTAATGTATAAAATACTCTTCTTAGATTGCTCAAACATCCTGGAACATGTTTTGTGAAGAAAATGAACTTTTGTGGATTAGAAAAAACAACATTTTTTTAATGCAACAAACTGTTTGTAAGGTTATTTCCATATGAAGTTTGTGATATTTTCTCAAAAATTGTGCTTTCATAATTGAGAAGAGACTGGAACAAATGGAAACAATGGTCGATTTTTTTGTTGTTGTTTTGTTGTTGTTGTTGTTTATTTTCTTCAAATTATTCATTGTATACATTAATCAGTATGCGAAAGAAATAGGAATTTACATATAGTAGAGTGCTGGTTATCATTGCCAGATCTGTGGCAGCTCTTGTTATATTCTGTTGTTAACTTCAAAATATAAGAAAATAACATCTAGGAAGAATAGTGGTTGCAGATTTTGATTTTGAATTCTTGTTTTGTTGCTTGTTTGTTAAAAATTAACAAGTTAAGAATTTTCATTGACAAAGACAAATTAAAATTTCAAACATTATAATATTTTTGTTTTAAACTTTTAAAAAAATAACGTCTATGAAGAATATTGATTGCTGTTTTTACTTGTGATTTTTTTTTTTTTTTGCTGTTTTTTTGTAGAATTTTTCAATCTTTTTAGATCAAACTGAATATTGTATATCAAGTAGATTGGACATACATAATTGCCTAGGAGAAAATGGTTAATATTAAGATGATTACATTTATGTATTTATCTTTATACATGTATATAAATTATAAATGTAGCTGTTCTTTCCACCACCTGTCTCATTAGTGATATAGTCATTTATTTATTGTTTTATATTAGGGTATATGTATAATCAAAATCACTTTAGGCAATACAAGAACTATATTCATTTCTATATATATATCTGTATGCTAAATGAAACCTTTAAGATGTTTTGAATGTTCACAAAGTTTCATTTATTTTACATGCATTATTATACATCATATTTGTATTTTTTGCTCATTTTACTTACAATCACAGAATTTTGTAACAATATATAAAATCATGTCAAAATATTAGTATTCTCTAAGTCATTGAATTAATTATGTTATAATTTATAACTATATTTAGTCTCTTTTTATTTTCTATCACTTTTATTAACCAAGTGTATTACTTGACTGAACTCAATGAGCATATATTTGGCCCTAAAATAGTTTTAATCTTTACTGTCTAGACTTAACATCCTCATTTTGTCTTTAATGAATTATGACCTTCAACTTACATTATGAGTTATGACCTTCAACTCACAATGAGTTATGATCAGCAACTCACTATGTCCTTGACATTGAAGGTCAGATTTTCATAATTTAGGAAATTTCATGATAAATCTTACTTGATTTATTGATTTTCGATACTAGCAATTGTGTTTTACAAACTTGTCTTGCTTTTGGTATAAAATATATTTTAGACTTGTAGGAGTGTGTTTCAATGGGCATTTCTTTTTAATTTTGAAGCCATTTGTATAGAAACATGCAAATTTAAGTTGCTCACAATTATCTATTCCATACACATGACAGTAATCTATGCATATAATATATAAGTATATTGTGCGTGTTTTGGGGGGGGGGTTTCTTAACATTTTCAATACTGTTTTGCACAATCAGACATTTTGTTATATGTATATATGAGTACTGAATATGGATTAAATGCACTGCATATGGATTAAATGTACTGCATATGGACTACATGCACTGCATATGGATTAAATGCACTACATATGGATTTGATGCACTGCATATGGATTAAATGTACTGCATATGGACTACATGTACTGCATATGGATTAAATGCACTGCATGTTGATTAAAAGTACTGCATATGGATTAAATGCACTACATATGGATTACATGTACTGCATATGGATTAAATGCACAAATATTTAATGTGATACATGTACCTATAAAACTGTGATACTTATATATAGAATTTATTATTATTTTTTTATTTTTTGGTGGAGAAAAAGGTGGCCATACATTCCATACCTGCATGTTTCTGCTGTCTTAAAAGACTTTTCTGTTAGCACTACTTCAGATTTTATATTTTGACACCCCTTGAAAACAAAATGGTCAATTCCAAGCAGGTCAAATTCATTGTTTGAAATATATAGTCAATGCAGCGCACCTTGACAATGAAAAAAAAAATAGCATAATGTCACTTTAGTGGAGAAAAAAGTGCCATGAGATTTTTTTATTATTATCCAAAAAATACACAGAACGTCTTAGTTTTAAAGCTTTAACACCTCCAGAGTCTAAAAAAACTTCAAAAATTGCATTATTTTTTTGTATTTGAAAACCTTGATGAGACATTCCAAAGTATGATGTTATAGATAATACAAAATGTATATATTATTACTAGATGTTAAATGTGATATATATTAATTAACAGTATTCTTATTTTCTAATTGACAAAATTATTTCTATCAGGGCTATTTCTCTAATCAAATCAGCCTGTTCTATATACATGTATTTGTTTTATTTTTCTATGACTTGTTTTTTCTTACTCTACACTGACATCATTGTATTTTGTAAATTGTATTACATTTGTTAACTTGTTAAGATGGCATAATGGTTTTTTACATTTTTTTATAAATCTTTTAAATCTTTTTTGTACTCTGATTTACATAAAATAAATTATTTTTCAATTTCAAGTGCTCTTTTCTTAAATATTTGTTGCTATTGTTGCTGTTGCTATATTTGTTGTTGAGTATTTGTGTTGAGTTGTGTTGTGTTGTCACATACTTTCCAACTTAAATGGTGAAGGAAGACCTCGGTTGCCACCTGGGTGGTGTATAATTTCGGCAAGAACCTACGTCTTAGTAGAATCTCCGACCTTCTGTAAATTAGCTTTGTATCCAAAGTCGACGAGAAGATTCGAACCAACACCAATGAATGGTAAATTTGGCGTTTAACACCTCTGCCATGGATGTCTCATTTATATGCACCAATCAATTGTTTTACCATCACTCCACCCCCTCCCCCTTTTGATTGAACAAAGTTTTACGTCCCGTATGTCACTGCAGTGCCTGGACAATGCTGGTGATGTCGTTTTGGGCCCAAACACTGGGAAATATGCGGAACCTGTTTTGCATTGGAATTTCAAGCAGGAAATTCATTGTAACTGCAGGACAGTGACTTTGCTGTTAGTTTGATGACAAACTCCAATTAAACTCATGATGAACGAAACCACGGTAAGGAATCGCGTGATTTTTTATGGTAACGCGTGCTGACAATATGGCCGCACAAACACCTCGCTTAATTCACATGCATTTTTAGGTAATTCTTAATTATATCCCTTATATACGACACGACACTTGTTGCAGCCTACGCGGAATAAGAATTGTTGTCGCCTATACTTTATTTTCCACCCCTCTGCTTATAGTTTTTACAAACACTAAAAAACATAACTGGTAACATTCACGCAAATTAAATTTGTATTTTTATAAGAAATTGATGAGACAATGTCGAGTTTGCATAGAGAAAAAGGTCATACAATTTCTTTATTGGAAACTCTTAAACTCTTATTCATGATGGGGATACGCTTCAAGAATTTTATTAACTTCAATATTAGGTGCGTTTTCACTTCAAATGTAAGGCTAATATGAAGTTCACACATAAAACAAGGCCATTATGCAAAAAGTACAGCCTTTATGAGAAAACTCGGCTATTATGAGATTGGCCTCAGCCCAATAACAAGGTCATTATGAAAACACTTAATTATTAATATTGTATCATAGTTTGGAGACCTTTCTGTTGAAAATGTGTCAGGGTTAAATCGTTTACATATACATGCACAGTGCGTTAACTGGAGTGCGGGTATTAGTTACCCGCACTCCAGAGAATGCCTATTGATTGGCTCATTTTTGCTGGGGTTTACATATTGGGACGGCAGAGAAAGGGAAAGCGACAGAAATGTCATATTCAGATGTTCGTTCATTGGTTCATTTTTGCCGGGGTTTCATATTGTGACAACAGGGAAAGTGCTTTTATGTTTGACTATGATACAAAAGAGAAAGAACACCAAAACACTCGGCAATCTAATTAATTTATACTCGGGGGCTCCGCCCCCTCGTACAAATCGGATAGCCTCGTGTTTCGGTGCTCTTTCTATTACTTACAGTACTATTTTGTATTCGTATTGCTAAAGATAATAATCATTAAATTCCATTTTTTAGCAAAACAGGTTTTTGTTATTAAAGTAAAGTGATCCATGATGGAAGTTATGTAATACCTTCAATAAGTATGTTTATAGTACAATGTAGTACAATTAATGTATTTAGTACCATATGTGACAACAAACTACGAGGGGATAATATATGTGGATATTGTTTGATAGTATGAGATAAATGGTCCGACATTTTATATCTACATATAGCACGTAAATTATTGTCATAGAATTCGTACATAATCATACTAATCACTTTGAATTCTTACAACATTTTTCAAGATATTTTTTGTAAGAATAACCAAATGATACATTTTAATTGTAAATTTATGGTGGCTGATTTGTGCCATTCGTGTTTATTTTAATCCATCATTGCGACTGTCAATTGCTGTATCTTTGAAATGTATCGGGGGAAACCCTCCAAATTTTTAAGGTCACAATAAACATTTACGAATTCGTCATTATTCGTAGGGAAATCCCCACTATTCATAGGGGAATCCCCATTTAATTTCAAACATTAACCTATTTGCACAAATGGAAAATTTTAGTCGATCGTACCTGATTACACGGTAATCGCAAAAGTAAGCCACCGACACAAAAAAAATCCGTACATACAAAAAATGTACATAAATTTTACATATGTTTCTTATATTTTATCAAGATATTTTTATTTGTAGCTCACAGGAATTCATTTTTCCTACTGATAAACATTAAAACCGTCACTGATATATATGTTTTTTTATTCAAAACTAAATTATCTATGACCAAATGTTTCCACTATATAATTGGATTACAATGAGAAATAAACATGTAAACACGGTTGTGTAAAAGCACCAAGAAAATATAAATATAAAAAACAAACTCAATATTTAAAATTAAAAAAAAACGTCTGGCAAAAAATATTTCATTCAAGTTATGGCGGTTCATAAATGTGTGTCAGTTGATCTATATTGATCAATATTTGTTCTATACGCTTTATTATTGACAAAAAGATCTTTTCAATCCATTACTAAAATCCCGATATATAAACTATGTACATAAGACACGGTATAGAACTTCATGGCCTTCACATAACTATACTTGATAGACAAAATTTCCATTCAATTTGATCAATGCTTTAAAGGTGTACATCGATCTCTGTTAATCATAACCAAACATAATTCAAGTGCTAACCTGTTTGAAAAAATATATACCGGACATACAGTTTTCTATAAAAAAAGAAAACAACGTTTCGGGTTTAACAAAAGTGTTAAATGTGAAAACTGATCAATTTAATTTTTTCAATTATAAAGGCGACGTTTAAATATGAAGAGACAACAAGCAGGCATTGGAACTGGATATGAAGGTTCACGTGAACGTGAAAGAGAGAGAATAAACACAAGTTCGGATACGCGAAGTACCGCGAATATTCCAGCCTCCAGACATTCTGCCGAAGATTTAGCTAAAAACAAACGCGTGGCTAAAAGTCCAACTGAAGAGCCAATTGAGAAAAGAACTGATAAAACCTTTGCTAGAAATTCAGTTGAAGAAGTAAGTAAAAATAAACCCTTGAGGAAAAGTTCGAGTGAGGACCAGGGCAAAAGAAAAGACGTTGTGAAAACTAATGTTTCTAAGAGTTCGGATGAATATTTTGAATACAAATGCGACCCATGTAAAACTGCTGGGGACAACGCGGAGGCACAAGGGTTCTGCACTGACTGCGAGGAATATCTTTGTGACACGTGCTTCAATAGCCACTCAAGGAGCAAGGTATCGAAACACCATTCTCTATTAGACAGAGAAACCATGCCCAAAAAGTCTTTGAAAATATGTGACCCGTGTAAATCAGCAGGCGACATCAAAGAAACAGTCGGCTATTGCAAAGATTGTCGGGAATATATGTGTGAAACTTGTTACGTAAGTCATTCAAGAAGTAAACTATCGAGTAGTCATGTACTGGTGGACAATGCTGAAATGGCAAAAAAATCCGACCGTCCAATCTCGTCTTCTGTTTCCAAAATGGACATTAAAGATAAACAAGAGGCAAGTAAGCTCGACGTCAAAGAGGAATACACATATGTTTGTGATATAAAAGTGAAAGCACACTCTGACGAAAAAGACTGTTTTATTACCGGAATGACACTTTTCTCAAACACAGAACTTCTCGTTTGTGACTCAAATAATCATTCCTTAAAACTGATTGATATAGATACAAATATCGTGAGAGACGTTTTACCATTGAATGCAGAGCCAGGTGGAATAACGATGCTATCCAGGGACCAGGTGGCGGTTGTGATGTACAACAAATATCAGATACAAATTATTTCAATAAAGGGGCAACGTTTGTCAGTTGTCCAAACTATAAAAACGGACGGGAATTGCTTGGACGTATCGCTTAATGATGGCAAACTATACGTGTCATTTTGGAAACCTGTGAAGTTCCAAATACTGCAACCGTCAGGCGTTATAGTGCAGACGATCAAACCGGAAGCAGAAGTTCTGAAGAACTGCACCGTCCCGCGTCATATTGCTGTTCGATCAGACGGGAAGGTGATATATGTATCCGATTGGGAGACAAATAAACTCATGGCTATAGATATGAATGGTAAAATTGTGCACAAATACCAGGGTGAGCTAGAATACCCACATGATATCGATATCTACTCTCCACCAGGGGTCGTTTATCTCTGTAACAGGGATCAGCACGTGATGTACAAGATGACGTCAGACTTGAAAGAAAGTACGGTAATACTGGTACCAGGAGATGGACTGAGTTTTCCACAAGCGATGTGCTTCAATGCGAAGAAGAAACACCTGTATATTAGCAGCGGCAGTCTTCACGCCGAGTACAAAAATTTTGTTAAAGTATTTAAGTGGAAATAAAGCAAAATTGTCAAACTGAAATAAAATATAAAACATGAACTGGATTTATCAAGTTGAGAATAATCAAGGAAATTTATTCCTTTTAGTATGGATAAATCTACTACCGGCAAGATATAAGTAGTTACCAATTTTCTCTTCATACAAACAAACGTTTTTTGGATAATTGCTTTGTTATAGAAGTTATATTTTTTAACATATTTTTTTCCGGTTCCTGTTGTCCCAGAAGGAATTTCGGTACAATAGGCTAAACTCGTATTTACATTTATTGTATACTTATAAATTAAATATTAAGAAATATTTATGAAATAAAATGCGTTTTTTCATTATCCGTATTTTCACTGTAAAAAAATATTTTTTCACTGCAGTGAAAGATATGTTTGGTATTTTCACCGGAGTCTTGCTGGACTTTTTTCTAAATTAAGCCAATGCACAAAATGTTATGGGAAGTCTTTTAAGTTGTAATGTCAGAAAAGAGAAAAACATATTTAATAAACAGAAAATTCAAGTTTTTTCTGTAAATACATGATTTATTTTCATCTTGTGAACATCAAAAATGAATAAGAAATTTATGGCAAAATAACATCATAACACTGTATCTAACTGGTGAGAAGTTTTTCACTGTACGTACATAATAAAATATCTTTATTTGTTATTTCACAGATATATGTCTATATTTAGCTCCATGGCAATTAACGCTTTTCCAGTGTGCAAAAAAAAAAACGATTTATAAACTGAAATTAATTCCAATCGTTTTTCTTTTATTTATAAGCGTTTTAATTACCCTTACCGGCAACTGGACACCTTTAGGATAATCCGTCGATATTTGAGAGACTGTTACCTTCCCTATTTCGTCAGCTCATTCGTCAGTAGTTTAGAACTGCCCATCAAGTTATCTCCCTTACAGGAAGCGGTAATTTTGAAGATGCTTATAATTTACATCAACAACAGTTTTATCTAAAACAAATGTAGAATGACCCGTGCAACTCAGACAAACTCAAAAAATAATAACGCTTCTCCACAGTCACGAAGAAAGGGGCGTACTGTTGCCCGAAGAAGTGGTGCTAATGATGGAGACGCGTCAACTTCGCGAGGTTCTTAAGAATTTTTTTTATAAATTATCACTGATTATTTATTTTATAAAAAAAGTATCACTTAACTGTATTCAAAATCAAACTGCTTTGGTATTAGTAGTAATATGTGATACTAAAATTATAATTCATTAATTATATAATATATATTATAATTATATCATATATATTATGATTTATCGAATTAAACTTTAGCTTGAAATATGATTAGGGCCTTACTCATAATTAACCAAAATTGATTACATGTACAACACTTTTCTCAACATTCTTTCTTGAATTAAGATGTCAGTAATAATGGATTTACACATAAAATCTCAATACATTAGTATGATAAGTAAATTAGTAATTACTGTTTAATTAAAATTTTATTTCATTTTTTTTCATTTCTACCCTCTGGAGGCCAGTGGCTTTAAGGTCTTCAGCGTACCCAGTTATATATACAATGACATGATGTCACTCATTGACGTGAACACTGAAGACAGTCAGTTCATGTGTACCCTATGTCTTGGGAAAACAATGATACATCAATTATATTTACTTAGTGTCAAGTTTAACTATGCATGAGTTATCTCACCCTCCAACAATAAGTATTAGTGTAATGGAGTGGGTACAGGCCATATAACTGCTATTCAAAAATTTTAACTGTGCATGAGTAATCTACAACTAGCCATTTATGCACTGTTCATGAACAGGTTGATTCCGGTAATTCACAGCCGATTCTGGTAAGTCGTGTAACCCGAACAAATTTATCACTATTTGTGATTCTGTAATGTTATGCTGGTATCTAATTAGGGAGTGATTGTCTTCATATTGCCATATAAAATAAAATCAGGGTTTTTTTTTTTTTTTCAATTTTAGGGAAAAGGCCTGGCCTCTCAGGAGGTGAAAAAACGAGGAAAAAAATATCATTTTTGGGGGGAAAACCTTTGTATTAACTTCAAAATAACAACAGTCCAGACAGTCTGTTTAATTAACTAATTAATTTAGTACACAAGTACATACATGTGACAAATGAAATGGGCCAAATCTGGATTTTCAGCTGGATTTTGAGGCTCAAAACTGGATTTTTTTATCGACTCGAATTTCAGTGGGTGTTTGGCACATTTGGTTCAAAGAATCTATATTACCCTCAAAATCATTAAATGATAATACTTTTTATGATTTTTTTGTTGATCAATATTAATTTATTTCACCAAAAAAAAAAAATAAATAGATAAAAAAATAAGTGTAGTCATACTGGCTATTTCTAAAACAGTCACACTTTCACATTTCGATTTCATTATTTTCAGTTTAAAGAATTATAATGTCTTTTCAGTCATTCAATAATTAAACACAAGCTATTTGAAAACGTGCAACAACTATTCATAAACATAAGACTATGACAGTTAAATAACATAACATAAGTAAAAGACTCAAAATAAATGCAAGAATCGTTCTGTTATTAAATCCACATTTTTGCCTCGATGATTGCGTAATTCCTAAACAAAACAAAAAATTACCCACTCACTTAAAATAGGTTAATTAGACATCTCAAACAGGTTTTGAATGATCCACTTTAAATGATTCTGCTCCCCTTTTATCTTTATCAGTGCGGCACTAATCAAAGAAAATCAAAGGTTGAGCCGAATTCATACATGTAAATTTACAGGGTAGTTTTGATGACGTAGCGTGTAATACCTACTGCCAAATTACAAAAGAGGTCAATTGACTGACACACGACACGTGATTAGTTAAACATGTGAGAATAACTTTGGGTATTGGAACTGTTTATTACGTCACCTTGCTGTCAATTAGCGACTCAACATTTAATCCGCTATAATTTAGGATATGGACAGATAACAATCAATGCCCGGAGGCACGGTTTACATTTTAGATACAGGTGCTGTGTTTGATTTTTTTTATGTTGATTTTTTTTTAAATATCGGGAATTCAAGCTGTAATATCGGGAATCGGGATCAGTGTTGAAATATCGGGATTTTTTTAAATCCCGCCGGGATGTCACATGTATGCAAGTAAATCAAAGGAAGGAGAGAATACACATCAAACATCAGGATGGTTTATAACTGGTTTATTCTAGGATCTACCGGTTTAATTTAGTAATTAGATAACTGTTATAGATAAATGTTAACAACGGCGATTTGAATAAAAATTGCGATGTTTTTAAGGCAAACAAGCCATAAATGATTTTTATCAGATTCAGGGGAACTTTTCAGCTCGAGGGGAATTTTTTTCAGGTGGGTAAGTGGCTGTTAAACGGCTACAGTTACATATAGTAAAAAGAAAAAGAACCTGTAAAGGAACATAGTATTCTTGTGACGCATCAAAATAAATGATTGTAGTAAAAATGTACCTATGTTTATACATATACAATGTACATTATATATAACCAATATTATATTTTGTATCTATTTCAGCGGAAAGATCTGCTAGTACTAAAAAGAAAAGATTTAGACCCGGAACTAAAGCGTTAATGGAAATAAGAAAGTATCAAAAGTCAACAAATTTACTTCTCAGGAAAATGCCATTTGCGAGATTAGTAAGCATATTTAGATTATAATTTTAGACATTGATATTTGTTCTCATCAGCTGAGCCATTTTTATGTTCCCCAAAGCAAGAGCATATAGCCGGCACTTTGTCGCCATCCATCTATCTGTCACACTGTTGTCTAGAGAATATCTTGAATTGAAAGAGTTTAATTATAATTTCACACAATGATAGAGACTTATAGACACTACATAACTTTGTTTTTGAATTATCTCTCTTGATAATACATAATTTTACTGAATTATCTCCCTTCATGTTATACAATTTTATTGAATTATTTCCCATCATTACATACAATTTTATTGAATTATCTCCCTTCATGATATATAATTTTATTGAATTATCTCCCTTCATGATACACAATTTTATAGAATTATCACCCTTCATGATATATAATTTTATTGAATTATCTCCCTTCATGATACACAATTTTATTGAATTATCTCCCTTCATGTTACACAATTTTATAGAATTATCTCCCTTCATGATACATAATTTTAATGAATTATGTCTCCCTTCATGATATATAATTTATTGAATTATCTCCCTTCATGTAACACAATTTTATTGAATTATCTCCCTTGATACACATTTTTTTTATTGAATTATCTCCCTTTATGATATATAATTATCTCCCTTCATGTTGCACAATTTTATATAATTATCTCCCTTCATGATATATAATTTTATATAATTATCTCCCTTCATGATATATAATTTTATATAATTATCTCCCTTCATGATATATAATTTTATTGAATTATCTCCCTTCATGATATATAATTTTATTGAATTATCTCCCTTCATGTTATACAATTTTATTGAATTATCTCCCTTCATGATACATAATTTTATTGAATTATCTCCCTTCATGCTACATAATTTTATTGAATTATCTCCCTTCATGATACAAAGAAATTAAAAAGAAATGATCTTTCAAGTTTATCTTGCATTATGATTATCATGACTGATGCTCAGATTTTAAGAAAGAAAAATCACCTTTGTAGCTTGCAACCTTCAACATTGATTGAACAATAAAATTTGAAATATGTCACTTAGGGGTGTAATCGATTCAATCGATATCGGTGTATCAATGATCTTTGTTATCCGATTCGATATTGATTCCATTTTTTTAAATATCGGATATCGAATGCACACACATATTTCTAGCTAAAGAGACTTCAGCAAACAGGTTTTATAGTACTGATAGACCAAACGTCAAAATAAAAGAGACATAAAGTTATGGAAGCTAGAACTTTCATATTTCAAACATTTTTTTTTTCTAAATCGAAAACGGAAATCAACACCAGAGTTACCTCCCAGTGTCGCTAACAAATGCTGCCGAATTTCGTTGTAATCTCAAATGTCTGCTAAAGTGGGGGTCAAGACCCCCCAATTCAGATTTTTAAAACGAAAAATGCCAAGAAAAATATTTTGTAAGTGTTTCTTTGTAAAAATTATGATAACATATGTTAAACTTTTATAATTATTCCGGTTCTAAGCACAATAATTTGCCAATTAAACCCCAGCTTCCTAATGGAACAGCAAGGACGGGATTTTGTATAATCTGTAACTATGTAATGGCAACAACAACAACAAAAGTAAAATGGAAAAGGCTTTAGACATTATTGTTACTAGTCATTAGTTGTCATTAAAAGTTATAATGATAAAAAAAAGAAACAAATTGTTCATTTTTCATAGTTTATTTATTTTTTTGCATGTGTTTAAATATAACTGCATATTAAATCAAATTAAAAAAGACTTGAAAGTTAATTTTGCCTGGCAATCGGTATATCGCTGTATCGCCAATAATTCATTACCGATATATCAATACGAAAATCCTTATCGATGACACCCCTAATGTCACAGAAAAAAACAGCATTTATATCATAATTTTTGTATCAATCATAATTTTGTATTTCGTTTGAACCTAGTTATTATATTGATAGATAATGTTGTTTTCTTTATTTCAGGTGAGAGAGGTTTGTGTAGACTTGTTTCCAGGAACAAATCATTTATGGACTGCCCATGCTTTATTAGCTATTCAAGAGGTACATTATTTTGCACAGTTGTAAGGCAAGGGGCATTATTCTGGATGGCATGCTATGTATTTGGAGTTGTGCCCCCTTTTCAAAAGTGCTTATATTTGAATGATTTCAAAACTATGAGATATCAATGAGAAACTAGGAACACTTGATGATCATGATAAAGGGCAGATGTAAAACAAGGAACATTATCCTAAAGGCAATATATTAGAGTTATGCCCCTTTTTAACTTAGAATTTTTGTCAAAATTTCCTTTTTAGTAGAATGATTTCAAAAGTATGAAAGATATAAAACTAAGTTGGTTTAAACAAATTTATTTAAGCTCAATTGCGAAACAAGTTCTTGCAACTATTATTAATCACTTTCGAGTCTGCTTCCTTGAACCAACCAGTACTGGTGTCATATGAAGAAACATGGCCTTGACCTTAGTAGGGCTTGATCTCTGGGTTGAGAGACAGAGACCTTAACCACTAGGGCACTGCTTCCCTTAAAACTTAGTTGTAATGGCAACGCACTGTTGAAAGACCAGGGACATTCAATTTTTGCACAACCACTAGAATGGAAGTAACCTACATAAAATGCAGGAAAAATAATGCATCGTTAATCTTGATTTGTGAATTATCTGCATACTGAAATAAGCAAAAAAAAATTTATTCAAGGGCAGATTACTTTAAATAAGGTCAATGTCCACCTCAACCCCATTTTCATTTTTTTCTTGCTTCGACTTTTCTGTTATCAAATTCAAAGACTATGTTAAGTCTTGATAATTTCTATTGTGTAGTTTTCATTCTGTTATATGTAACCCTGTCTGAATTTCTTTCAGTACATACAAAGTTTTTATAAACGTTTTAACAGTTCTGATATAATCATTCATTTACTTAAGCGATTATTTGGTTTATGACTGGTGGACATGCGACGGGAATCAAACCTGTGTTTTGCACCTGTTAATTTTGGAATGAGATATTGTAATAAAAAATTTGAACATTCTCTGCAATATGACGTCATATTTTTTTCCTTTTCAGGCTGCCGAAGCTTATCTCGTTTACCTTTTTGAAGATGCAAATTTATGTGCCATACATGCCAAACGAGTGACAATTATGCCTAAGGACATTTTTCTAGCACGTCGTCTACATGGAGGAATGTATTGAAAAAGTGTTCTTTCTGATGAAATCTTTAGTTTTAAACATTTTATGAATTTCTTGTCACAATGAATTTCTCTTGAACATTTGAAATTGATCAATTCTTTTTAAAGATATATTGAAAAGATTCGATAGACCTTTAATGAAATCAAGAGAAAAGTTTTTGCTTCGGTTTGGCGCCAAGACGGGTTGGAATGAAGGAGATGTTTTTTAATGCATATTTTTAATATTATAAAATATAACAATACATAATGTATTATGGTATTAAATTTTTAACTTTTAACAAATTTGTTCAGTGTGTTAGTAGATGCTACAGCAATTTTTGGGAAAGAGTTCGCTTTCGTTCTAATTGTGGAAAAACATGCCGCTGAAAATTGTGAAATTTTTGGACGAAATGTCAATATTTTTGATTGGGAAGTGTCGTTCTTGACCCAAACAAAGAAAGAAAAAAGAATCTCATAATCTCACTTCATAAGGTTACTTCTAAGGCTATCTATATGTATTTTGGATTTTGACTTGCCTTAGAAATAAACCACATTGGCAAGCAACAAGGAACTAATTCATCATATTTGTGAGGGACCAGGGTTATATAAACAAATTTACAATATAGTCAAGCAAGTTTTTTTATGAATCATTTAGACAAGCATTAAGAGGTTGTATAAAACATGGACAAACAACCAAGGGTTTATAAATCATATGGTCTTGGTTATATTGCCCATATAGGCCTGGGACCAGGGATTTATTAAACACATTTGGTTGAACAAAGGGTTTCATGAGTCTTATGTGACTTCAATAAAGGGATGCATTGCCCATATCAGCATGCAACAATGGGTTTTATGAGTATAGTTTATGACTGTGTGTAGTATTATGTTTTAGAAAAGTAATAGTGCTGAAACAAAAAGGTGCAAATTTAAACTTAAATCATTATTACATGTATACCCACACCACATAATGTGGAGTGTGCTATAGGGAATCACATCTGTTTGGTCAAACAGTTTGTCCATATATCTCCATCTAGTCTGCTCAATAAATCCTTTACGCCAAGAAGAATTTTCTTCAAACCTAAAACTGGGGATGTGCAGATTCCATGCCACAGCTGTGCCAGCTCAAGGTCAAAGTCACCCTTGAAGGTCAAAGCTCAGATATCAGACAAAAAAATTGTGCCATCCTGATGACTATTTTTGGCAACCGTGTTAATCTTTTCATCATGGTCCATTTTTAGCTTGACTATACGAAGTATATGGAGAGCTGTCCTACTCGCCCCGGCGTCTGCGTCCAGATTTCATATTATAGTTTTGGTTCAGTAAAATATTTTTCACTATAACTTTGTCATTTCTTAAGGTATCAACTTCAAACTTCAAATATATGTTCCTTATCATCAACCACATCTTATGTGACAAGGTTCATAACTCTAGCACCAATATTTTCAGATTTATCTCCCCTTGAACTTAGAATTTTCCTTAAAAAATACTAATTTTTACTGTTACTTCTTTATTTCTTAAGGGATCAACCTGATACTTCAAATATATGTACGTTATCATCATCCCCATCTTATGTGACAAGGTTCATAACTCTAGCACCAATATTGCAAGAATTATCTCCCCATCAACTTAGATTTTTTTACTAGAAAATGTTATTTTTTACTATAACTTTTTTAGTTTTAAAGGTATCTACCTCAAACTTTAAATATTTATTCCTTATAATCAATTATATTTTATGTGACAATGTTCGTAACTCTTGAAGTAATTTTTACAGATTTATCTCTCTTTGAACTTAGGATTTTCTTTAAGAAATATTATAACTTTGTTACTTTTTAAGGTATCTACTTCAAACTTCAAATATATACTTCTTATCATTACAAACATGTTTTGTGACAAGGGTCATAACTCTAGCGTGACTATTTCTAGAATTATTTCCCTTGATCTTGGAATTTATTTTAACAAATGTTATTTTTGTGCCCCCACGTTAGTGGCGGGCATTTAGATTTACCCTTGTCCGTCCGTCCTTCCGTCCGTCCGTCCGTTCACTTTTGTGTCGCACGCAACTCAAAAAGTATTTGACCTAGAGTCATGAAACTTTACAGGAATGTTGATCAGCATGTGTAGTTGTGCACCTGGGTATTTTCGTCTAGATATTTTTAGTATTTTCAGAGTTATTGCCCTTGACTTAGTAAAATTTTGCAATTGTCAACTTGTGTCGCATGTAACTCAAAAAGTGTTTGACCTAGAGTCATGTAACTTTACAGGAATGTTGATCAGCATGTGTAGTTGTGCACCTGGGTATTTTCATGTGGATATTTTTAGTATTTTCAGAGTTATTGCCCTTGACTTAGTAAAATTTTGCAATTGTCAACTTGTGTCGCATGTAACTCAAAAAGTATTTGACCTTGTGTCATGAAACTTTACAGGAATGTTAATCAGCATGTGTAGTTGTGCACCTGGGTATTTTCGTCTGGATATTTTTAGTATTTTCGGAGTTATTGCCCTTGATTTAGTAAAATTTTGCAATTTTCAACTTGTGTCGCATGTAACTCAAAAAGTATTTGACCTAGAGTCATGAAACTTTACAGGAATGTTGATCAGCATGTGTTGTTGTGCATCTGGGTATTTTCGTGTGGATATTTTTAGTATTTTCAGAGTTATTTCCCTTGACTTAGTAAAATTTTGCAATTTTCAACTTGTGTCGCATGTAACTCAAAAAGTATTTGACCTAGGGTCATGAAACTTTACAGGAATGTTGATCAGCATGTGAAGTTGTGCACCTGGGTATTTTCGTGTGGATATTTTTAGTATTTTCAGAGTTATTGCCCTTGACTTAGTAAAATTTTGCAATTTTCAACTTGTGTCGCACGTAACTGAAAAAGTATTTGACCCAGAGTCATGAAACTTAACAGGAATGTTGATCAGCATGTGTAGTTGTGCACCTGGGTATTTTCGTGTGGATATTTTTAGTATTTTCGGAGTTATTGCCCTTGACTTAGTAAAATTTTGCAATTGTCAACTTGTGTCGCACGTAACTCAAAAAGTATTTGACCTAGAGTCATGTAACTTTACAGGAATATTGATCAGCATGTGCAGTTGTGCACCAGGTATTTTCGTCTGGATTTATTTAGTATTTTTAGAGTTATTGCCCTTCACTTAGAAAATTTTTGCAATTTTCAACTTGTGTCGCAAGTTACTCAAAAAGGATTTGACATAGTCATTAAACCTTATTGGCAGGTTGCTCAGCATATTTAGATTTGCACCTGGGGTTTCGCTTGTGGATTTATCCAGTATTTGTAGAGTTATTTCCCTTGACTTAGTAAAAAGATTGACAGAACAGTGGTGCGGTGGGGGCACCCGTGTTCTATGGACACATTTCTAGTTTTACTATAACCTAATACATAATTATACATAATTGGTTTTTCTTTCACAGTTTTGTCCTTACTGCGTCCAGTATTTTATTAGTCGAGCTTCGCTGTCTCCTGTGACAGCTCTTGTTAAATCCTATGCCTCTTTAGGCATTTTTTTCAAACTGGCTCAAATGTTCACTTATATAAGGCATTGTGCAAAATGCAGCCACTGTCAAGGTCACCCTTGAAGGTCAAATTAGAACATTTTGTATCTGTACTATGAATTCAATGCTCTAATATTTTCTATTGTGCCATAGAGATCAGGTGAGGTTGCCATTCTTGTGGCAGCTTCCACTGTTTTTCAGTTAAAGATACTGTATGTTGTAATTAAGGACGTAACAACACATGAAGTTTTATATATGTATATAATTATTCTTCTTAAATAATTTTCAAACATCCAAGAATATGTTTAATATGTTCTGCAAATGTTTATTAGCATTATAAGTAATCATAAAGATATAAGCATTCATTTCTTATTGAAAAATTTGGCTTAGACTTCATTGAAAATAAAATTCTAATTACCTCCCTTTATTTACATGAAATGTAAATTTGGTAATACATGTATCTTTACAAATAATCCTTTTTGGATGCATAATATTGATAAATCTTCATTTGAGCATCAGATTTATAATATAAAACCATTAAGAAAAATGAGTTACAGGATCTTCAATTACAGAATAACTTACAATATTTGCATGTTTTTCATCTTTTGAAAATAGTGATTATATAAAGTGTGCTAGACATGTTTTTACATTTCTTTAATAATTGCATTGCTTTAAGTTTTACATCTTTACATTCTAGCCTTTTTTGACATGACATCTATCAGGGGCTATTGTTGCCAACACTTTGTTGACCCATGTCATGCATTCTCTTCATAGCTGTTACCCTTATACAACTTTAAATTCATTTTTAGCTCGACTTTTCTATGAAAAGGGGAGCTATCCTACTCGCCCCGGCGTCGGCGTCGGCGTTGGCGTCACACCTTGGTTAAGTTTTTCGTACCACCCCACTTTATTTCAGAAGTATTACAAGTATGGCTTTGAAACTTACCATACTTGTTCACCATCATAACCTCCATCTACAGACAAGAGTACATAACTCTGTCAAGGTTTTTGACAGAATTATGGCCCTTTTTTGACTTAGAAAGTGTATTGAGCTTGGTTAAGTTTTTTGTACCACCTCACTTTATTTCAAAACCATTGGAGGTATTGCTTTGAAACTGACCATACTTGTTAACCATCACGACCTTCATCAACAGACAAGAGGACATAACTCTGTCAAGGTTTTTGACAGAATTATGCCCCTTTTTGACTTAGAAAATACATTGAATATGGGTAAAATCCACTTATTGCCTTAACCCTTTGAGATATTGCTTTGAAACTTTTAATGCTATTTCACATCATTACCCCCATCTGTACGCAAGAGAAGGTAACTCTGTCAAGGATTTGTTTTAAAAATTAAGGCCTTTTATCGACTTAGAATCTTGGTTAAGTTTTTAGTACCAGTCCACTTTTTTGACTGAACTGTTTGAGATATTAATTTGAAAGTTGGAATACTTGTTTACAATCATGATTCCCAAACATGTCCAGGAGAAGGTAATTCTGTCAAAGATTTTATTTGAATTATGGCCCTTAACTGTCAATGTTTTGTATTATAGGCAAGCACTAAAAAACTTAAAAAATCTAAAAAAATTCATTCCTATCCACTTGTTCACTTTACCATAAATTATGTCATATAAACATTGCTGTAAGGGTATCACACAATTCAGTAAAATAATTCTTCACTAAATATCTTAATGCTCATGGCCATTGTTCACTTTAAAAATACAGAGATTCTTGTATTGCCTTTTACTGCAAAAACTTTTTTTATTGGCAAGCAATAAAAAAGTCGAGCGCGCTGTCTTACGGACAGCTCTTGTTTGTTAAGGGCTACCCTCTTCAGGATTATTTGACCTACTGACCTACATAGATAATAACTAGAAAATTAGAGTGGGGGCATCCTTGGCCGAGTGGTTAATGTGGTTGACTTCAAACCTCTTGACCCTCACCGCTGTGGGTTCGAATCCTGACAGGGACTTAGGATTCTTTCATGTGAGGAAGCTATTCAGTTAGCTTACTGAACGTCGGTGATTCTGCTCAGGTGCCCGTTCATGCCTGAAATAATGCATAGATGGCCACCTAAGGTCTTCCTCCACCAGTAAAGCTTGAACATCGCCATATGACTATACGGTGTTGGTTTGACGTAAAACCCAATCAAACAAACAGGAAGCACATAAGCTTACATTCTCAGATTTAGTAGATAGGTTTATCATGACCCCTTTTAATTTTAAGGCCAATGGAACAATGACCTTGACCATTAAAATAAATTGGTCTGTAATGTCAATTAAACAAATTATGTTTGAATATTGTTGGCTTGTGTGAGATACATTATTCAATATTGCATATATTTATATAGCTGATAATACATTGTTTTAGAACAAAATATTATTACTCATCATTTAAATGTTCATATTTAGTCACTTAGCACTTTATCAACTTTTTTTTAAGCAGTATTTTATAAGAATATCTAAATGATACATTTCTATTCTGTTATTATCAACATTTGAAATACTTATGGAAAATATGCTCCCAATCCATCCACTCACTTAAGAATGCTTTGATTTGGACTGGAAAATGTTGTTGGTAGATATTTTTTTCCATTATTTACTTACTGATGGGGTGGGGGGGAGGTGAGTTCGAAAAGTTAGAAGTTCGAAAACATATCTTATTCAAAGAAAAAAGTCAAGCGGTTTTTACTGTCATGTGGCCCTTTCCAGTTGCCATCAAGAAACTTGGACATTGGTCATTACTTATTATGATGGCAAGCCCTCCATCCTCGAATTTTGTAACTGTCCACAATTTCTTTAAACAACATCTCCTCCAAAACTACATGGTGGATTTTGACTAAACTGCACAGAAATGATTTTTAGGTTGCCCTCTACAAAAGTTATATAAATGGCTCCATTCTGATGTATAAGTAGGTCACATGAGCTAAAAATAGACCTGATACACTGATTGGTTGATGTATAAGTAGGTCACATGAGCTAAAAATAGACCTGATACACTGATTGGTGGATGTATAAGTAGGTCACAGGAGCTAAAAATAGACCTGATACACTGGTTGGTAAATGTAGATTCAAATATCTACCTCACATCCATCTAAATTTGTATGAAATTAAAAATTGTAAAAGCTTTTGTTGATTTGTCACTATGTATTTTTAAGTAATTTATTTTTATT
Source organism: Ruditapes philippinarum (assembly GCF_026571515.1). Classification (NCBI taxonomy): domain Eukaryota; kingdom Metazoa; phylum Mollusca; class Bivalvia; order Venerida; family Veneridae; genus Ruditapes; species Ruditapes philippinarum. Next base: position 127,611 of record NW_026859100.1, on the reverse strand, counting down.
TTATTTGAATTGAATTGTAGTTGAAAAATGAGTTTAAGTTCAATGACATTGAGTTTAAGGACATTTTCAGGAGTTTTCATATAGACATATACGCAGAATTAAAACTGGTCAGTAAAATTTCTTTAAACTTGGCATGTTGTTTGAATATGTTGACAGAAATATTTTGAGCAAAAAAAAGTTGGGTATCACTGATCTCACTTTGTTATCTGCCCTGGAATCAGAATCATTTACTTGTTTGAAGTCATTTTAAAGCAGCACGCCTCCAGATTCCTGCTAATGTTTATGAAAATTTTGAAAATGTATTTAAAAGTAAAATATTGTTAAGCTGACAGAGAAAATAATATGCACATTTCAAACGGCACTTACAACCAATGTAATTTACAAAAAAGAGGTCAAAATATGCAAGATTAACCCTTACTGCGTTAGTAACGCAGTAGAAATATGGTGAAAATTACTGAAAAATTGGCCATCAATCGCAAAAAACATGGAAATTATTACTTTTATCTTTAGTCTTTTTACTTTTCATAAAACCTCAATACATTTTTCTCAAGTTTTATTTTCTTGAAATATTTTGACTCATCTGGAGGCATGCAGCTTTAAGTACAGATTACATATATATATATATATATAATATATTTACAAAATATATATAAAATCTTATTTTACCTCTGGATTACCTCTACTTTTCTCTAAATATTGAAATTTTGCACATTAGCTCAAAACGGAAGAAAGCTACATGAAAATAAAATATAAGGTATTGTTACCTTCATTGTGAATTATCTGCCCTTGAATTAAGCACATCATTCCAATTCAGGGGAATTTAATTTTTTTTAAAAGAGCGATGACCCCAATTTTCTTTTTTTTTGCTTAATTGATAACTTTCTGTTATAGTTTTGTAACAACATGCCAAGTTTATATAAATTACTGTTAAACAGTTTTATTTTTGCCTATATGTGTATATGAAAACTCCCTAAAACGTCTTTTAACAAGCTGAATTTAATTAAGTATCACTTAAAATATGCCAGCATCATGCAATATCAGTACAAACTTTAAAAGGATAGGTAATAGGAGGGGATTATGGCTGATTTGGTTTTCAGATCAAATTTTGAATGTTTTCACCCTATTATTATTGATGCAATTTTCTTCACGGTTTCACTTCTGTATGAAGATTTATTTTGTAAATTGATTCAGATGAATAGAAACCTGTAGAAGAATTTTATTGATGGTTTTAATGTAAATATTTTTTTTCTAGTTAATATTTAAATGAAACTTATATGAAAAAAATAAAATCAATTTTTAAAAAAGTTTTGTAAGATCTTGTTTTATGCCTTACATTGCGAAAAAGCCATCATCTGTGCCACTGAGTAATCTATTGACCCTATTAGAGAAACTTGTTGGACCCTCAGTGAAACTTGTTCTCCCTCATAGAAAATTATTGGTCCTCAGAGTGTTCATTCTGCAGTGTAACATAGTGGTTTTTCACAGTAACATAGTGGTTCTTTGCAGTAACATATTGGTTCTTCACAGTAACATATTGGTTCTTCAGAATAACATATTGGTTCTTCACAGTAACATAGTGGTTCTTTGCAGTAACATATTGGTTCTTCAGAATAACATATTGGTTCTTCACAGTAACATAGTGGTTCTTTGCAGTAACATAGTGGTTCTTCACAGTAACATAGTGGTTCTTCACAGTGACATAGTGGTTTTTTTCACAGTAACATAGTGGTTCTTTGCAGTAACATATTGGTTCTTCACAGTAACATATTGGTTCTTCAGAATAACATATTGGTTCTTCACAGTAACATAGTGGTTCTTCACAGTAACATATTGGTTCTTCACAGTAACATATTGGTTCTTCACAGTAACATATTGATTCTTCAGAATAACATATTAGTTCTTCACAGTAACATAGTGGTTCTTTGCAGTAACATATTGGTTCTTCTCAGTAACATATTGGTTCTTCAGAGTAACATATTGGTTCTTCACAGTAACATAGTGGTTCTTCACGGTAACATATTGGTTCTTCACAGTAACATATTGGTTCTTCACAGTAAACATATTGGTTCTTCAGAATAACATATTTGTTCTTCACAGTAAACATAGTGGTTCTTCACAGTAAAATAGTGGTTCTTCACAGTAACATATTGGTTCTTCACAGTAATATAGTGGTTCTTCACAGTAAAATATTGGTTCTTCACAGTAATATAGTGGTTCTTCACAGTAACATATTGGTTCTTCACAGAAACATACTGGTTTCTTCACGGTAACATATTGGTTCTTCACAGTAACATAGTGGTTCTTCACAGTAACATAGTGGTTCTTCACAGTAATATAGTGGTTCTTCACAGTAACATAGTGGTTCTTCACTTAGTAAACATAGTGGTTCTTCACAGTAACATATTGATTTCTTCACAGTTACATAGTGGTTCTTCACAGTAACATAGTGGTTCTTCACAGTAACATAGTGGTTCTTCACAGTAATATAGTGGTTCTTCACAGTAACATAGTGGTTCTTCACAGTAACATAGTGGTTCTTCACAGTAACAAAGTGGTTCTTCACAGTAACATAGTGGTTCTTCACAGTAACATAGTGGTTCCTCAGAATAACATAGTGGTTCCTCAGAATAACATAGTGTTTATTCACAGTAGCATTGAGGTTCTTCACAGTAACATGGAATTTCTTTGCAGTTACATAGAGGTTTTCCAGAATAACCAATGGATTCTGCAGACTTATTTATCTACTGGTTTTCAAAGTAATCAATTGATTCTTATACGTAACATATTGTTTCTGCAGAGTAATCAATTGCTTTGAAGAGCAACATAACAACATGACCCATTGATTCCACAGGGTGTAACCGACTGATTTAGAATAGTAACCTTTGATTTTACTGAGTAATATAATGATTCTGCAATATAAGCATTTGATTCTACCAAGTAACCTCCAGAATAAAATAATGGTTCTTCAGATTAACCAAATAGTCATTAGAGTAACCTACTGCTTCTGCAGGTTTACTTACTGATATTACGGACTAACCTTTAGATTATGCAAAATAAACTACTGATTCTACTGAGGGATCATTTGTTTCTGCTGAGTAGCCAATTTATTCTGCTGAGTAACTATTTGGTTCTGCTGAAGAATCATTTCATTCTGCCGAGTTACCATTTGATTCTGCGGAGTTGTCATTTGATTTTGTTTTGTAACCATTTATTTCTGCTGAGTAACCATTTGATTTTGTTGAGTAACCATTTGATCCTACTGAATAATTATTTGATTTTGCTGGGTAACGAACTAATTCTGCTAAGTAACTATTTGATTTTGCTGAGTAATCAATTGATCCTGCTGAGTAACCATTTGATTCTGCTAAGTTACCAATTGATTCTGCTGAGGAACCATTTGAATTGGTTTTGCTAAGTAACCAAATGAGTAATCATTTGATTTTCTTGAGTAACCATTTGATTCTGCTGAGTAACCATTTGATTCCGCTGAGTAACCATTTGATTTCGCTCAATAACCATTTGATTTTGCTGAGTAACCATTTGTTTAATCTGAGTAACTATTCGATTTGATTCTGCTAAGTAACCATTTGATACTGCTGGTAACTAAGCAAAATCAAATGAAATGGTAATTCATCAGAATCCATAGTTTATTCTGCACAATCAAAGGTTACTCTGTAAGATCAATACCCTGCAGAATAGGTTTGGTTAATCTGAAGAACCATAATTGTATTCCGGAGAACCAAAAGGCTAATTGTCAGAATCAAATGGTTATTTTGCAGAGTCAATTGCTTATTCTGCAGAATCAAATGGTTATTCTGCAGAATCAAATAGTTATTCTGAAGAATCAAATGGTTATTCTGCAGAATCAAAAGGTTATTCTGCAGATTTAACCATTCTTTTCTGCTGAGTTACCATTTGATCCTACTGAGACAAAGAAATCTATTGGTTCTGATGAGTGACCGTTTTATTCTGCTGGGTAATCATTTGATTCTGCTGAGGCAGATTTACCAATTTCTACTGAGTAACTTTTTGATTCTACATATTAACAAATTGATTATTCTGAGTAACAAATTGATTCAGCAAAAGCAACTGTTGGAAGACTAACCTTCAGAGTAACTCGGCGATTTTTAAAAGTGTTATCTGAAAATTCCTTAGATTTTCAAAATATTGCTCACCAAAACTGATCTTGTTTCGTTTTTTATCCGGAAGCAAAAAATTACAGTATATGCGTTTCTAGCATATTTCCAAAGAATTGGCTTAAAACAAGTGTTGGTGAAACGTTTTACAGTATTACGAATCAAGAATAATACACATGATGGGGTCATCTGATAAGAAGAATAGTGTATATTGATATTAACCTAAGATATATATAATATGTCATTTCACGAATATCACATTTTGATTCTTTAGTAATTAAACTACGGTGATTACATTGTGTACACAGGTCTTACTGACATTGTGTACACGGTCTTACTGACATTGTGTATACCGGTCTTACTGCCGGTGTGTATACAATGGCGGTGATTATCTTTCCCAATTATGTCATGCCACACAAGTCCTGGATCGGGACTTTATATTATCTAGCCTTTTATTGCTTTTGTTTATATACTTGATTAATATTAATAATATGCAAAAATGTGTGAAAATTATCAACATTTTCATTAATTGAACACAACGATAATCATACAATATATGAGACACTTATTGAACATCATAAACTTAAGGTACCTGATTAGGTTCTGATAAGTATCGGTACTTTTGGACAAAATTTAAAAAAAAAACCCAGATCTTATGCAAAATGTACTAAAAAACTGTTCACTAGAAAATGTAAAAAGATCTGAATGCAGTGTAAAATGTTTTGTGGGAGGAAGTATTGTTAAACAGAATTTAAATATCTAAGCCATTTGACTAGAAAGAATTATCCTTTTCATTTTACAAAAAAGGTGTATTTTATAACTACTGTATCCTTTACATTTATTTTATAATGGCAAGAACTTTCATTTACATTTTAGTTTAGAATGGCCAATGAGATTCCCAGATTTCATTTTGTAATTTTAAAATGACCAATGAAAACCCTTCTTATATTCAATTCTTCCCTGCAAATTTTACATGAAGTCAAAAACCAGACTTGGACTGGGAAAAAATCAATTCCAACTATAGTGTTGATATATGAAATTAAAAGCTGGAATATGTTCTAACGAACAGTCCACATTTATTTGGTTTTGAAATACCAGTAAAGCAAAGAAATTTATTACATAATTTATTGAACTCTCGTTTACATGTAAACGTGTACCCTAAAAAGTCTATGCCATTTTTTGATGGTAAAGGGCGAACCCAATCAATTTGAATACTAGTAAATTTCAATAACTTATTTTTCAGTATCCACCTTTCTTTTTCATTTTCATGTCCATACCCTGCATACCTGGTGGACAGTCTGGACCCATTGGCATCATTTTGTTATCCATTGGCATTGGCATCATTTTGTTATCCATTGGCATTGGCATCATTTTCATATCCATTGGCATCATTTTGTTATCCATTGGCATCATTTTCATGTCCATTGGCATCATTTTGTTATCCATTGGCATTGGCATCATTTTCATGTCCATTGGCATCATTTTGTTATCCATTGGCATTGGCATCATTTTCATATCCATTGGCATCATTTTGTTATCCATTGGCATCATTTTCATATCCATTGGCATCATTTTATTATCCATTTGCATCATTTTCATGTCCATTGGCATCATTTTGTTATCCATTGGCATTGGCATCATTTTCATATCCATTGGCATCATTTTTGTTATCCATTGGCATCATTTTCATGTCCATTGGCATCATTTTGTTATTCATTGGCATCATTTCCATATCCATTGGCATCATTTTGTTATCCATTGGCATCATTTTCATATCCATTGGCATCATTTTGTTATCCATTGGCATCATTTTCATGTCCATTGGCATCATTTTGTTGTCCATTGGCATCATTTTGTTATCCATAGGCATCATTTTGTTGTCCATTGTCATCATTTTGTTATCCATTGGCATTGGCATCATTTTCATATCCATTGGCATCATTTTGTTATCCATTGGCATCATTTTGTTGTCCATTGGCATCATTTTCATCATCTCCATCATCATTGGCATCATTTCAGGAGGGCAATCCTTCATCATCATTTTCATATCCATTGGCATCATTTTCATCATTTCCATAGGCATCATTTTGTTATCCATTGGCATCATTTTGTTATTCATTGGCATCATTTTGTTATCCATTGGCATCATTTTGTTATCCATGGGCATCATTTTCATATCCATAGGCATCATTTTCATATCCATTGGCATCATTTTATTATCCATCGGCATCATTTTCATGTCCATCATTTTGTTACCCATTGGCATCATTTTGTTGTCCATTGGCATCATTTTGTTATCCATTGGCATTGGCATCATTTTCATGTCCATTGGCATCATTTTATTATCCATTGGCATCATTTTCATATCCATTGGCATCATTTTGTTATCCATCGGCATCATTTTCATGTCCATCATTTTGTTGTCCATTGGCATCATATTCATTGGCATCATTTTGTTATCCATTGGCATCATTTTCATGTCCATTGGCATCATTTTCATATCCATTGGCATCATTTTGTTGTCCATTGGCATCATTTTCATGTCCATGGGCATCATTTTCATGTCCATCATTTTGTTGTCCATTGGCATCATATTCATTGGCATCATTTTGTTATCCATTGGCATCATTTTCATGTCCATTGGCATCATTTTTCATATCCATTGGCATCATTTTGTTATCCATTGGCATCATTTTCATGTCCATTGGCATCATTTTCATGTCCATCATTTTGTTGTCCATTGACATCATTTTCATGTCCATTGGCATCATTTTGTTATCCATTGGCATCATTTTGTTATTCATTGGCATCATTTTCATGTCCATTGGCATCATTTTCATGTCCATTGGCATCATTTTGTTATCCATTGGCATCATTTTGTTATTCATTGGCATCATTTTCATGTCCATGGGCATCATTTTCATGTTCATTGGCATCATTTTGTTGTCTATTGGCATCATTTTCATGTTCATTGGCATCATTTTGTTGTCCATTGGCATCATTTTCATGTCCATCATTTTGTTGTCCATTGGCATCATATTCATTGGCATCATTTTCATGTCCATCATTTTGTTGTTCATTGGCATCATTTTGTTGTCCATTGGCATCATTTTCATGTCCATGGGCATTTTGTTGTTCATCGACATCATCGGCATCATCTTTTTCATCATAGGCATAGGCATTTTATTCATCATGTTATTTTTCGCCATTTTCATTTCTGGTTTTTCCATTGGCATCTCCGGCATCATGTTCTTTCCTCCTTAAGAATTCAAAAGCAAACAAATTTTATTATGCCTCAAACATTGTGCCTCAGATATTTTAATAGCAACAAAGAAAGTTCTGGTTAAGTAGGTAACTAGAAATCAAGCTACGAATATAGAATATAGTACCTATTTATTCATTACGTGCAGTGTTATTTCTAAAGTAATGAAGTGAAGTCGAACAATAGAGAAAGTAAGTAAAAGACATAGTTTGTCAGATTTCTCGAAATTAATTATTTAAATCCAGAAAATGAAGCTTAGATAAACAAAATTTTAATGACGAACTTACCATTCTCGTTCATATGGACGGTCGAAAGCGACGGCGACACACAGAGAACCAATGTCAAACATGTTACTGCTATTACCATCATGATTATACCTGAAATATACGAAATGTTATTTTTGATAAAGTTTTAAAGAACGTATGAAAGATGTAGAGTCTAACCTTGATATTCACTTTGATAACCGTTACCTAAACGACTGCACCTTTGTCGCGAACTACAGCGCATATAAAGCAACATTGAAACAACTTCATACCTTAATTCAGAAGAAAAAATGCTAAAGTTATTTAAAATGAATTTAAAGTGTAACTTTTGTACATTGAATTTTAACACAATAACTTGTAAACGGACTTGTAAAATCAGCTCTAAATAACGCTCCGCTTTTAGCTCTAACCGTGACCAAATACGAAGTCATTTCTGGTGACCTTTCACACAGCCAATCATCGACGAGCTTTCATAATTTTAAAAGCGATGCAGTTTCTAATTTTAACCCTGGGAAAACCTATAATGAGTAGGTAATTTTCTCGATTTTGAGAACCAGCACGGCGTTGTCCATATAGCCGAAAGTAAAATGGCAAAACATATTGCTTATATGTATTGTTTTTAACTAATGTTATTGAAACGAAGCTTATATACCTAGTAAAATTGTGCATGAATGCGTGAATTTAGCAATTTTCATTTTCGGGTCCACATTTGCCGTAGATATTTCTTTGTGCAGTAATAATAATCATCTAGAAATTGGCTTTCCGCTTGATTGCATTTTTCTGACCCCCGTTGAATATATCAGAATGAGGCATTGTTTCCAGTTCTAGTCAGGCGAATCAATCACCAGCGTGTGTGTTTTGAAGTTATTTATTTCGATTTAACATAATATAACAGTTAATTCAATGTGATAAAAGATTAATGTAGGTGACCTGTATTGCAATAAAATTGTACATACAAAAACACAAATAATTGTTAATTTCAGAAACAAATATGGTTTCCAATAAAATTTTGTCAGCGGAAAACATTTTGAAATACTTTTAACTAAAACGCACGTGCTACATGTGATAAACACTTAAAGAGGTTGTAATTCTGACTCAAATACTCCACTTCTTTCCAGCATTTCCAGTGCTTTGATTTTTACCACCGTTAATAACACGTAAAACTTGACACAATTTAAAATCCATCTTGCTTGTCACATGGTTTTCTTTAAGTCATTAAAGTTACATTTTCTGTTGGAACATATGTAAATGCTTTTTACATGAGAATTACATGCTATAAAAACACGCGCTGCAAGCAAGTTGTAACAAACGTCGTTTATTTATCCGATAACCCAAGTTTACAATAAAAAAAATCCTATGTCATAAAAGCATGACCAATGTTCATTATAGTAATTTAAAGCTCTTTGAATCAATATACATGTACATGATTATAACTCAACTAAGTTGTCAATTTTTCAGTTCCTTATAGTCTTATCAATACCTTAAAGCACCATGCGTCCAGATTATTAATTTTCATGAAAATTTTGAAAATGTATGTTAAAGTAAAATATTGTGAAGTGAACCAATTGCAAACGGCACTTACAATTCACGTAAATTACCAAAAAGAGGTCAAAATATACATAAATACTTCTCACTAAATTATAGTGATTGATACTGCAAAAGCATTCATTAATCGCACATAACATGTAAATAATTAATTAAATATTGAATCTCTTTACTTTTCTTATGATCTTAATACATTTTTCTAAATATTGAATTTCTTGAAATATTTTGGCTCATCTGGAGGCGTGCAGCTTTAAATACCATTTACACCATATGCTTGGTGCAATCTGATGCGAATTCAATCAAAACAATAATGTAAAGAAAAATTTAGACCTATTAGAAAATGGTCAAAAATGGAATTGCTAAAGACCGCCCAAAGTAAAATTGAAAATGTTGAAAATGTCTTCATGGATGGTAGTGGTTAATGCAAACAACCATCCTACACCCTCCCTAGCACCGACTATGGTACAATTCAACAATTAAACATAAAAATGGTATGAAATTTGGAATTTAGAAACTTCCACAGATGTGTTAATGGCCGAAACCTACGCCCAATATGTATTTTGGTAACAATTTCGGACATCGGAACGTCATTACGTGTAAACATTTAATAATTAATGATAAGACGAAACATTTCGTTTAATATTCGTATCTTTACCGTTACTTTTTGTACTAAAAATTTTATGAAAAATAATGATATTTGTTCGGAATGTTGCTACAATTAAGAATAAGACCATTCTCTAACTTACCCTTAGTTAGGATAATAATGGCTGTACAAATGCCTTGGAAATGTTAGTTCTAAAAAAATCAACTTTAAACTATTTACAAAATGCAGCAGGCCTACAGCCCAGTAAAGGGGAATGCCGCAATATAATAAAAAAAAAATGACGTACTCTGTTGGCATTAACAAAGTTGATAATTTATTTATTATTAAACATAAAATATTTACAGCAGATTATGCTATACTGATTGAAATACGGAATTATTACGAGCTCACTTCGATTAAATATAAACCTACAAGAGAATCCGCCATGATATATCTGCGCCGCATAAAAAAATATTGTGTCAATTTAATAATTGTTATAATTACAAAATTCAATCTTTTCAGTGTGTAAATTCGAAAAGAAAAACAGTAAAATATCCAATTAACATAAATGGTTCCCATCTACATTGACATAGTACTTACATAAAACAAAACATATCAAAACTCAATCGCAACTACTCGGCCCTTTCCGTCAGTCTTCGGACATAGATAATAGCCGAGGCAGTTCCAAATGAACAAAACTATAAAATGTGTGATAATCTTAGACATCTCAATTTGAAATTGCCAGAGCAGAACTCTTAAATTCAAAAAATGTAGCATTTTATAAAGGTTATTATAATTATGCTTAATAGTTATTGGAAAACATAAAGAATACATTTATTATAATCTAGGCCTAATATTTCAGGCATAGAAATGAAATAATTCTTATATTTGAGTATGAACTCGTAAGCTCAGTAAGTTAATGTTTATTATTAAGCTGTTGGACCATTTTAATTTTTTAGATACGTACTAGTGAATTTTATATAGCTTCGTGTTTTAAATTATTTTCTAAACAGTCGATTTAAAAGTGCCGATTTTATCAAAGTAAATGTGTTACGGTTCGTTTGAAAAACTGCAATCCTATTGGACAAAAAATAATTTCAAACATTAATTCATTTAAAATACTGCAATTTTAGCTGACAAAAAATAATTTCAAACACTTTAGGTCTTTGATTTCGTTAAGAATAAATTTCAAGATTAATCCAACCAAATTCGTAAACTGTTTGCTATAAAACGAAAATGTATTTTCTAAGAATGCTTTTTTTATATTAATGTGTTTCAATAAAACACATATTATTGTTTGAAATTATTTTTTGTCCAATAGGATTGAATCGTAACACATTTACTTTGGTAAAATATTTTGGTAAAGAAAAAAATCTGCTTATTTAAATGATAAGAAGTAGAGTATTAAATTTTTTCTTTTACATTTTTTGCTGTTAAAATTATATGAAAGTATAACAAATTTTATTTTGTATAAAAAGAAAAAGAATATTGTATAATTAAATAAACACCCTACCTTTATGCAGAGCCTATGACTTCACAATGAGCCTTACAATGGGAAATTCTAAAGTAACTCTTCCAACTTTTGACAGTTTCATCCTCTTTATATAAGCGCCAACATTTACAAAAAATACATAGAAAACGCTGATTTGAGAAAGTGATACAAGTAACGAACAGGATTTCTTACAAGAACTGGAAATGTCTCTTTTACATCAAAGACCATAGTTTTAAATTTATACACAGTCTCTTGTGTAATACATCAATTTTCCTCCGCGTGAAAATTGTGACATAATACGCTGCATGTTTTTCTCGCGGCCACATACCAATTTGTGCAGCTCTGTGTATTTTTTATTACGAAAATGCATGCTTCGGACTGTTAAAGCATTGTTAATTAAAGTGTAAGATGTTATAAAAAAATAGTTTTAATGAATCATTTAGCGTATGAATACACGTGATTGGTAAACAGTCCGTGATCAGAAATTGTAAAATATATGTTCAAAAGCACGCCCTGCTACATGTAGTAAACACCTGCCCCACTCCCTTTAAAAGAGCGGCAATGTTTTCTGAGGTATAATGAACAAGGTAGGTGTTGTCAAGAATTTTAATTTATATTTTATAGATTTTTACCTATATTGAAAATCGGTAAATGTCATTGAACGATGAAATGTGTGAATAAGGTACATGAATTTCTAAATATTTTTGTTGAGAGCGCTGTTTGTACAAATATGTCGGCGAGACATAGCGAACATTCTTGTCAGTTATTTAACATGCAGTTTCAGATAGTAGGTCGGCTGAGTTGTTACTGTATGGTTGAAAGGTAATGGAAAGATTGGACAGAATGTAGAGCGGAGTTACGGCGAGCGAGCAAAGTCCGTATTGCAGATATATGGAGATGAACTCCGTGTGATTTCAAAATTGAGCATCTTTGAATGAGGGAAAAAGACCATGGGAGACGCCGCTGGTTCAGATAAACATTGGAACTCTTCATCTGTGAAGGTCAAAGTAAGTCATTCACAAGGTAAATTTTTCAATTTCCTTTTTCAAGATTTTCTATGAAAGTCAAAGCTTTTTTTTAAAAGAAAATAAAAATTTAATTCTACCCTCTTAACTTTCCTCTATGGATTCATTTATTTATTCATTTATATATTTATTAATTTTCTTTTTCGACTGAAGAGATGGTCTATAGGTGCATGGTATAAAAAAATATCAACATACATGTACTTGCGGATCACTTCCATTAAACATTCTATATTTAAAGGGACTCCACTGAGGGGATTTTACATTACAGGACTGGGAATAATTTTTCGACATAAATTTTCAATTTCTTGTAGATCTATGCCAAAAACTTGTGTGGAAAATTTCAGATCATTCGCTCACTCAGTTTTTTCCAGAATAATAATCCTTATTGTGAAAAATGATCCAAAATTGAAAAGCCTTTCAACACCTTTCAAATCGGGCTAAGAATAACACAAAAATAAGATTTTCAATCTATTTCTCAGTATATTTTTAAATTATCTTTTGCGTATCTTTCTATTTCAAGTATACCAGGTGATCTATGTATGAAATTTAAATTTTGTGCTTTATGCTTTTAAACCTCATTGGTGTTCCTTTAATTCTATGTATTATACGCTTCCTAAGCAGCTAATTGAGGGTATTACTTTATTCAAAGGAATTTTAATTTGCTTGATTTATATAGCATTAATTGCTAATAGAAGTGATACAATGCAGTTAGATTATTTTAGACATGTAAAACAGACTGCACAGAGTGTGAATGCTATTGTTAAAACGTTATTGAAAAAACCTATGTCATAACTTCTGGAAAATTTAGACTGTACCACTGTACATGAACAAACATTTTTTAAAGAAAAAAAAAACATAAATTGTTTAAGTAACTTTTGAAAAAAGAGACATTCCAACACCATGAAGTATAATGTTAGATGAATGTCATTTTTTAGATTTGGTCAATAAAAATGTTCATGTACGTAATTACTGAAGATTTTACTAATTGTTTTCTTTATTACTAAAAGCGCCAAATTACAGTCTCAATAATACGTTTTGGGTACTGTGCTAACAAAATAATCGGCTAAAGTAATGGTTTAATTGACTTTTATTACATATATCGTATGTTCTGAAACAGGCTTTCATTACTATTGTGTCATCATACTTATTACCGAAATAGACACCCCTTCTTGTTTTGAGATAAGCACATGTATTGTTAAGTTTTGGTTTAGAACTGTTGAGAATCCAGATTCAATGTTGTATCAACTTGTTAACACAATTGCTCCTCCAGTGCTTTCAGTGCTTTGATTGTATAAACTTATGACGAAGATTAGCACATGTATTGTTAAGTTTTTGGTTTATAACTGTTGAGAATCCTGATTCATTTTTGTATCAACTTGTTAACACAATTGCTCCTCCAGTGCTTTCAGTGCTTTGATTGTATAAACTTATGATGATGACGGAAAGTAACAATCGATTTGTTGATAAATGGACCAATGATGTAAAATGTATCTTACAAGACTTAGGTATTTTTTTTATTTATTTGATAATCCTCATGCTATTTTTCTTAAGTCTCTTATCCAACGCATACATGTATATGATCAATATTATAAACAATGGTTTTCTGAAGTTAATAATTCCACTAAAGTCGATCGGTACAGAATGATTTAAAGTACGTTTGAAAGAGGCTCGTCTTTCGTTCTTATCCTTTTCCATTTTGTAAATATATTTTGTTTATTGATTACTTGTATGTACATTATATATACTTTTGGGAATAAATATGTTTTAACCAAAAGTAAGTTTTATATGTTTCTGCTCATAAGTTAATTTATTCAAAATTTTAATTGACCCATTTGTAATATTTTAAGATAAGTAAAAATTGATATGGTTTTTTGCATGTATTACCTTATACGTTGGTTGCTGACTTTCACATCAATGTCAACATATTAGTTCATTTATTTCTTTTTTTCATATACATTTTTTTGAAAGGGAGACATTGCTTCATAAGTATATAAATAGAGGATATTTAAGATTTTTTTCCCTATAAATACGGGATTTATTTTCATCTAGTGGTATGAAAATAAATATTTCATAAGGGCTGCAGCCACGAGTGAAATATGATAATTTTCATACCACTGAATGAAAATAAATCCTGTATTTATAGAAAAAAAGAGTTTTTTTGTTTCTTAAATACCTTTTTTTAATGATATTACAATTTAAAAGACTTCACTTAAAAATGTGTGTATTGGCTGAATTAAGAAGAAAATTGTCCGGCAAAGCATCAGTGAAAATACGGAAAATATGTTTCACTGCAATGAAAAAAAAACATTACAACGAAAATACGGAAAATGAAAATACACATTTTATTTCATTTATATTTCTCAAAATTTCATTTGTAAGTACATAATAAATTCTAATTTTCTGTAATCTGACATGTTATGCTAAAATATTTGTTCTGCTATTCAACAACCGTTGAATTAAAAAAAGTTTTGTATCATTGTTTTTTTTTATAAGCAACCTAAGAAGTAAACAAAAGATGAACTGGTTACTATTTTAGATACAATGATATTTAGAAAGGAAATTAAAAATAACAAAATTCATCATTTTTAATATATATTATACATTTGTGCACATCTTCTCAACTTTCTATCAATATTTTGAATTTTCAAAATCTCTATAGAAAACAATGAACGTTGTCAATTTTTCGGTGAACAATAAATAAGTTTGATACAAAAATACATTAGGAGAGAAACACATCGAGGGCACAAATTGGATTAATTCAATGCAGGAGAAAACAAGTTCTTTTATCTGGTCATGTCGGTATCGTAAGCAAACAATTTCTTAATTAAAATGTATTGAAGTAACGTATCTCTTGGAACACTGGTCATACGACAAAGATAATGTTTCAATATTATCACATATTGACATCTTTATTCAACGTTCATAGCCATGAAATTAATTCATTTAGTCGTTTCCTTCTCCAATATTCACTTTTCTTAAACCGGCATCAGATTTCACCTCGGACTTGTAAATTAAAGTCCGTGATTTTCACTGTTATTTCACTAAAATAAGTACGAAAAGTGTTTCCATTCCAATATTAGCAAGAAATTATTTCTTAAAATGAATACTTATTTTATTTTAGTCAGCCTGTTAATTTGTGTGCATGCTTTATCTGTATATTCGTCAGAAGGTGGAAATGTTCAAGGACGATACTTTTTTCGGGCCGGAAGCGTCGCCATTTTAGGAGACGAGTTCCGCAGTAAATCTGGAACTGTTTCACGATTTGACTGTCTGAGGAGATGTCTGGACTGTCACGCTGTAATGTTTAATGAAATCACGAAAGTGTGTCGTCATTACATACAACAAAACAGCACTCTTGTGCCGGCAGATGGCGACCAATCCAGTGATCATTTATGGATAAGCGAGCATATGAAAAGTAAGTTCATTTTTTCCTTCTATTTTAATTAGCAAACATTTAAATAGAATTTACCAAGCATGGTCAGTATGTCGTGTCAAGTTGAAACAATATTCTACATTGACATTTATTTGTGAATATTGATTGTTTGTTAACTTGTTTGTTATTTTACTAATTATCTCTATAAATTACAACAAAAAATGTACTCTAGAACAAAACTGTTTTTCTTCATAAATTGTATTTTGCGCTTTTGCATAGGCCTGCTTCATTTTTAATACCGAAAAGAAGCATTTCAGTTATAACAAATGTAGTCTCAACAACAGAAGATTGTAATTTAAAAATCTGCATCAATAAAGAAAATAATCAACAACATGGTATAAAGTCGATTCTTCTTTTCTTGTGGTATATTTTTCAACTTGGACTTAAAATAGGTCACTATTTTCACGTTCTTGATATGCGCACCAAGTTCCTTGTTATTTTTAACAATTACGTTGTTGCAGGGGCTTTTGTTATAAATATAGCTCTGTGGTTGTTGTAAATATATGAAATTACTTTCAATTTTTCACTACATTATAAATTTGTTGCAGCTTTTATTACGTGTATAAGCAAGGTTGATCGGGTTTGTTAACTGCTAATTTTTACTATTCTACATTATATTTATATGAATCTGTTAAAAAAATACTTATAGTATACATATATGTACATGTATACTGCTTCATGCCTCCAGATGAGCGAAAATTGTTAAGACAAATCAAACTTGAGAAAATTTTACTAAGATAAGAAAAGTAAAATGAATCAAGATTCAAGTAATAATTTACATGTTATGTGCGATTTATGACTGATTTTCAGTTTAAATTACTGCGTAACTAACGCAGTAATTTCTATTTTTGCATATTTTGACCTTTTTTTTGGTAATTAACATCAAAGTGCTGTTTGCAATGTGTAAATTATTGTCTTTGTTCATTTCACAATATTTTATTTTTATATACATTTTCAAAATTTTTATGAAAATTAGCATAAATTTTGAGGCATGATGCTTCCATATTATATTTTGATTTTTGTATTTTCTGATCGCAGATCAGATAATACATAGCTAACATCCACGGTCTAACACAAAATTTCCTAACAGTCCTAACAACGCAAATTAGTTCTCACTCAAAACTGCTTAAAAACCATCAATTTAAAAGAGAGAACAATTTTTTGTTACAAGTGTCCAACAAATTACTACACCTTCAAACTTTTAAAGTAGCGTTGGCTTATAGAGTTGTCAATAAATGCACACTCACAAATTACGCGGATGAATATGATTTTAATCAATGAAAATTCTATTTTTAGCGATGTCGATTACCCTGGGATATCCCAGATTACCGAATACTACACAAATAAATCTGACTGCCGAGTAGTTGAATATATAGTTTCTACATGTTGGACTGTTTGGGCGAGGAGATTTTCGCTAAATTATTTACTTCAAATTTAAACAACAGGTTTACCCTGAACAAAATACCTCGAAATTACCCTAACCCGAAATGCAATGGAAATTCTAAATTTAGAATGACTTAATTTTATTCAGCTTTTGATTTTAAAACTTCTCCGTGGTGCAAGGGTAACGCGCTCGTTTGATATGTGAGAGGTCAAATCCCAGTCGAGTCAACATTTTTTTAATTCTTTTTTTTTAGTGTCTTTGTTAAGGAAATAGCCACGATATGCAAGGATAAAGTGTGGCTATCATAAAAAATGAACATAAATTATTTTTTGATGCAACTCTAGTTATGCAAAATTCCGTATGTATCAAACTCTGGTGCCCTGCAAGATGACTTATAGTACATAAAAATAAACTTATGCAGGAAAACACATACAGATATACAGTACGATTTAGATTGCAGGGATCAGAAAATACCACAGAGCTTGCAGCCCTTTGATTGTATTATTCAGGTAACTGACTCTGTATTGAATAGTAACAACAAAATAATATGAGCCGCGTCACGACAAAACCAGCATCCGCGCAGTCTGATCAGGATCCATGCTGTTCGCTTACAAACCCTATAGCAAGTTGAGAAACTGATAGCGAACAGCATGGATCCTGATCAGACTGTTGGTTTTGTCATGACGCGGCTCATATATAACTAATAATCTATTTTTACCGTCTGGACAGTATCCGCTGTCAAGTTCAGTGATTCCAGATTAATGACGTTTGGCGAGGCCGAGGAGCTCTGTCAGTCACTTGATGGTCGCCTAGCAACACACAGGGAGTTGTCAAATATCAGAGATGAAGGCTACCATCTTTGTTGGTTTGTATATAAAAAAAATATACGTGATATTTTTATCACTTGATTGTTGCCATTGACATACCTGAATTTGTTTTGAAAAATTGAATGGGGGGGGTCGTTCGATCAGGACAATTACTTGAGATAGGCCTAATGGTGGACAAAGGAGTAGCTCAACTGGCCCGACCCCCACTCACCCAACGCTGTGCAAATTTGAATTGCATGTCCATTTGAAGTCAGTGCCTCTGCTATTTGAAAATACACCACTGCGCTGATTTAGCACTGACTGAAAGCCGATATGGTTTTGAGCTTTTTAGTACAACACCTCAGTCACACCTTTGCCCTTTGGCGCCGAAATTTGTACGGCTATAAGAATATAAACCGGGTATCAATCTGTTAGAAATCTTTCGTATGCTTTCAAAATACTCTTCGTTTATTTTTTGTCCCAGTTAATCTTAGAAAGAATTTCAAATTTTATGGGATTTAAAAAAAAAATTCTAGGGGTAGGGCCTAGTGCATTTTTTACATTGGCTAAGAAGGAAAAATTAAACTAGCGCAGAGAATTTTCTTTAACTTGCATGATTAATTTATTTTAATCACGATGCAAAGATTAATAAATGTTAAATATTTTGTGTTACAGCTGCGGTTGGTTGAGTGACACAACATCACGAGCACCTCTATATTACAGTGACCCCGGATGTGACGTCAGTCAGTCACCTGGACTACACACGTGCAAAATTGTGGTTGATGGCAAACGAGTGTACAAGACGCACTATGATGCTGCTTACTGTATATTTACAGCTTAATATTTATGCATATCTATATTTACATATGTAAAACGGGAAAACGTTTAAAAGTTTGAAGGAAAAACAAGCATGTATGGTCATGTAACATGGTTTAATATTTCCTAAAATTCCCAAGGCCTGGCTGACAGAAATAAACTTAAGCTTCATGCAAGCAGAAAA
This sequence comes from Ruditapes philippinarum, assembly GCF_026571515.1. NCBI lineage: Eukaryota > Metazoa > Mollusca > Bivalvia > Venerida > Veneridae > Ruditapes > Ruditapes philippinarum. Next base: position 108,682 of record NW_026859100.1, on the reverse strand, counting down.
ATAATTTCTGCTAAGTTTCATCATTTTGGCCTTGTGGTTTTAAGAAAGATGTTATTTTACATAAATTGCTGACAGACGGACGACAAACATACGGACGACGGACGGACAACGATCCTAAAAGCTCAAGCTGTACTGCATGAAAACTTGAAAAGTACACTATCTAGAAATAATTTTACAAAGGTTTAAAGGAAGGTTGTTACTTAGCAACATATGAACACTTCATCTTCATTTTTTTTATGTTTTGGGCCATTGAACCTCAGTGGAGTTCCTTTAATGTAATATTCCTCAAACTGGTTTACAAATGCATTCAGTATGAAACAAAAGGACAAACAAAATGAATATTATTCTTTTATTTCATGTTAAAATCAGAAAAAATACAAAATATTTCATGATTAAAACCCCTATATCTATACAAGGGCTTTTTGTTTTGTTTAACATGTACATATTTATCTATTTACTGTTAATAACCAATGTACGTAAATCATGAATATGTCTGTATATAGGGAGGCTAAATATCTACAGTATAATAATGATCCTCATATACATCATCAGGTAATTGGCAATTATTGTAATAAAAATTGACAATTTCTGTTAAAATTACATGTCTCAAGGGTCGGATACTGTTTGTGCATATTTTCTGACATTTTGTTCATTTTGTTTATTTTGACAGCTTGTGACCATAAAAAGAATGTATATGGTAGAAATTAAAGCATCCTGACATAAGAAATCAGATTTTCATTTTATTTTTATTTTTTTGGGGGGGTGGGGGAGTGGGGGGGTTTACATGACACCAACATAGTAAATGGCAGCTTTACTGGTGGAGGAAGACCTTTCATTATTTCAGGCACAAACTGGCATCTGAGTAGAATCGCTAACGTTCTATAAGGTACCTAGACAGCTTCCTCAAATGAAAGAACCCCAAGTCCCCCCCCCCCCAAAAAAAAAACCATAGCAGTGAACGGCAAGTGTTTTGACATCAATGACCCTAACCACTTTGCCACAGATACCACTAAATAAGAATTCATTAAGTTTCATGTTATGTACTAGTACTTTGCAAAACATGCATACCACATTGCACATGTACTTGTTATTTGTTGCTGGTGTTGGGTTTTTGTGTCAGACCAACACTGTTAAAATCATGTATCATCACTGATTTACGAGCAAAGTAGGAACTAAGGGGCCCCTCCATTTATTATACCAAACATATGCTGCTAGCACAAGAGTAAAACTTTGATTTTGTACAATATTTGTTTAGTAAATCCAACAGAAAATGCCAATATTTATTCATTTTTTACCACTACCTGAATATTAACCAATCACAATGGGCAATCACCACTTATAATCATAATAATGAAAATGATTATCATGCACAATGATGATGATAATGATGATAACTGATGATGATAATGATGATGTCATGATGATGATGATAATCTTATAACCAATTAAGGACATTCAGCTAAGTGTGAATGAAAGATTTATATAGACCAAATTAAACTGCAAAATTAGACATATACTACAATTTTCATAGACGAATATACAGAGTATGAAAACTGCCCTTGAAATAAGCAATAAAAAAATCAAATTCAAGGACATACAACGCGATCTCGTGATTGGTGATCCGCCAATTTTGTTTTCGCCAAAAAATGTTACTTTTTTTCATATTCAAAAATCATATAAAAATTCTACTAAGCAGTTTTCATTAGGCCTATATTTGTCTGTATGAAATATGTAGCATAAAGCCTTTAAACATATATTGTGTGCAAATCAAAGCTTGAGAGTACAGCTAAAATTGTGCAAAAAAAAATATTTGAAATATATATGTTAAAAATATATAGACTAACATGGAGCTCAACTGATACCAAAATTTGCATAAAAAATATGGAGTTCCATCATATTCTTACATAAACTGATTGAAACAATTGAAATGGCAAAATATGTAAACGATAAAGAAGAGGAATACTCAGTATTCAATTGAAATTCATTTTGTTTTTCTCTCACCTTTTTTGTGCAACTCTTTGCCTGATTTGAATGTAAACACTTTTAAATTTTTTGTCATTCTGTACAATTAAATTTATTATAATTTTTGGAACAGAAAAGAGTAAGCGTATTGCCTAAATGTCCTCAAATTTTGTACACCAAGTTGTTAGTTCAGACTTTCATCAAATTGTACACATTTCTCAAAAAAAAAAAATAAAAAATTTCCAGTTCCTTTCTGTCAAAAAAAGTTCAGTGGAGTCCCTTTTATGAAATATTCAACTGTTCACATTATATGTAAAGTATGACTAAAGTTACTATTCATATCATACTTTATTGCTTAGCAATTTAATCAGTTTCTGATCAAATTAAAGAATCTTCAATAAAGAGGTACATAATATACCTTTTTAGAGTTTCAAATCAACTTCTAGCTGAACTTAAGCATACTGCCTCAAACTACAGTACATGCATTTAACAAACTGTAAAAATAATATATGATTCTTAATATGAATCTATTAAAAAGACTAAAAAATTCAATCCAATTCAAATTTCACTTAAGTTTTTCACACATCTTAACTTGAAAAGCTTTATATAGAAAGAAGTTCAACATTAAACCTTAACCAATGAACCATTTATAAAAGCTGATAACATTCTACTAAAGGTCAATAATGCCAAGATCTTACAGTGGCAAACGAGAACAAGATTTTGACGAGACTGGGCAAAGTGAAAAAAATCATTTTCAGCAATTTCATTTTTGTCACAAAAACTTACTTTTTGTGACCTTTTTATTTGATAATGAATAAATCTAATCTTATGTAAAATAAGTTAATACACATCAGAGACGGGATGAAAAGTGAAGCCCATTGGGCCATTGGTCATTTAACAGACCACCAACAGGCCTGAAAAAGATAATCTACCCAGAATGAATACCTACACAGCCTTCTCTACAGTTTTTTTTTATTAACTTCTTAATAATATAAATACAATTCATTCTTCCATTATAGTACAATACAGTACTGACAACTTGATAATTAAGTTCAACTGTATTCAAGAACAAAATTTTGCAAGGCAATGACTAAGGTGGGTAACAGATATGCAACATAATTACTCGGGGTATCTTTAATCATGTGGCCAAACCACAGGGTTTTAACGACATGTCACAAGCATTGGCAATTCTGTATGTTTATGTCTTTTCCCTAACAAATAAAATGAGAAACTCTTGAGAGGCAGTATATTTTAATGAAAAATGTTATCACTAAAGAAAATAAAGTTTTTTGAAAAGTTCTAAAATTTACTTAACAAATTCCAATGTTTGATGGGATACAACTTAAGTTTACAGAAAGTTCAATGCCTGCCTAATCTAATGGGGAAAATTTTTTAAGCTATCAATAATATATTTAATAACTGAGCTATGAAAAAAAAAGAGAATTTTACGATGAAGTCATACCATGAATAAAGTTTGTAATGAGTTATTTATTGATGTAAATGTTTTGGGAAGCCAGTTTTAAGTCTTTGGAAAACGCACATTTAGTACTCTAGACTAGGTAAAGAACAGATTACAAGCTAAAAATGCATTTTTATTCCGAAATATAAAAAGTTACTGGTACAACATATCAACTTTCCTGATACATGTAGTTTCTTCAAGTGGCTTATTAAGACTTAATTCATTATTAAGACCAATTCACCATTTAGACCACAAGTTTTTTATTCACTATTAAAACCCAACACAATTAAACCAAAGGGGCTTATAAAAATTTAAAGACCAATTCATTTTTAGACAAATACTTATTCATTATTTAAGCCCAATTAATTTTTAAGCCAAAGGGCTTTTTTACTATAAGCCCCAATTTCCCTATTAGGACCATTGGTTTAATAGAGATAATTTACTGTAGTTTCTTTTGAGATATGTTGTGTTTTTTTTTAAATCTTTTTATAAAATTGTTAATAATGAAACCTATTAGAACATTTTTTTTCTTTAAGCCAGAAAAAGAGGAACAAAATTTCAATGCTTAATTTGTTGGAAAAATTACGTTTATCCCCCAGCGACCTTTGTCTTAAAGTGTCATTTTTCAAGAAATTTGAAAATTTGTCTAAAATTTATCAAAAACTCATAAAAGGCAAATTGTCTTTAAGGTCAAATAACAGGTCAAACTTGCCATCTAAAACTGCAAATTTGTCTTAATTAATGAGTCAGTACCTGGAATTCGAAAATTCTCCTTTTTAAAGGTTTTCTGACCAACAATTTTGTATAAGTGCTAAGTTTTCTCTTCATGGGGCTGAATTACCTAGAAATATAAAAACTTTGTCTTTATTGATCTTTATTAAGACTTTATAATCTTTGGGTTAATTTTGGGTTAATTACTAGAAATAAAGAAATGTGTTTGTATTATACATTATTATACATAACCAAAAACATCTTTAATGGTTAATAAACTAAACAATTGGCTACCAATGTATGAAAGATTACATGATGATTTTTTCAAAAGTATAATGCATATTTTTGTAGTCACAGTAACAAAAATAACGATCTCTGACTCCGCTTATGTAGATCCACTATACACTATATATATACTTATATATATAATAATAATAATATATGACAAAAATTTATATACAATAAATTACAAATCAGTTCAAAAAAATAAAAACTGTTTCATAAAGTGAAGGTTAAAACCATGGTAAAAACAGAGTAACATATTAAGATGCCTCTAAAGAAACAGGGGGGTAGGGTGGTGGTGGGGGGTGTGAATATCAAAAAATGATATGACGATAATGATGCTAAACAAAGAACATTAACACAGCAAAAGTCAGGATTTATAACAAATCAAGTCATAGATGCATAATCTATAAGTCTTTAATATGCACAAAACCTTGAATTTTACTCTCTCTTTTTTTTTCTTTTTAAAAATGAAGAACAAAAAATACTCTTGAAAATTTCACTTCATAGTGATAATTATATAATATTCATTTATTTTTAACACAACACACATATTACTTTTTTGTGTATTAATTAAATTTTGTGTAACAAAGAATGTTCTAATAAGAAAGTAACTGGCAGAAGAAACGACACACAATGACAGTAAGTAACTTTATCATTTTGTACTCTTTCTGAACCTTTAACTTATGTATTGGAAACTAAATTGATTATATATGCATTCCCATAAAGCTCTAAAAATAACCAAGTGGACAAAAGCTAACCACAGTCCATCTGTCACAAGGTTCAGTAATGTTACCTTTTTCTATCTTCTTTTGTTAAAAAAAATCATCAAAATAATACTGCTTTCGCATTTCATTAGCTGCATAAAGGTTTTTTTTATATAAAATAATGATGCTAGCTTACTGTATAATTCATTGTCAACAGTGAGATATAAATTATATCACTCACTGTTATTCATTGCTTTGCATGAAATTAAGGAAATCTTTGAATAATTTATTCATCATTCAATACAAACAAATATATTCAATTAATTGCCAGAATTTTTTTTTTTTCTTGAAAATTTCTTTTGGTGGATTAAAAAAAAAAAAATTATATTAAAAAAAAAAATCAGGGAGGGAGTCATGGTTATTGCATTGCTGGATTTTAAAAAAGATAAATTTATTTATCACTCTAAAATTTCTTTACATAGCATCATTACAGTAGACATATGACCGTGCCCGACAAAACCCAAAAAATTAAAGCCCTTTTGGACCACAATTTGGGGTCCCGGGCCAGGGTGAAAACCACTTTCGTAGGACTGGTTTTTCACCCGTTTTCCCCTTTTTATAGGGTTTTGTTGCGCGCAGGATCCTTTTCAACGCATCATTTTGGTTTTGTCTGGCGGGTCAATTTTTTCATATTATAGTAAAATAAAAGAGAATTTTAGTATTAGATTAAGGTGTAAATGGTGCAAATTACTCTGCTCAATCAAAGCAGGTCCTCTGTCTTTCAACTATATACAATGCAAATGGAGTTAATGCCCTCTGATTGTAACTGCCACTTCTTAGAAAGAATGATCATTAAAAAAACTCACTTAATTTCAATTTCTACAACTCTTGATGAAGGATAATTCACATCTGCTTAATTATTTATATTAAAATGCCTCATGTTTCTTAATGCAAAATACTGATAATTAATAAAAAAGCAAATTTAATATTAATTGATACAAAAGCATAAAAAATAAAACTTAATAGGAACAAATGAAGGACTACTTTTTTGAGGAGATGGAACAGAAAACTTAAATTTGGATAAAATAAAAGAACTTAACAATTCAGCTGAACAAAATGTGTCACAAATTTATGTTTGAAACATGTTAAAAAATGTTAAAATCACCTACATACTCTCAATATTTCTTAGAAAACATCTACGACTATTTCATACACTGTCAATCAAACAAACTCTATTTCATAATAGCAGATGAAAATGTTTAAAACTTCTCTCTCATTAAAAAAAGTACAGTTATACAAAAAACAAAGGCACGCAATTATTTGTTTTATAAAATACAGAACCTCTGATTATGTACGGTTGACAAGCAAAACACTACCCTTTTGTAACACAGCATTCAAGTATCAATGACTCTCAAATAACAACTAGCGCAATGAATTTATGAATCACAAAAAAAAATAATTCAAATGCATGCTAAAAATAACCAAACTAGACTTTTTTTAGAAATTCTTTTCTTGCATCTAATTAAGTGTCCTAAAAATAGACAAAATACTATTTTTAGAAACGTTTACCTTGCATTTTTTTTGAAGGGATCAATTTGGCATTAAAAAAATGTAGCATTAACAGTTACACAGTATCCAGTCCTATATAAAACATTCTTATGTATTAAGTTTCAACCATCATTATGCCAACTTTGTATAACTGATCAGTTCTGTTTTTAATTTAGAACAGTTCAATATTATACATAGGAAAAAAAACAAGATTGCATTTGTCAAAAAAGTGCTGCGGTGGCATAAAAATTTCAAATTTTTAAATTAAGCCCACCATCGGTATAATGTCTAGTCAAGAATGTGAAAGATGACCTGTTTCCCACCAAGTGATATCATGAATTTTGGACAATAGTCTAGTATCTGATTCATTTGACCTTGACACCGATATTAACCCCTCCCTCCATTGTAAAGGGTACATTTGCCAAAGGAGAGCACTCTTCTTATAGGAGGATATTTTATTTAGCATCACAACCTATGTGCCATGAAAGTAATGAGTGTTTTAACAGAATTTGGCTCATAAAAATATTCTCTTAAATTGGTAAATATTAACATACCTTATAACTAACAGCATTCAGGCTATACAACAAATGTAACTGTCTTTTTCTAAATGCTTTACAAAACTTTTTCTTTAATCTGTGATAAATTAATATCTTATCCTTGTATGTTTTACACAAGTTGGAAATCATTTTTTCACCCCAAGAATTTTTTAAAAGTTGTAAGCGCTTGATTCATTATTTTAAAAAGGCACACAACTCTTGAGTTGCAAAACAGTAGTACCTGGTTATTGTTCTTTACACCATAATCAAGGTCTGTAACTCTTTAATGAATTTGAGAAAATGAGCAAGGCATTTGTCCCAATTTCAAGCACAGTGTGTGATTCCAAAGACAACAATAGATTGTGATACAAAGAATGAATTCCTGGGCATTGTCACATGTTAACTGTTTACACAGCTAAAAAATTGAATGTTTTAATTTCCGAACATTCGCAGATGAAACAGATCAGAAACTATGATTTCATGACTTATTAATTCATCCAATTATGCATAATGGATTAGAGTTTTTTTGTTACTGCTGTGGTCTTTATTTAACAATGCTAAATGCACCCCTGTAAAAAATGGTGTAATTTGTTTATCCAAAAAGCGAATGAGAAAAAAAATATGCATTACGTGTTAATGACTGAAACATTTGTTAGAAAAAAACAAAACAAAAATAAAAAAATAATTATAAAATAAACAACCAAACATGACTGTGCTATATCTCAATTATAACATGAAAACATAACCCAGTCTCATAGTATATAGCAGTTATAACATGATTGATCGGTATATAACATAATTATAACATGGTTACATGACTACACACTATATTGTAACTTGCTTTTTTAAATTTTTGCATATATACATGTAACATGATCTTGTATAAAAATATGAAGCCTCCATGGTTTATAATGAAAGAAAATAAAGTACAGTTTATTCAACAGGAAGTACTATGTCCACAAATGTTTACCTCCAGTGCAGTAATTTTTAGGTTAAAGCGACCTCCATCTTTCTCTAAATGCTATATACGTTTTTTTACATAAAATTGTTTCATATATTTGTCTAATTTAAAGAATTCAGGTAGAAAATGAAATTTGCCGACAATATAATGCAAAAACAATATAGAGACCCCTTTTAATCCTAAAATCAACCAAAAATTACAATATTTTTTAATAATGTTTTAGATGTTATTTTTTTGTAGGTGTTATCTCAATTCTGTATGTAGTATGTTATAGGCCCGTAAGTCAAAACATATTACAAAATATTTCATTCAAAAAATAGAAAAAAAAATACTGTAGTATAAAAGATGAATAAGACAAAGAAAATTGTAATACTTTGTGAGGAAAGAAAATCCAATGGCAAAATGTAACATAGTAATGAAATTACAGCACTGGGGCTTAATGGGACAGAAAGTAGTCCATGGCATTACATTTTCATTGATTTCATCGCAACACTGGGTATATAAATTGTGAGTTTTTACCATTTAAGTTAAAAAAAATTGACTATTTTCATTAAAAAAAAAATATTGTCAAGTCCTTTACCAATCTTCTGGAAGAACAAAAACATGAACAAATAAAATCTTTTGATTTCTGGAGGAAAAAACCCTAAAACTCTGCTTTAAAAGTATAAAATATGAAATTTACAAATACTCGATAGAATCGGACATTTTATATTTTATTGCAGCATAAAGCAAGTTCTTAATACTTTCATATAAAATAGATCACTTCTTTAAGATTTTGACAGTCCTAATTAAATGAGGTATCCCAAAAACAAAAAACAAAAAAATTATTTGTAACTCAAGACTTTTTTTTGTCAAGCTTTTTAAAAGCTACTTTGTGAAACTAGATGAAAAAAAACAAAGAGAGATCAAATAAACGCATATTTCAACAAAAGAACAATGCTGTTATAAGTGCTTCCAATGACATTATAAATTCTAGTACAAATTTTAGCTAAAATGATATTAATAATGTAAATGCAACATATACCAAGTTACACTGTAAATTATTCAAAATATAAATTTTTTTATGTATATATATCAAAACCCCGTGGAAATTTACTAATGAACAGTAAATATGCCTTAAAATAAAATTCTAGAATAAAAACAATGAAAATCGTCATGTTAATATGAATGTATCATATTTTTATCGGTAAATTTTATTTCATAGCAAAACAATGGGAAGTAACTATGTAAGGTTCAAATATTATTCAGACAAGAGTTATTTTTCTTTTTCGTATTCTATATCCAGTTGCATGGAAAGCAAAAAAATCAATAAAAACCACAAAATTTTACAGACTTCTATACCAATAAATATATTTTACATAATTTGTTAGTAACTTTTTACTAGAATAATATAACTTCTCGCATCAAAATCAAATATTTACTAGAATAAAATCCACCTAAATTTTCAAAATTCATATTTTACTTTTTTAAATATATAAACATATTTCTTAATTTAAATAAATTTTATTTCCTTAAAAAATGAACTCAATCAGAGTCACTTTATTCAAAAACTGGCGAAAGATAACACAGTAATAATTTAGGCTATTTCTGTTAAGCAACATTTGAGAATGTATTCTCTAACAATAGTCCGTGTTTTTCTCCTTGAGGAGCTTAACATATGCAAACCAATATTTTTTTTTACATAGAACTTACACACTCACACAAATGCAATTCAGCCTTTTTAACTATTTGGCAGACGTCACTTCTGTTTTCTTTATACATATTTTCATATACCTACAATGTTTTCGACATAAATTGATTCATAGTTGAATGTCATGTTATTGTTATCAGTGATCACTTGTAACGGGGCTTCTTTATACATAAGGCTTCATTATTAATATCTCCATACGGATTCTTTATCCCGGAGTAAACTATTACTGCAATTTTCCTATTTTCATCCTATTATTTCATTTATACGGTTTGATATAACTTCACCTCTATTAGTCTATGACTATAGTTATTCTTGATTAACATTTACAAAAACACGTCACTTCTTCCAAGCTATTTATAGAAACCAAAAATAACTCGGCCAAGAAATAACAAAATGCTATAATTGTTTGCATTATTTCAATAATGTCCGACCACAGATTTAACTCCATAAATAAAATCTTTTTAAAAGTCGTAAATATTTTTTTCTTCTGCAAAAATTTTCCCCCGAGGGATATTTCATCGATGAAGTCCTGGCATCCAGTGAAATATTTGCTCAAATATAAAACTGACTTCATACACCCGTACACTACACAATATATAATATACATGGAGCGAATACTAGGAAGAATCCGTATTGTTCGTATTTCGTAACACTGAATACACGTCATCGACTTTAGCAAGTCCTTCGAAAAATGGTATAAGGTCTAGTAATTCAGTATCTTGCATATCATCAAACCAAGACTGGCAAGGTACCTGTAAAAATAAAAGAATTATTATATAAAAGGGTTTATTATCGCTTGAAAGCCAGAATAAGAAGTACATGATTGTACCAAAGGTAGTACAATTTCACAATAAAAACAACCTTTCTCGAAAGAAAAATGAGGAGTGCAATGCTAGAAATGAAAAGTTTGATGCTAAAATGAGAGGTAAATACGACCATGTTTCTTTATGATAGGACACCAGTATGGATTGTTTCCAGGAAGCGGACTCGAAAGTGATTAATATAAGTTTCGCAATCAAGCTTAAATAACTATGTTTAAACTAACACACCACGTTACCTGCTGTGCATTATTTCAGGCACAAGCAAGCAGTTGAGTAGACCACCAATCATTAGTAAGCTAGCTGGATAGAATCCGAAGACTGAGGTGGGATCCTGTTCCCGTTTACATTCAAGAAGATAAACCCAAAAGTAATGCTTCTAAAAATAGCAGGAATACTTACTGCATTATCAGGATGGAAGATATAGGAAGCTGGCGAGTTATCTATAATTATCACCTGACTTAGATCACGCCCAAGTCGACTTAAGTCCTGAAAAAATGTAATAAACATATATATCAGTTATCTATAATTATCACCTGACTTAGATCACGTCCAAGTCGACTTAAGTCCTGAAAATATGTAATAAACATATATATCAGTTATCTATAATTATCACCTGACTTAGATCACGCCCAAGTCGACTTAAGTCCTGAAAATAATGTAATAAACATATATATCAGTTATCTATAATTATCACCTGACTAAGATCACGTCCAAGTCGACTTAAGTCCTGAAAATATGTAATAATCATATATATCAGTTATCTATAATTATCACCTGACTTAGATCACGCCCAAGTCGACTTAAGTCCTGAAAATAATGTAATAAACATATATATCAGTTATCTATAATTATCACCTGACTTAGGTCACGTCCAAGTCGACTTAAGGTAGAACGCGACACTTTGCGAACTTTCGAGTAGCATCTTGAAAATTGGCATGCAAAAAATTGACCATATTTCTGATTGGATTTCGTTGATTTTATTTCAATAGTTTCAGCCAATTTTTGTACACATGACGTCAAAGTTGACCATCAAAGCCCGTTTTTGAACATGACGTCGTTGCGTATCCTTGGCAACTGTTACGGGTATTTCAACGCCATTGGCGGACAAAATATCTTAAATTCTACAACATTCGACGGAAATTATTTTTTCCTTTAAGCAGATATAAAATTTATTGTTTTACGCCGAAAATTGTTTGAGAAATGGAAAGAAAATTGTCAATTTTGTGTAAAATTTGACGTTCAGTTTAGCCGCAATTTTCGGCTATAAAGCGGCTTATTAAAAAATTCCTGAAATAAATTTTTGATTTTTTTCTTTAAACGTCCTTTAAGATGTATATTTAGTCAAAATAACAAAAAAAATTAGGGGGTCACCGACTCAATTTTTTCGGTACACGTGATTTTATTTCCCCCACACGTGAGTAATTTTGTAACGAAATTCGACGTATGCAGATACGTTTGAGACTTCAAAGTGCGGCAACAATGTTCAGCTTATCAGGAGAATTGTTCTAGAGTTTTACTAATACATATAAAACAACTACAGCAATGTTCCATTGCAAATACTTAAAATTGTACGAAAAACAAACGATTTTTTTTCTTGTTTTTAAGCATGATTAATAACTTCATAAGGAATTGTAAACAGACGCATGTAAAGAAAATGACGTCAGGCGTTCAACGGCAACGCGTACGCTGCGCAAACAAAAATAAATACAGCTGAGAGTAAACATTTGCGGTGTTCCTTTTTGATATTGTAATACAATAAGATTAATAAACTTGAATCGAGAAATATGCCTTAAGGAACAAAAAGCAACTATATATTTTTATGTAAATTTAGAAATTTACGGAAATTCAATCATAAATTAATACGTAGTCTACAAGAAATTCTGCAAATCTATACATTTTGCATTACCCACACTATGAGTGATATACTGTGAGTGATATGTATTTTATTTCACCTATTAAAAACCAGAATTTGAATCTCACTTGTAATCAAAAACTATTGCAACAATTTGACAGAATTGGCGAAATATTGACAAATTAAAATATACGGTTCATAAATGAAACTAAGTCAATTATATTAGCGTGAAGCAAACAGTCATGCTTGAAACGTTAGCTCAGTGGGTGTTGGATTACAGATGTAGCACGTTCGATTCTACAAGTATCTGTAATACATATTCTCTCGTTTTGCTTATCATTTTAGAATATCATAATGTTAGAAATAATGATTAATTGAGGATTCGCCATAAACGCTGTATTAAAAACATTACTATCAAATCGGCCTTTGCAAATATTCATTATTCACTGTGTAGCAAAATTTATGGTAGAATTTATTTTGAACAGGAAAATTTAGAAACAGTACTTTAAACATGAAATATAATGAAACGCTGTAAATACAGGTTTGCGGATTTTAGCAAACCGGCGGCCCTGAGCTAGATACTGACTGCACAAAGGAGTGTTGCGTTGTAAATCTTTATACAAAATAAAGATATTTCAATATATATTGTCATTTTTTTGTCTGTACAAGCTATGGGCACTGTAGAGGATCTGTCGATGTTTCACTAACTATTTAATCAGTATGCAACTGACATGTTAATAAAACACATGTTTTATACATGTTAAATATTACATTTTACTCAAAGTTTTACTATTTAATGTTATTCTGACAAATGTCAGATCAGACTATTATTTCTTTCCTCTTGTAGAAAGTGGGTAATTCTGAAGTACATCTTTATTCACTGTTTTATATACAAAATCTGTATTTACAAGAATAAAAAAAAACATATTTTGGTAATATCTGATCGTGTAATTAAAAAAAAATACGTAGTAAATATGAACTTCATTCAAAGTTCCCGCATATTACGAGTGTACGGATCACGGTATATTAGTCGTATACATATGCATGATATACGGTCCCGTACATCAAATTTCACTTATTTTTACCTGTCTATCTATAATATACGGAATTCCGTGTCCTTTATTGTATCCAAATATTTTCCGCAGTGGTCATAATAGCGTAAAATGCCGTAAAAAGCGGGATTTTGACACAGGGCGATCGTTTTAATAACATCAAAAAACCAAACGCCCCGTGATAGCGTGACTTTTTTCCAAAGGGGTGGGGGAAATAAAATCATGTGTACCGAAAAAATTGAGTCGGTGACCCCCTAATTTGTTTAGATATTTTGACTAAATATACATTTTAAAGGACGCTTAAAGAAAAAAATCAAAAATTTATTTCAGGAATTTTTTAATAAGCCGCTTTAAAGCCGAAAATTGCGGCTAAACTGAACGTCAAATTTTACACAAAATTGACAATTTTCTTTCCATTTCTCAAACAATTTTCGGCGTAAAACAATAAATTTTATATCTGCTTAAAGGAAAAAATAATTTCCGTCGAATGCTGTAGGATTTAAGATATTTTGTCCGCCAATGGCGTTAAAATACCCGTAACAGTTGCCAAGGATACGCAACGACGTCATGTTCAAAAACGGGCTTTGATGGTCAACTTTGACGTCATGTGTACAAAAATTGGCTGAAACTATTGAAATAAAATCAACGAAATCCAATCAGAAATATGGTCAATTTTTTGCATGCCAATTTTCAAGACGCTACTCTAAAGTTCGCAAAGTGTCGCGTTCTACCTTAAGTCCTGAAAATAATGTAATAAACATATATATCAGTTATCTATAATAATCACCTGACTTAGATCACGTCCAAGTCGACTTAAGTCCTGAAAATATGTAATAAACATATATATCAGTTATCTATAATAATCACCTGACTAAGATCACGTCCAAGTCGACTTAAGTCCTGAAAATAATGTAATAAACATATATATCAGTTATCTATAATAATCACCTGACTTAGATCACGTCCAAGTCGACTTAAGTCCTGAAAATATGTAATAAACATATATATCAGTTATCTATAATAATCACCTGACTTAGATCATGTCCAAGTCAACTTAAGTCCTGAAAATATGTAATAAACATATATATCAGTTATCTATAATTATCACCTGACTTAGATCACGTCCAAGTCGACTTAAGTCCTGAAAATATGTAATAATCATATATATCAGTTATCTATAATTATCACCTGACTTAGATCACGTCCAAGTCGACTTAAGTCCTGAAAATAATGTAATAAACATATATATCAGTTATCTATAATAATCACCTGACTTAGATCACGTCCAAGTCGACTTAAGTCCTGAAAATATGTAATAATCATATATATCAGTTATCTATAATTATCACCTGACTTAGATCACGTCCAAGTCGACTTAAGTCCTGAAAATAATGTAATAATCATATATATCAGTTATCTATAATTATCACCTGACTTAGATCACTTCCAAGTCGACTTAAGTCCTGAAAATATGTAATTATCATATATATATCAGTTATCTATAATTATCACCTGACTTAGATCACGTCCAAGTCGACTTAAGTCCTGAAAATATGTAATAATCATATATATCAGTTATCTATAATTATCACCTGACTTAGATCACGTCCAAGTCGACTTAAGTCCTGAAAATATGTAATAATCATATATATCAGTTATCTATAATTATCACCTGACTTAGATCACGTCCAAGTCAACTTAAGTCCTGAAAATATGTAATAATCATATATATCAGTTATCTATAATTATCACCTGACTTAGATCACGCCCAAGTCGACTTAAGTCCTGAAAATATGTAATAATCATATATATCAGTTATCTATAATTATCACCTGACTTAGATCACGCCCAAGTCGACTTAAGTCCTGAAAATATGTAATAATCATATATATCAGTTATCTATAATAATCACCTGACTTAGATCACGCCCAAGTCGACTTAAGTCCTGAAAATAATGTAATAAACATATATATCAGTTATCTATAATTATCACCTGACTTAGATCACTCCCAAGTCGACTTAAGTCCTGAAAATAATGTAATAAACATATATATCAGTTATCTATAATTATCACCTGACTTAGATCACGTCCAAGTTGACTTAAGTCCTGAAAATATGTAATAATCATATATATCAGTTATCTATAATTATCACCTGACTTAGATCACGCCCAAGTCGACTTAAGTCCTGAAAATAATGTAATAAACATATAAATTAGTTATCTATAATTATCACCTGACCTAGATCACGTCCAAGTCGACTTAAGTCCTGAAAAAATGAAATTAACATATACATCCGTTATAACATAATAAATATATAGAGCTCTACACATGTATTCTGACTTTATTCTGATTTTCTTTCTGATTCATGATTATGTTGTAAACATTTTAATTACAGTGAACTACCGATTTCTCGAAACAGTTTTGCCTGAACCCTCCGAGTTCGAGCAAAACAAGGTTTGACTGTATCATAGATATGTTTTGATGCAATGTCAGTGTGTGCTAGAATTATCTTCATTAGTTATTCTTAATTAGTTAATGTGATTCAAATAAACCAAATAATTGGACCATTACCACACTCAATATTGTCACTTTTTTAAATCCGGACAAATACATTCATCCTTTTATGGGAAAATGTCAAAATATGTACTGACTGAATAGCAATAAGTGCAGACCATGATTAAACAATACATTGCCTTCAAAATTCTGTTATAACATTCAAAATAACCTTTCCATTTTCATCTAAACCATTTCCCTGCTAAATATCTTAAATGGACTTGTCTATCTTTCAATCTGGACAGAATAAAAAAAAATTCAACGTAAATCTGAATAAGACTAAAATAGATAATAGCGCAGACGTTATGTGTTTGCCAATATTGGTCTGCACTGGTAGCAGGGGAAGATTCAGTTGCTTCCTGCATGGTTAGAGTTTATATCACTGATTTACCATTGCATTAAAAATTCTATCGAAAAACATTCCAATATTCAAATATAGCCTCCATACTTCATCTTAGCTAGTTTTAAACATTCTATATATATTTGTATGTACATGTACATATTTTGCCTCTCTATGAAGGACAACTGTTAAAATTACAAAACATTCTTTGACAAGTACCTTAACAAACAGATGTCATATATGTAAAACACAACATTCTCAAATACTAAAAATGTATATAAAGTAATAAAATAGCGATAAATATAAACCCTCGTAGATAAGCTATAAAACAAAGTCTTTTCTACTCAGTCCTTTCATATACATGTAATATTATGCAGTTTATCATGTTTATGATCAATCAATCAATCAATCAATCACACAATCATTCAAAGATCCATCCATCAATCTGTTTATTCATCAATCAACCAATCAATCAATCAATTACTTATTAAAGATAACAAAATGTGCAGATGCCTACTTCTGTTATGGACAAGCTTTGTTAGACTTGGCTCGAATGGAGAATGGAGAGCTGCGAAACGCCCTTCAAGGAGCGTCTTGTTTTAATTTATGTATGGCTACAACAGTTGCAGCTTAATATTTATCAGCTTGTTTAATAATCAGTTTCCAAGTGTCAAATCTATGTAATAACTATACTTACTTTGACATAGTTACCCCTATGAAAGACACATGATTCCCTGAATAAACGCGCCCTAAAAACTCCCCACTTGTCCAACAGGTCCGCCACTGGGTCAGCATACTGTGTAGCAAAAATGAGATATAAATTATAAAAGAAAATTCATTTGAAAAGAAGTATGAAATACAAGTGAATTCATTTTAAAGTGGATTGGTCTACAAAGGCATATTTGCCATTTAAAGTGGATTGGTCTACGATCGGCAAATTTTCCAAATATTCCAATATTGATAAAAATAATTCAAATATTGATAAAAACAATAGAAAGGTATCTTTGGATATTTCTTTGAATAAAAATCAAACTGTTGATAAAGATCTTAGTGATTTTGTATGTACATTTAAAAAATGAAGAATAATACATGCATTCTGTTTTAGAACAATTTTATTATCTGCTAAATGAATATATGTAATATCAGATCATGTATAGAATTCACACTTGCCAAAAATATTCATATATAATTCTATCGAAGTTTGTTGTTATGTCTAATACTAGATACTATCAATATTGATAAGTACTTATAGTATTTCAGGCCTTCCATTATAGAGCAATTCCCTTTAAGAACATTATAGGTCAATTCCCTTTAAGTGTATATGCACTTGGAAAATTCTTATATAAGAGGTAGAAGGAACTTTATTATATAACAAAAATCATTTTGGTTACAGTATAAGGCATTGGTAGGCAAAACTCATAAAAGGCAATTTGGGTTAGAGAGATTAGTTGTGGCCAGGGGAAAAGGCAGGCTTAAATTATAAATGAAAAATCCATACCATAGGTGCATACAAATGTAAGGAATAAAACAGGTATTTATAATTTCTGGCAGGGAGGTGTTTTCTTTTCTAAGGTATCATGATTAATGCTCTTAAAACATTCTAAACAATGAAAGATCAAGTAGTGCAAAAACACCTGGATTATATATATGTATGTAATAACTTTAAAGCATAAAGCAATCGTAATCCACTGTTATGGGTCTGATCAGTAGAAATACATTTGAGCCACGTCATGACAAAAACAACATAATGGGTTTGCAACCAGCATGGATCCAGACCAGCCTGCTTACAAACCCTATTACAAGTAGAGAAACTGATAGCGAACAGCATGGATCCTGATCAGACTGCGCAGATGCGCAGGCTGGTCTGGATCCATGCTGGTCGCAAACGCACTATGTTTGTTTTGTCATGACGCGGCTCATATTTTATTACAGCATTGATCAACTGAACCTTTACACCAAGGTTTTTAAAGCCATTATAACTTCCCAATGGTATGTTTATGTTAAAGTAAAACATACTACACAGATCGATAATAGTAAAAGGTAAAACAAACTGTAAATCTGCACAACATGTGGTGATTCTCACACAAAAGCTGTTTTCATGCATGCACCTATACAGCTCAATGTTTTTATGCATGTGCAGTAGTTATAACGTTTGGTGGTATTTATCAGTGTTAATCAGGAAACGATGTCATTACATATAACATGTTGTAGATATTTGTGAATATATCAAACACGTCAACTATTACAACTTACACAACAGTGCAATATCAAAATTTATCCCGTAGGCTAATCCAAGAGGGAAAGGCATTTGGAACGGTCAATCTTAAGGAGTTTAATCCCTTTTTAAGATTGCATCATGCGAGGATTAAATATTTAAAGAGGCTACATTTAAAGTTTACATTAAAAGGGAGGAAAACATTGACATCTTAGCTATTTTACAAAATATTTACCCTAGACAGATTGGTATTTAACCTTTATCAAGTCATAGCAAATAAGTTATTTATGAAGTATGCACGATGCATTCCATACATTACCTACATCAACTTACAGTATTCTAAGTACCACTGTACCTTTACTTTCAGTATATAATCAGCATTATTGAGGTTAAGGCTTGGGGGGGGGGAGGGGGGGGAGGGGAAGGGGAAATAAAGACAATCATTTTGAGTGGGACAACCTTTCAGCAATGGAAACAAGTGATAGGTAGTATGAAACAAGAGGGCCATGATGGCCCTGAGGTCGCCCCCCCCCCCCCCCCCCCCCCAACGTTGCAGGGCCAATTTAACCCAAGGGCTTTTATTTGCACAAACTTGGTAGACACCCATAAGATGTTTCATGCTAAACATCTAAGCTCTAGCTTCATTGGCCTTTTTAAAAGAAGATTTTTTTTCAAGTTTTTACTATACACATATAGTTAAAAAACAATGACACCCCTGGGCCGGGCCAGTTTTGACCCCAGGGCTTTTATTGAACAAACTTTGTAGACACTTACAAGAAGATGTTTCATGCTTAATATCTAAACTCTAGCTATTTGGGTTTTTTCAAAGAAGATTTTAAGATTTTGCTATACACATATAAAGAAAATCAATGACCCCCAGGGCGGGGCCAATTTTGACCCCAGGTCTTTTATTTGAACAAACTTTGTAGACACTCACTAAAAGATGTTTCATGCTTAATATCTTAACTCTAGCTATTTGGGTTTTTTCAAAGAGATTTTTTTAAGTTTTTGCTATACACATATAAGGAAAATCTATGACCCCCGGGTGTGGTGCCAATTTTGACCCAGGGCTTTTATTTGAACAAACTTGGTAGACACCTATTAGAACATGTTTGATGCTAAATATCTTAGCCATAGCTCTTTGAGTTCTTTAATAGAAGATTTTTTAAGTTTTTACTATATGCATCTTGGGAAAATCAATGACCCCCTGGGGCGGGGCCAATTTTGACCCCAGGGCTTTTATTTGAACAAACTTGGTAGACACTTATTAGAACATGTTTCATGCTAAATATCTTAGCTCTAACTCTTTGGTTCTTTAAAAGAAGATTTTTTAAGTTTTTACTATATGCATATAGGGAAAATCAATGACCCCCTGGGGCGGGGCCAATTTTGACCCAGGGCTTTTATTTGAACAAACTTAGTAGACACCTTTTAGAACATGTTTGATGCTCAATATCTTAGCCATAGCTCTTTGAGTCTTTAAAAGAAGATTTTTAAGTTTTTACTATATGCATATAAGGAAAATCAATGACCCCCGGGGCGGGGCCAATTTTTGACCCCAGGGCTTTTATTTGAACAAACTTGGTAGACACCCATTAGAACATGTTTCATGCTAAATATCTTAGCTCTAGCTCTTTGGGTTCTTTAAAAGAAGATTTTTTAAGTTTTACTGTATGCATATAGGGAAAATCAATGACCCCCCCCCCCCCGGGCGGGACCAATTTTGACCCCAGGGCTTTTATTTGAACAAACTTGGTAGGACACCATAAGAACATGTTTCATGCTTAATATCTTAGCTCTAGCTCTTTGGGTTATTTAAAAGAAGCTTTTTAAGTTTTTACTATATGCATATAGGGAAAATCAATGACCCCCGGGGCGGGGCCAATTTTGACCCCAGGGCTTTTATTTTTGAACAAATTTGGTAGACACTCACTAGAAGATGTTTCATGCCAAATATCTAAGCTCTAGCTCTTATGGTTTTTTAAAAGAAGATATTTAAAGTTTTTTCTTTCAGTTGCCATGGCAACCAGAGTTCTGCATGGAATTAAATTCTTTGAACAATTTTTAAAGGTGACCACCAAAGGATCATTCCTGTGAAGTTTGGATGAAATTGGCTTAGTGGTTTATGAGGAGATGTCATTTAAAGTAAAAGTTTACGGACGGACGACGGACGGACGGACGGACGGACGCCGGACGAAAAGCGATCACAAAAGCTCACCCTGTCACTTTGTGACAGGTGAGCTAAAAATTGGAGAAAAATACTTTGTACATCAACACAATAAAATCACAATAAAATAAACTACAGATTTAGTTATTAAATCTTCATTAATATGCAATTCATCTGTATTGTGGCCTAGTGGTTAAGGTGTCTGCCTTTCAAACCAGAGATCATAGGTTCGAGCCCTACTTGGGTCTCGCCCATGTTTCTTCATATGACACCAGTACTGGTTGGTTCCAGTAAACGGACTCGAATGTGGTTAATATAATTTGCAAGAACTTGTTTCGCAATGGCTTTTAAATAAATATGTTTAAACCAAACCAGCTATCTGTATTATAAAGAATCTCTATAATTAATATCATCATTAAGGAAGAAGGAAAATTTTTACTTTTGTCCCCATATATAATGGTGTCACTTAAAAGCAGGCAATTAATTCATGAACTATTTTTAATCCCATTTTTGGACACAAGACCTTTTACCTTCAATATACACTGTATACAAGATTAACAACCTCTGTCAAATTTTATCTGTATATTAACACATATATACACACACAGTTGTCGATCATGTGTTTAACACTAAATACTATTTATCAACAACCTTAAGATAACAGATATTTTCCTTTCCTGTTTTTTTTGCGACACTGGGGTTCATAAATAGCTCACGCATTGTTGAAGTTCTGCATCCAGCAATAAATTGCATTAAGTGATATATATTTTGTGCACCCGATCAGTAAAACCACCAACCTGCCATATAAATCTAGCTTGAAAATTCCCAGCCACCCCCCTCCCATGAAAGGAACCAAAGTCCCCAACATTGTATTCAAACACAAGAGCATAATAAATTTAGTAAGAAAATTTCTCGTACCTTCGCAAGACTAGCAGTAAAGAGCACACATTCAAACAACTCTCCCATTTTTTTAAGGAATTCGTCTACAAATGGCCTTTTTAGTACATAAACCTGATGAACAGTTCCATCTATCTCTACCGGTACAATAAAATCTGCATTACTAATTGGCTGAAATAAAAAATAACAAGCAATTATCATAGTATTGCAAGCAATCCATAAGTCCCCTACCGGTTAGAACCCCATCAACATTCTGAAGGGCCATTGGCCATTCACTTATGTTTCAATTTTTCTCTATTTTAAGTAAACTTGTTGGAAAAGTTCTTTAAAAGTGATCACAGGAAACAGTTTTTATGAACAGACAGACAGACGGACTGAAGGACACTCTAAAGTTAATATTTGAAATATCCCTGTTACCAAAATATAACATTTTAAAAGCAAAATTCTTAAATAGGAGATAACTCTTGACTTAAAGATGCAATTTCATAAAAATTTTCAGCTCTTTTTGACTTATCACAAATATTGTTATATTTGCCATCTTTTAAGCCTATTTGTTGCCAAGGCAACTGATATTTTTCAAAATAGGAAGAACATATAAGACATGCATAATATCAAGACTGCCATCTACCCATATGTCAAGTTTCATAAAAATATTTCCAGTACTTTTTGAGTTATCACTGGATTCAGTTTATGTGTAAAATTTGCCATATTTTCAGTATATGTGTTGCCATAGCAACCAGAATTTTCAACATAGGAAGAAAATAAAAAAGACGTGCATAATCTCAAGACTGCCATCTACCCATATGTCAAGTTTCATAAAAATATTTCCAGTACTTTTTGCTTTATCACTGGATCCAGTTTATGTATAAAATTTGCCATATTTTCAGCCTATTTGTTGCCATAGCAACCAGAATTTTCAACATAGGAAGAAAAGAAAAAGACGTGCATAATTCCAAGACTGCCATCTACCCATATGTCAAGTTTCATAAAAATATTTCCAGTACTTTTTGCGTTATCACTGGATCCAGTTTATGTGTAAAATTTGCCATATTTTAGCCTATTTGTTGCCATAGCAACCAGAATTTTCAACATAGGAAGAAAAGAAAAAGACGTGCATAATCTCCATACTGCCATCTATCCATATACCAAGTTTCATAAAAGTATTTTCAGTACTTTTCAAGTTATCGCGGGATCCAGTTTTGTGGACGGACGGACTGACGGACTGACAGACAGACGGACGGACAGACGGACAGACGGACGGACAGACGGACAGACGGACGGAGGGTAAACCTAAAGTCCCCTCCGGTAAACCGGTAGGGGACTAAAAAGTAGAATTATACATTACTAATTGGCTGAAATGAAAAATAAAGTAAAATTCTGCATTACTAATTGGCTGAAATAAAAAATAAAGTAAAAATTGTTCATTACTATGTGATTGTGACAGAAAAAAGTGAAACCTCTCTTCAGTTGAGTACCAACCTCTTCACAATTAGTACTACATTGTACAGTATTAAGGTAGTCTTATTGTAAAGTTTTCCCTGCAAAATATTCTAATATCGGCCAACATTGTAATATATTGGTTATCGTTATTTCCAGAATGTAATTTTTTTTAAAAATCTTGGACATTAGATTATTTACATTCACTTATACTAAATTCTGGTTATAAACGGTCAAATATTATAGGATATTGAAGATTTTGGAAAAGAAATTCCAGAAATGACCGATTTATTATGCAGTTAAACAGAGGCTGCAATTCTGATGCCTCAACTTGTCAAGGCAACCCCTCAGCCACAAGGGGAGTACTGTATAAATGAAAATGTGTAACATCGATATTGATGTAATATACATAAGTTTATACAGCATATGTGTAATAATATGACAAGAACTGTACAGTTTTTACACAAAAGATGAAAAACATATCAATGTAGATCTCGTCAGTGTATTTGGCGAAATATTTATTACATCGTAAATCTGTCACCAAAATAATCCGTCACCATCAAAGGGTGAACACTGCAGATTTCACAGTCCATAACATTCTATGCTTATTTGATGTTTACATGTTTATTTAGTTTCTAAATTCAGCAAATTTTAAATGTAATATATTTAATGATACATCATAGCTTTTATGTATATTTAAGTTCTAAAATTCATCACAGCTTTGATCAACCATGCCCTGATCATAATGGATTAAATCAGATTTGCAAAAGATTATTAAGAAATATACCCAGAAATATATTGAAACTTGTATTTTTGAGTTAGTCTTAGTCTAGTTTAAGTGAACTTGAAATTTATAACTACCGGTATGGTTTATACTGAACTTATTTAAGTTTGCGTTTACTATAGACACACTCTTGAATTTGTTTTTGACACACTCTTGAATTTGTTTTTGAACAAACCAGTACTGAGCAATGAGTGTAAAGTTTCTTACTCAAGGAAACAACGGCTTTCCCAGTTTCGTAATAAACAAAACAATCACTGCCTAATATATCAAACTGTTTTAACTTCTAAGAAAAAATTCAACTGTTTTGACTTGTTTCTTAAAAGAAGTGACAGGTGACATGATCATCACAGGGAAAAACACCTTAAAATGCCATGTTAAAGGTAGATTTTGAACTTTTTTTACAATATTTCAATTTCTGAATATTTTTCCACAATTCAAATATGGGCCTTTCCCCAAAAATAGCTGCAAAAGGCAGTCAAATGAATAATGCATCTTTACGATAATAAAAGTTAAAATAGCTTGTAGACCATAAAATTATTTTAAGCTATAAATAAACAAACCATTAATCATAGGCTTAACATAATCAATTATTGATCAAAGCTTCCTATCAATGCAACTTCTGATTATAACTTATTATAAATTTATCTTTTATTTGTAACTTACCCCCAAAAAATATATATAAATCATAACTAACCATAAATTATGCAATTAATCAAAGAGTGCTTTTCATTCTACAATAAGACCATAGCTTCGCTTTAAATGAACTCATAAATAATAGCTTATTATAAAATGAGTTTTAGATCACAGGTAACCATAATTATATTCAGCCAAAAATCATAGCTTACCATAAAATGAGCTTTAGATTATAGGTAAATTCAGTCAGCTTTCACCTTAAATTAACTTTAAATTCAGCCATAAATCATAGTTAACCTCAAATAAGCTTACCTTAAATGAACTATGTACAAGGGTTTCATCTAAATCTATAACAACACATTTCTTGTTGGAGTCCTGCGGTCTTACTGCTGGTAGTAAATATTTCTCATTGGGACTCTGAAATATAATAAATCTAACATGTTATATTGTAGGGCTAAATTTTTCTTTTAATCCATGTTACAGTTATAGGCCTTGAAGAGAGTCCTATTATGCTCTCAAAGAAGTGTATAAAATTTCAACTTGTTTCAAAGCCAGATGTCAATGGAATATGAAATATCTGAAATGGTATGCAAACTTTAATGTAAATTCTAAGTAGAAAAAGGGGCATTATTCTGTTAAAATGCTTGATAGAGTTACCGTCACCTGTCTACATGTTGGGGTCATGATGTTGAACAAGTGTGCAAAGTTTCAATGCCATATGTCAATTGATTTTGAAAATATTTGAGGTGCTACAAAAACTTTAACATAAATGGTTACGCTGACGCTCAGGTGACTAGGATAGTTCTTATTCTTATCGAATAGTCAACCTAATAAAGCTAACATGTTACATTGTTAATCGTAACAATTAAACACTGAAATAAAAACAACAACAAAAGTAAACATGATAAATGTAACACTGGACATTAAAGAAATGCTGGGGCCATTAAAATACGGATACAAAGTGTATGAAACTTAATTAACAACACATTAACACAGTTAAAATTTTGAACAAGTATTTTGCACACACATGTACACTCTAAATTAAACTTAGAATAAATTGACCCAAATGATATCTGTTTATTGGACTTGCATATGAATTATAACAAAATTATGAGAATCAGTTAATACTGGAGGGTCAGTTTTTCCTAAAGAGTCAAACAAATTTGTATAAGGTGAAACTTTTGTTGACACTCAAATGGGTATTGCTGAAAGAAGCCCCTATTGTGCCCATGCATTTTTTCTGTACCCTTCATCTCTTGATGTTATAAACTGTCAATTGAGAGATTTAAACATTGCAAGAACCTAGCCCACATTTGCAAAGGGCAAATATATGACTTTTATATACAAATTGAAATGTAAAGTGAGTGAAACAGGTCCACAGACCAACAATTGATGAAAAAGAGATCTAAATAAATTTGGCATTTTGAAATTTTTATTATAACCCATATTAAATGACCAAAGGAGATTTTTTCACTAAAGAACTATACTTTTGCTAGTAAATGTACAGTTTTCATTGGTTAAAATGTTAATCACAAGAAAATATTTACATATGAGATATCCCGCGGATTGCCATTTACTTCAGCATTCGGGGCTTGATAGGCACTTGAAGAGTTATTGTTCTTGTTGCCAAAGCAACACAGAAATGAGCTAAGAATCCCACGATTCCTCTTTTTATTGTTCAACGTCGACGACCCTGAAAAATACAACAGCAGCATATGAACTCATTTTCAATTTCAAAATCATTACAAATTTATATACTCTGCTTAATATAATTAATAATTTATAATTGACGCTATGAATTCTGAATATTTTAAAGATTCAGATATTATATAATTATACATTATATCAGTTATAATATTAATAACATTTATTTGTCAGCAACTTGAATGTGTATAAAATTTCCACAACCTGCTTGTTTTACATGATATTTCAAAGTTTCTTACAGTACATTTGTAACCATTAATTTTATAATGAAGCATGTTCAGTTTAATTTTGCCACTTATGGCGAAAAAAAACCTCCCAGTTGGTTGTCTTAGAGCATCAGTTGATTTATCAATTACCATTTTGAAAAAATTTTTGAAAAACAATTTTTTTTTTAAAAAGACATAGGTACATTGCAACCCGTACTATACATGTGTTATTTCTGTTAACTTAAGCTTAAATTTCTTGTTATGATATATGGGTAATATTGTTTGGCAATAATGACCCCGATACATTTGAATATTCAATGACCTTTAGTCGTTAATTAATCTGAATCCAAAGTAAATCTTAAAGATTTCAAACTATGGCATCACGATACATGACTTGTATAGCTTAAAACTTATAGTGTAACAATAGCCTTGAGAAGAACAGTTCTATCATTTAAAGCCAATGAGTAAACTTGTTAACTTCTTTCGAAAACTTACGAAAAAACCTTTACGAAAAAATTACACAGTCCCAGTTCAATATTACCATACAAATTACAATCATATTGTTTTCTGTGAATTGAAACAGTAAATTGGTTTTTTTAACTACACAGGGCTTCCATTAAGTTCCAAAATTTGGAAGTCAGAGACTTCAAAATCTCTGATATTGGAAGTCTCATTATATAGGTAAGAAGGAAAAGAATTAGATTTTGGAAGACACAAGCAAAAATCAAGAAGTAAATGACTCCCAAACTTCCATTAACGGAAGCCCTGACTACATGTATTCTCTTTTTCACAGTTAACATTTCATAACCAGCCAAGGTAAATAGATAAAACTATCAAGAGATCTTAATCTTTTTAATTGATTTTGCTATAAATTCACTATCTTATACAATATTCAATATCTTTAAAATGCAAACCAAGAATCAAACGATATATACAGTAGAATGTGTTTTGCCAACACTGTATGAACTTTGCAGATGAAATGCAGAAGCTTCTAAAATATATCTGACCTACTGAACACACACTCACACATATACCTATATATACCTATATATACCTGTGTATTTGATAGGAAATACTGATTTACTTCAACAATCACAGTGTCAATCACTAACTACAAAACTTTTCTTTTACTGTAAATCATACATAAACGAGGGCTGATCACAAAACTGTTGTAATCCCTTCTTTATTTCATAATGTTACAGCAGTTTTGCCCTCAATTTAAAGTATTCTTGTTTTGTGAAAAAGCTAAATAGTATATCACAGACAAATGGAATTTTAATTGAATTCAACAGTCAATAATTTTAAGCCCTGTCACCAAAAGGCCCTAGAATTGCAGGAGAAATGAGTTTTTCCCTAATGTTTGGTGTATACTTTGTTTTAGTTCAATTGTGTAAGAAGTTTTAAGCTAATAGATGCACTTTCGTATCCGTTTCTGGAACCAACCAGTACCGAGTAATGATATGAAGTTTCTTGTTCAAAAATACAACGGGGTTTGAACCCATATGGATAGCTATCCTCAGATTAGTATTCTAACTTGTTAACCACTCGGCCATGCCGACTTGTTTGCACAAAGAAAAATTTGTAAATAATATTATATACATGTATAATTATGTGTATTATCATCGTTCCTTGAAACAAAACTACCTTTATTTTCACTAAACAGAATTATGGGGAGAGAAACAAGTCTTTGCCTTGCGTTGGTACAATGAAAAATTTGTATAACTGTCTTGCCTAAAAACAAAACTACCTTTATTTTCACTGAACGGAGAATTGACATTAATCCAGTAATGAACGCCATGAACCCCTTCTTTCACAGGCATACATTTCTCACATCCTTTTAAATCATACGAAGTTATTCCCATATTTCATTCAATCAGATGTAAAGCCAGTCTGAATAATTGCCAATTAGACCTGACTTAATAGTTTCATATAGTAACTCTGTCTTGTTAACTCTGATGGAAACTGTCCAACACTTTGTTTTAAGGGATAATATAGATGCAGACATAACAAAAGCTCCTAACAACCGGTCTATTATATCACAGCAATCAAATAACACATCCTCCAGGTTTGTTAACCCCCTCTCTCACCTTGCTGAATTTGTTTAATGGACCAGTCTGCCTTTGAATTTAAAACTGTCCATCGTTTGTTCACAAGACACTTATACTTGTATGCTTACATTAAATGGGCAACTGTATGGGCAACTGTATCATTCATGATCAGACAGTTCCTAATGTACACGCTTTACTGCTTATATACCTCAAAACTGGAAGCAACCATACATTTAATAGGAAATTCATTACCAAATAAATTTAATATGTTTTCAGCGATTTAAATGGTATAAATCTATACCTTATGAAATATTTTAATAGAATTTATCAACAGTAAAATTTATAATATTGGTTCCATGATTATCATATGGTTGAATCCTGTAAGAGTTGCAACATAGAATGTCTCTGTTATTTAATACACATGAATATTGTACGTAAACAGAATAAAATGTTCCAGAATAAAATATTTTTTTGCTATTTTAAATTGGTTTTTATCCATTTAGCAATGATTTTGTGCATGCGCCATTTGCTTTTAAGGCAATAAATTACCATATTTATTTCATAATATTATAAGCATTTTGGAAGTATACTTCTTTAAAATTCAAACACTTTAATGCACACATGTACATCATATCAAATATACTTTTTACTATTCTTTATTAATACTGAAATCTTAAACATAAATGAACAAATGCTGGGCTTGTCCAGCATACATTATTGGAATGGTCCATAATTTTGCTACAGTGAAAATTTTAAGCTGGCCAGCCAACAATATAGTACACCAGGTGACTGGTCCCTTTTCAGACAATGCAGATACCCCAGCCTGGATTATGGTGAGAAAAGCAAATTTTAGGTCTGCCAGGATAGTGACGAAAAATCAAGTCTGTCCCACTTCCATTTATAAATATTTCCTGTATTAGCGGAACCAATGTCGATGCTTATAAAAAACTTACTATAACCAACTTTACATTTTGTGAACTTAATTTAAACTTAACAGTCAAATTAAAACTGGTGTAATACCTGGCTTTACACAATCAAGCTAAATATATAATTGAAATATATTATATAAAGATTTAACTTGGCAGCTGCCTAATTGGAAGAAAATATTTCGATATGTTTGTTATGATAAAAGATAATACAAGCCAACTTTTTATTGAACATGATAACATATGTATGTAATTTTCTGTATAATTGAAAATCAATAACTTTATTAACCATTCAACTTAAGTATTATATGCTTCTGCCCGACAAAATTAGTACAATAGACTTGTATTGTTTTAACTATTTGGCTTTCAAACTGTCCAATGTTGTTTTTGAGGGTTCCGATATAGAAAAAGCTTAGTCACAAACATGAGACTTAAGAGTGCATTCTAAAGGGAGACAAGTTGGTGAAATCTTAAAGAGAAATTGATCATGAGTTACTTCCCTTCTCATATACACCCCTCACTGCTTATTTACTATATGCAAAAAGTAACTGTCTTCCAGTTGTAAACTTAGAACAGGAAGTAATTATTGAGACAGAAAAAGGCAGGTACAGGATATACACAATTAAATTTTAGGCAATATTTAAATTATTTTATGTTTTCTACATTTGAAACCTACTTAAGATAACATGTATGTTTTATCTTCCTTTCATCTGTTAAAAATTGCTTCAATTAAATTCATTTAGCACTATGAAAAAAATTTCTCCTTAACAGAAATATATTGACCAAAAAAAACATTTTATGTTCTTTTTATCTTTTATAAAATACATTGATGTTTATTTAACACTATAAATGTTAGCCATATTCATACCTAAAGACCAGTGACTTTTAAGGAAGTATAATTATATCAAATTCAATGCTGGCAATTTCTACATTCCGCACAAGCTTAGTTAATATTTCATTACTTGGAACCTAAACCCCAAAGAAGATTTCATCACAGGGAGCCTTAAAACCAAAGAAGATTTCGATCACCAAAGAAGATTTCATTACAAGGATCCTAAACCCCAAAGAGGATTTCATTATAGGGATCCTTAACCCAATATGATGCCCGATGCCCTGCTTGTGTGGCTGGGTTGAATGTGTGTGTCTGTGTGTGTGTGTGTGTGTGTGTGGGGGGGGGGGGGGGGGCTGGCCTGCGTTCTGTGAATGTCACCTTGCCTACATATGAAGTGAACCCAGATCTACATGTATAATATACTAAAAGATTTTTACTGATAAATAAATAAATCAATAAATAAATCAATTTATTTCAAATATTTTAAGTATATACAATGTACAAATATACTAAATTGTCTGCATTTGAGGACAAGATGATCAATTCAGACTATAAGGAGTGTGGACGAGTATGACAGTCATGCTGAGGAGGAAGAAATATATAAGATGAATTTCCTATAGTCTAGTGAATAAACAATATCATTATGTTCAATGATACTTATCATCTAATTATGGGCATTTCCTTTCTATCTTTAGTTTTTCAGACTTATAAAAAAAAACATGAAAAAATAAAAGAGATCAACCTTTAAGCTACTGAATTTCTTAAATGAACTTGTCCAGCTTCTACTTTTTGCAGATGTCTGTTATTATCAAGGTAGTCTTACTGTAATGCTTTCCTTCAAAAAATTCTAACATTGTCCAATATCGTAGCAAATCGGTTATTTCCTGAACGTTATTTTTTTTCGAAATATTGGGCATTAATAAATTATCCTTTATCACTATGTACTTAATCCTGGTTATAGACTGTTACAAATTATTGAATACCGAAGATTGTGAAAAAAGCATTCCGGAAATGCCCCATTTATTACGATATTAGACGATTTTAGAAACTTGGCCGCAGGAAAGCATTAAAGTAAGACTACCTTAATTTCAAGTAAGTCAGTATAGAGACTGGTCAAACTGCATGGATGTGCAGGCTGGGCTTATTTTACACTGATGTCAAAGGCTAAATGCCATCAGTTCCAGCACGGAAAAACTCATGAATTTTTATTTCAATTTTGGGATAGTGAAGTGTGAAAATTACATACAGTATCCATTTGTAGTTAGCTTGACTCGCATGTAAATTTCAATCCTAATTTCTATGATTGAATTTGTAAAATAGGACTTCTGTTTTGAATTTAGAACAGTTCATTGTTGAGGATTTATAACAAATAGTTATTACACACAGTCTGGTCATCAGCAGGCGTAGTGACTTACATTGCAACTACTTCATATTCAAACAAAAGGAAAACAAAATTAAATATTAAGAAAAATTTTAACTCATGTTTGGAGGAATCGGCATGCACACACCCCAAATTACACTTTTTCTCATAAGGATCAAAGCTCTCTCTTCAGTGAAGAATGCATTGCCATGCTCTTAAAGCAGCTTACCTCCGCAGTCCAGATTAATGTAAATCACAGTCCAGATTAATGTAAATTTTCATGAAAATTTTGAAAATGTCTTCAAAAGTAAAATTATGTGAAGTGATTGAACAATGAAAATTATTTGCACATTGCAAACAGCACTTACATTTACAACCCACGTTTATTACCAAAAAAGGGTCAAACTGTGCAAAATCAGCTCTTAAATAATGCAAAATAAGTCATTTATCACACAAAAGTTTAATCATGTAAATATTTACTTGAATCTTCATTTGAATCTTCTTACTATTATCAAGATTTTACTACATTTTTCTCACTTTGATTTTCTTGAAAAATTTTGTCTCATCTGGATCAGAGGCATGTAGCTTTAACCTGTTAACTTCTATAGTTCAATAGAGTTTAGATAATCTTGTTATTATATTGCTTTTCATACTAACACACCTTACAATTTTTAAAGCTCTTACTAGAAACAAACAGTTAAATAAGCTTATATATAAATGTGTTCGGCCAAACCCTGTAAAAATAATCCTTTGCTTTATCGTCTGCCGTTGAATTTTCTCCAACAATAATATATCTTAGTTAAAATTGTTTATGTATACATACCACTGGGTATATTGACCCAAAGCTTTTACCTTTCATAACAAACGTTAATATCCTTTCAAATACTTAACGTTTCTTGTTATTATTAAAATTGCTGATTAGTATAAATAGTATAGCTGGAAATATTTAAAATCTGAACTTTTTAAACTTTACCACAAATAATTACATCACTTTGGTCAAGTTTGGTGAGCCTCAGTTTTCCTGAGACAGTTCGTTTTGAATTTGAGTTTAAGAGTCTGAGTGTTTTCTTAAGTACTTGTATTGAGGAGGTAAAATGTATTTGTGACAGTGATTTTCTCATAAAACCAGCTCCTAATCACAGTCCTGAAGAGTCCCTAAACTGTCTAAGTAAATATCAATAATAAATCATTTTTAATTTGTACATGCAACAATGTAAATTTTAGACTTAAAATTCACAATAAAGCAAAGTAAAACATTTTTTCTTTTTTAAACAAATTACAGTGAGTTGCTTTTGGCTCTTGGGTAATTTTGCATAGTGAATTAAATAACAGCCAGGTAGACTGTTTGAAAACGTGACAAATTGAATCTTAAGTCATAGATACTGGAACTTTTATTAAAACCTGATTGATGTTATCATAAAGTTTTGAATTATATATAGTTATCGTTATCAAATCATGTCTTGTATCTGATCCACTGTATATAGACAATCCTCTGTGTTACATATACAATGTATACAAATGTACACTGTTTGTATATTTAAACTTGATAAAATGTGGGACTCCTCAAAAACTGCCTGCCATTTCAGACAACTCTGGTCACAGTTGCAAAATGTAAATATTAAACTAAAATGTCTGCACATTGTTGTTCCTTTATATGACTAGACTAGTTATTAGTGTGAAATTTTTTGCCAATGTTAGTAAATTTGGCCAATGTTAGCAAGTGTGAAAAATTCTGCCATTTATAATCTTGTAAAAAGTTGTGACATGTAGAGAATCCTTTATTTTAGGCCCAGGAAGCCACAAAATCATAAAGGATTGATCATTCAACAAAATATCTCTGCAGCTTAAAGATATACTATGCTCAAACTTGATATTAGAAAATATTGATAATTGTTACACAATTTCTTTGTAAATATAAAAAAACATGTTTTAACGTCACACAAAGTGAATATGTAATGTTAAAAAGTCTACCCACTTGAGCTGGACACAATATGAAAATATAGTGCAATTTATTTTTTTAAAGACCAACTTTACTTGACATGTAATAGGGAATGTGGCTTTCCATACCTTAGAAGTTAGAGTTTTTTCATTCTATTATTCAAATATATTCATATATTCAGTAAGAATTTCATAGATTTCAATAAATTTTTGTCAAAAAATATTTTACTCAAGGATAAGCATAGTATATCTTTAAACAACATATTTATCTTTAAACAACTGAACATATTATGTGTTTTTACTTGCTAAAGGGCCATCATATTCATCGAACATGTAATTTCATCTTACTCATTTATTTCTGATCAGTATTAAACGTATTAGCACTCTTTCTTATAACACCAAACATGGAACAATATGTTTAATAGCATCTAAGATTTGACTAAGAATTATCCGATTACGATGACTCGAGAGATCCTAAATATTTTAGGTAAATCAGAGACGGGATCAATAATTCCGCCTAGGACAATTTCTGTTAAATGACCAGAAAATCATCTCATAAATACAGCATTATTGAGGAAGAAAGCAACAAAGCAGACTGGGTTGCTTCTCCATCAAAATCTTGATAATTACAAGTTTCTTTAACATTCTCGCTTTAAGTTTCCCTTAAGTTTTGCATATTAATAAGATTGCTAATTGACCTTTGTAATTTTCCCCTCGAGCATCTTAATTTCTTGTGTGTGTGTGTGTGTGTGTGTGTGAATGTGTGTAAATGGACATGACGCCCTGCAATTCTAAGACTGAAACCATTCATTTTAAAGTTCTTATACCTCCAGATTATAAAACATATATTTTTTCTGAGACCTCAAGATTTTCAGTGGTCAGTAAAACATTCTGTGACAGTTTCTTACTAAGTCAAAAACCTAAGGTACAGTGTAGGAGATCAAGCTTAAAGAATTCCTTTATAACCTCTGACCCTGGGGTTTCACATGACCAAAAAATTAAACTTAAGCCATAGAAAAGGCATCATGGGATACCCGCGGCCGAATTATTAACATTTATGTTACATGTTAATCAACCGTGGGTATCGGAAGATGTAGAAAAGGTTGTCAGACTCAAATGGTATTGTTTTGCTGACCTGGCATAGAAATTACAATAATAATTTACAAGCTCGCTTAAAGTTTCAATATCATAATAATATTATTCATATAATTCAGTATGTAATGGTGAAATAGAAGTCCAGTATATGTATGATTGTATCAAATAACAGTTTTAATGCTTACTTTCATATTTTAAAGGGTACATGTACTCCCTTACATTCTAACCATATAATTAACTGGGTGCTGAATTTTTCAATTTGAACATGTCCCTTTTTTTTGAGAAACTGTAAGATTTTAGAATCCTGATAATAATTTAAATAAGTTCAACGAACAGAATACCATTATGAATAGGCAGGTAAGACTGAAAAAATGAAAATACCTGTCAGGAAACCATCTATACACTGTTAATACTCATTTATAGGAACAATTATCTTATAAATAATGGACTTCAATTCATTCAGTTTAGAATTCATCTTAGTGCTTATGACTGCAAGTGCTCTAGCATTTTCTGAGAATGACGGAAATCAAACTGTTACAATTTTCCAATGTAGTTACCCCAAGACCTAAATTAATCTTTTAACATAAGCACACAGTCCTCTAAACTTTCATTACCAGCATAGTTATAAATGTTGATATATAATAATATCAGCCTCTTTCCTGTTAGAGACCTAGCTTAGCTGAAACTTGAGCAAAGAATGAATTCTAGAGATGGACATTTCAAAACAAAAATAAACCTGATGAACAGCTTCTGCATTTCTGATTATCTGAAACATATTTAAAGTAGAAATCAGCCTTACTTTACTTACTGACTGTGACTAATTTTATACAATGCAACCTCTGGAGAGAGACCCCCTGTAGAACAAAAACCTGTATTCAGAGGACTGTTGTATTAGGAATTACCAGTCACTAAAACATTGGAAATAGCTTTAATATTTGAATTATATTTTTCACTTTCATTGAAAAACATGTAGTCAGTGGGACCTATATGCCTAGAGTAGAGGAAGCTAAGCTGTAAGCCTGTAAGCTATATAATCAGAGGGAGTATTATCAGTATATCATGGAGAATCTATCTAAATAAATAGCAAAAGGAAGCTAAAATTGAGATATGACTGTACTGAAATCAACAGGTTCAAACAATGTTATATTTTGTTTATCAATAACATCATTTCACCCAAGATAAATATACTGTCATAGATGTAAAGATTGCCTGATAAGAACATAATAATATTTCATTTTATCTACTGGTTCAAGAGATATAATCATATGTATAGGCTAAATTTAATAAAAAAATATTCTACTATGCTAGTTTACATTTGTTTATTTATATTTACTCATCAACTTGTGAGTAGCTATTCAAAGTATAACTAATCTGTATGCATTATACAATTTTATAATTATATTAACAGAACATCTTTTGAACCCATACATAGGAGAGAACAAAACTCAAATCAGCTTTGTATATCATGTAAAAAACAAGCGGATTTCATTGTTGCTGACATTATACAATCAATGTAATAACTCACATATACAGTATACTCAACATACATATTAAACTTTGTCCTATATCTACTACTACTACTAGAGATACAATTTTATGTGGTCAATTTAAATATCAATAGTTTACATATATTACAAAGTATCTGTGTGTAATTATGTAATCATTTGTGACAAAATAATAAAAGTATACACGGATGTGTAACACTATATGTAGACTATGCTCTATTTACTTGACCAATTTTTTGCATGGACGAGTGCCAGATTCCAACACATTAACCACACTAATTCGAGAAATTATGCATAAAATAGATTGAAAAAATATAACGAGTCAAAATATATGTTGCAAAATAGTCTATAATATTAAAGAGCTAGACACCGTTAATGTAGAGATACTAAGGTACGTAAAATCGACACGAGTTTTAAGATTTTTTGATAGCCGAAAATACACACATATTTATACGACCTTGACCTCTCATATACACATGTAAATAATCGATTTTAATGTAAACAAACATGAAAGGATGGAAATAAAAACGTAAATTTTCATGATATTAAAAGTTATGGACACAAAAGAAAGCCCTGTATGCTAATATCATTATAAAACAAGAAATACATTACAGCAGGTGGCGTACTACTTTCTACGGCGCATTCATTTAACCAAGTATTTTTCGCCATTTTCATACAACGACTTTTGATAATTTCATACCTTTTTCCGTCGTAGGAAATGTGTTGAGTTGCTCATCATCGCGCGAAACTTGAGTTATAATGGACGGTGCGTCCATTTAAATGTCCAAAAACTATTAAATCCGTGGTTTTATTTTCGCCATTACATCTATTTAAAGAAATAAACTTCTGTGTAATATGTCAATATACAGACCACCTTATTACTACTGTTATGTGTATTACTACTCTGTTTCTATCCATTATGAATATTAATTAGGTCAAAGATAGTACCACCGACCTATTTAATGTTTCCCGCCAATTTCTTAAGATAAGTAAGAAACGATGTAAAAACTTTGTAGAATCTACTTTTCGTAAACTAAGAAATGACACTTCGATTTTCAGTTAAATAAAGTAGATCGCACCAAAATGTAGGTAAGATTTGCCTTGTGAATTACGGATCCCAGATGATTACTTCGGTACAGGGGCAATGGTAATTATATAATAAAGATTCTTGAATAGCTTACTGGTAATTCGGTCGAATGCCCATCAAATCAACTGATGAAAGACGGAGACTACAATATAATTCATCAAATGGTACAGAGCACATCAGTCTTTTTTTCCAAGATAAAGTTTAATTAAAGCCGTGGTAATTTCATATCAATAAGCTCAATTATTATGATTAATTAGATATTTGTAAACATAAATTTATGGTCTTTGTTTTTATTGAAATAGATCTATGTCTACATGTATGTTTTTGATAGAATCTACTAAATAGATCTATATGTTTTAGTATATGTTAGAGTGCATATATGGTGTTCTTCGTAAATAAGAAAGCTAAAAAGGAGCGGAGCTTGCGAAGCGACTGTAGCTTTCTTATTTACGAAGAACATCCAATATGCACTCTAACCGGCTTAGTGCTCCGCCCACTTGCGTTTTATAATATAAAACGTCCAGTTTATATAAAATCTGTTCTATTAAGATTTGAAACCTGAAAATTTGAAAAATCCTCGTCGGTGATTGGCTTAAAAAATTGGCGAGCACTAATTGAAATTAGAAATCTACTTGTGTTTATTTTTTTTTACATCTACACTAATCTATAACTGGTATATACGTTTAAAATCGATAACTTTTTCGGAGAATCTTTGTTCTTCATTTGATTGATGAAGATTTTGGAATTCCTGAAATCTGGTCCTGTGATTTTTGACATTTCCCTGCACGTGCCATTTTGGCGCCGATACAAAAACATAATAGGTCAAAGTGGTGGGTTGTCAGGTTAGGCCAAAAGGTAGAGCGTTGGACTGTGAATCGGACGACCCGGTTTGATTCCAGGACGGTGCATATTCCAGGACGGTGCATGTCACTTTCGATGTGATTAACCATGAATTCTTTTCTACGGTCATTTGCACTGTAGATCTACCTCTGCTCTGGAATGTACAGAACTTATAAGTTCCTTGTAAAGCCGATAAGGAATAAAAAGGTGGTTGAACTGAGTTCTGGTAAATTCAATGTGGCTTACTGCCATGACTTCATAGAACGTGATTTTAATTGATTATTGCATCAGTTTAATGTATTATAAATCTAATATTGTAGACCACAAACTCTATAAACTATTTATAAAAATTAAATTTATAAATTTAAAATGATATTTTGTTTAATCGATGTTGTGTCCCAATACATCACGACTTTATTTACAAAATGTGAATACATGAAAGAAAATAAGTGACAAAATAACGCTTTATTTCTAGAACAAGATGGGGTTTTTTCCCTCATCCATAAAAAATTGTCACAGAGACAAATGAATTTAAAATAGATTATGGATATTAGCTGGAACATACGATACATATAGTACATCCCAGATATTAGATTAACGATAATGTTGATTACCTGCCCTTTTTGAACAATAATTTATGATGAATCATGGAGAAATATTTTTCCTTTCAAAAGGTTTTAAACAACGGATTATTTTATTTGATAAAAAAACTTTTCAAGGGAAAAATAATGCCTAATACTGATTAAACAGCAATACTATTGCCAGAAATATTGATTAAGCTAGAATGATCTGCTTTGAATTAATTAAGATAGAAATTGCTATGCCAACAAGCAATATAGTTCTGTGTTCCGAACATATATATTACAGCTGTAACAGATTTATGCCATGTTAAAATAATGAACTCCATTTCAGATGGTTTACCGCAAAAATGCTATGCCATGTTCAACTAACACACTACAAAGTATGAGTTTCTAACTTTCTACTATTCGTATACATGTATGTTTATCTATAAATGGCTATACGAAGATTATTTGGCTTCTCAAGCTAAAACTCACTACGGGCGGAGCAGTTATTGTATTGCACCAGTGTCATAATAAGGTCATACAATCTGAAACATATTTTACGAAATTTGCATGTCCCTTTTCTAAAAGATACAAAAAAAAATGTTTTGGGTAATTTCGAGTTTTTCTTAAAAATATGTCTGGTCGAATTGGAATTTTGTTTTTACTAAATTATAACATTGGTTATTTTAATGATAAAAATCACGCTAAATGCACAATATTTTTCCACACCCACTTTCACCATAAGGCAGTACAAACTGTATAAATGTCTATGATTATCAGACTGATACCATTGTTTTATAAAAGACATATCATGTTAATTTGAAGAATGAAACAGTTACAGTAACAAATAGCCAGCCCATCATTCTGTACATGTACTTGATTTTTCAAAACCCACTGGGTCTCGACGGTTAAAATGTTTTGATGAAACATTCCATGGAAAGCTTCTTTACGGCAAATTATTCACTTTTTGCTTGCTCCCGGTCCATCCATACATTTTCTACATGCGGTGTTTTGCCATTTTGCGGTACTGTTTTCGTGGCCCAACGAGGTCAACTAGTACTGCCAATTGTTTCAAGTACTCACTGGGAACCCAAAATCTTTGGTTGCGAAACTTTGCGCAAACATTTGGTAAAGCAAGTCTTCGCGGCCTGCTATTTCTGTATATCTACATTATATTTACAAAGAAGCTTCGTTGAGAATTGACGTTTCATGATCATAAGCACATAGTTTGAAACCTGATGGTTTTATTGTCTGGCCGAAGTGCTAAGAACTTTAACATCAGCTTTACCGAATTCTTGATCCCTCGTGCTTGCCTTCATATAAAGTTTTCACGTGCCCTTGCACCATACAACGACTTTCCGCGCGCAAGTACATTACATCCGGGTTTCTCATTTATTATATTATTTATTTATTCATCATCATCATCATCGATTACTTAGGGCGTGCATTAATTAGGGATAAAAGTCGAAAACATTTACGCAAGGTCTAAATATCACTGGAAATTCACACGTTAGATAATTAAAATGAAATACATGTGTATATTACATAGTCACATATTTATTTCTTCAGTAAATTTCTTACAATGTCAAAAAAAGTGCGGCTTTAAGTAAAACAACCGGTCATTTTATTAGTTAACGTTAGAATTAAGCAAATTCTTTTAAAACTAACGTCCCTTTAAAACCATATCGTTAGGTTCTGTTGTTGAATGGTATCTTTTTTTTTGTTGGATTTAAGTCACAATGACACTTTGTAAAGGTCATGAAAGCGACACCTTGCCAAAATTGAGCACCTGATCAACTTCATTCTATTGAAATATGACATACTTTTGACAGACAGCCATTAAAGAACTTGAACTGCGGATATATAACCTTTAATAATAATGCAATTATTTTGCTAACGTAATTTTTGTTGTTTGAAGGCTGTATTTATCTTATGTAATATCATTAGTTATTACTTAGAGAATTTTTTTAAAACCTCAGACCCTGAACAGGACGATTCTGATTTAAGAATGGCAGCTCCTGTGGGCTTACAGGGACTCCACTAAGGTTTTTGACTGGACATAATTTTTTGAGATTATTACTCCATTTGATGTAGATCTATACTAATAAGTTATGTGCAAAATTTCAGATCATTAGATTTCCTAGTTATATCTTATTTATATTTCTGTTCAAAGAGCTCATGTTTATCTATGTGAAAATTGATATGTTATGTTTTAGTCTTATAAACCTCAGTGGAGTTCCTTTAAACTTTAAAGGGTCTCCACTGAGGTATTTTGACATAACGGGACTGGAAAGATTTTCAAGATTGCGTTTCTATTTAGTATTGGTCTAGACAAATAACTTGTGTGAAAAATTTCAGATTCATTCACTTACTCGTTTTCACTGAATAATTATTTTATTTGTGTGAAAAAAACAACCTAAAATGAAAAACATTGCAATGCTTTTAAATCAAATTAGCATAGGAATAGCTGAAAAATATGATTTTCAATATTTTCTATGGATATTTTTAGCTCACCTGTCACAAAGTGTCAGGGTGAGCTTTTGTGATCGCTTTTCGTCCGGCGTCCGTCCGTAAACTTTACTTTAAATGACATCTCCTCATATAAAACCACTAAGCCAATTTCATCCAAACTTCACAGGAATGTTCCTTTGGTGGTCACCTTTAAAAATTGTTCAAAGAATTTAATTCCATGCAGAAAGAAAGAAAAAACTTGAAGTATCTTCTTTTAAAAAACCCAAAGACCTAGAGCTTAGATATTTGGCATGAAACATCTTCTAGCGAGTGTCTACCAAGTTTGTTCAAATAAAAGCCCTGGAGTCAAAATTGGCCCCGCCCCAGGGGGTCATTGATTTTCCCTATATGCATATAGTAAAAACTTTAAAAGAATCTTCTTTTAAAGAACCCAAAGAGCTACATCTAAGATATTTGGCATGAAACATCTTCTAATGAGTGTCTACCAAGTTTTATAAAATAAAAGCCCTGGGGTCAAAACTGGCCCCGCCCCAGGGGTGTCATTGTTTTAACTATATGTGTACAGTAAAAACTTAAAAAATCATCTTTTAAAATACTCAATGAGCTAGAGCTTAGACATCTTCTTGTGGGTGTCTACCAAGTTTGTTCAAATAAAAGCCCTTGGGTTAAAATTGGCCCTGCCAGGGGAGGGGGGTAGATCATTGTTTTTCATTATATGTGTAGTAAAAACTTAACATCATGAAACATCTTCTAATGGGTGTCTTCCAAGTTTGTTCAAATAAAAGACCTGAGGTTTAAACTGACCCCGCTCCGGGGGGCCTATATACAGGTGAGCGACCTCAGGGCCATCATGGCCCTGTTGTTTAATTACCTTCTTATCATCTCCGGGACGCCTGCAGGACAGACACCTTATTTC
This sequence comes from Ruditapes philippinarum, assembly GCF_026571515.1. Lineage (NCBI taxonomy): Eukaryota > Metazoa > Mollusca > Bivalvia > Venerida > Veneridae > Ruditapes > Ruditapes philippinarum. Next base: position 66,581 of record NW_026859100.1, on the reverse strand, counting down.
CGGGACAATCCCGGACATCTGGGACTTTATGGCATGTATGTAGCTTTTTGTTTTAATTGCTCCAGCTTATCTATGTCAGAAGATAGGTTTTAGGTTTTTATACCTCAGTTGAGTCCCTTTAACTGGAATGATTGCTTTTAAGAAGTGAATCAAGTTGGCATATATAATCTATATCAGGCTTTATTTTCACTTCTAACATTCAATACAAGTATAAAATCTGTCATGAATTGCCACTTCATCCACAAAAATGTATATAGGCATGCCGGAAAAAAAAGAACTGACAAAGTTTCCAAGACCTTTTAGGAATTGACAACAAAATGTAATAATCTTTTCATCATACCACTTATACTAAAACAAACATTGAAGGATTCCAGTTTCTGTGAGTTGCGAAATATATATTTTTCTTTTTTCTTGCAAAACATAAAGACAGTCAACCTAAAAACAGCTGAAAAAGTTGCATCTTAGTTTAATCATATTGGCATAAAATTTATCTTTATCACACACACACACAATAGTTACTACAAACCGGTAAAACATCTAATAATCTTCCTGCCGCACATAAAAAATGAAAATTGATATCGCCTGTCTTTCACATAGTGTCATTAATTACCCGATCCTTTTTTGTAATATAATCTTTATTTATCTATTGTGCATTTGAAATTATTCAATGTTATGTTTATGGACTTAAATATTAAATTTTCGATTGTTCAAAAAACAATTTTACAATTTGGGACAAAATATAATGGGATAAGCAACTACTGACTAATGCAGCTTCTTGGACATAATATAAGACAAGCAACTGTTTGTTTACTAATTCAGCCTCTGAAGGATTTGAATAAAAACTATGGATTCACTCAGCACTAATGAGTCGATTTTTTCCATATCAAAAAGCCGGGGGGGGGGGGGGGTGTGGGGTGGGGGGGGGGGGGGTATTAGGGAGGGGCCGTTTAATTGGAAATACATTTTTACACAGTTTACTATGGGCCAAACATTCTCTTTCACACTGATCAACAAAACAAACAGTGGGACATGTGAACCTGGTTGGAAGGGGAAAAAACACAGCACTAATCTCAAGTTGCATGTCCCCATTATATTATCACATATTACATGTACATTGTGTATGTCCCTGTGTTAAAGGAAGACACAAAAAAAATAATTCATTTCTTTGTTTTGAATTTTTCATTCATTAATCTGTAAATGTCCTCAAAATGAATACATTAGGCAGTCACAAGAACAAAACTTTTTCCCTTATGAAAGCATGATATGGTAGTTTCCTAACTTGACCCACATGGGTCCGGTTAGAGAGTTAAGATTTCACAATAGTTGTCACGGTGAACTCTAGAAAGGTTAAAGAACATGTCAAATGAATGACTTACTTGAAGTTGTTTTAATCATACAATATCCATAATATATGTTATTGTAACTTCCAGGGCTTGTTTAAGTCACATGACTTGTTTTAAAACTACTCCATGATTCTGTCTGGTCTAACTGTCGTTCAACATATATAGGCATATTTATGCTTCAAATCCAAAATATATAGAATTTATATAGAAATTCATGATGGGACTTTAAAAAATGCCATTTTAGCGTGGTTCAAGTACATAAGATCATTTGAATATTTTTGTCATAAATATGCCTGAGTATCCCTTTAACATGGGCCTCATGCAACAATAAACAAACCAAGCATTATAAACAATTAGTCACAAAGATATAAATTCTATATGCTTTAAAGTGGCTTTTCGCTTTTCTAAAGGTTAAATATGTTATTTTTAGATAAACAATTTCATATAATTGTCAAATCAAAAGAATTAAGGTGTAAAATGAAATTTAGGGTCCATAAAATACATAAACAGTACCAGTCAGCTCTCTATATGTAAATTGGCAAGGCAGACGATTTATTTCTAGATCTTCTTTTTAGAAACAACCATCGCTAGCACCTTATAAATAGCTACCGGGACACTGTTTTGAAGAAGGCCTAACAGTGATATGATGTGCTTTTCAAATAACTAAAATATTTAGTTTCAAACAACAAAAAAATTGTTTTTCCAACAAAAATAAAATCTGGGTTTTCATTTATAGTGAAAGAAATCAATTAATAGTAGCAACTATTGTTTTATACCTTCAAAATGTCTGGCTTGTAAGTAAAGTAAAACTGAATGTTGGATTCTGATTAAGCCCGCAGTTGGGGGCAAGGACTGTAGTCTGCACTTAAAACTATCGTCCATGAACATGCTGAATCAAACAGCCTGCAACATTTTCAATTTTTGCAGTTTTTGGCATTCCTTTAGATTTCTATGAACACGGATCATAAAAATGATTTAACATAAAATATTTCATTTAGATACAATATAATTGAGCCGCGTCATGACAAAACCAACATAATGGGTTTGCGACCAGCATGGATCCAGACCAGCCTGAGCATCCGCGCAGTCTGATCAGGATCCATGCTGTTCGCTTACAAACCCTATAACAAGTAAAGATACTGATAGCGAACAGCATGGATCCTGATCAGACTGCGCGGATGCGCAAGCTGGTCTGGATCCATGCTGGTCACAAAGCCATTATGTTGGTTTTGTCGTGACGCCGCTCAATTATATGTAATAAGTTGAAATTCTCAATTTCACAAAGTAACAAGTCATCATGAATTCTGTGCATCGGAGTTAAACGCACCCTGCTCCAATTCTTTTAGCCAAGGGAGATCATCTGCAGAGAAGACGTACGGGTCTGCAGTAGCCTCTGTACACTGGGGATCAAACTTTGCTCCAACGGTCCACAGTGTTTCGAGGTCATACAGCTCCCTTAAGGCTGGCATAAAAACATGAAGCACAACATTACCTACAATTAAATAACAACGTTATTTTAATCATTATCCTTTAAAGCAGCATGCCTCCAGATTCATGCTAATTTTTGTGAAAATTTCCAAAATGTATTTAAAAGCAAACTATTTTGAAGTTAACAAAGAAAATTATTTAAACATTGCAAACAGCACTTGCAATCCACATAAATTTCCAAAAAGAGTTCAAAATAACAAGGTCAAGTTCCTTATAATATGTGTAAGCAGACTACAAGTTTGTTACTCCTATACTCATATTTTATTAAAACTAGTTAAGCCGTATTGGAGAATAGGCTCACACAGATGGCCGAACAACAAGATGGCCAGACTTCTGGACAGCCTCAAAGCATTATACCCCCATTAAAAGTTTTCTTTCTTCTCAATACTTGTTAGCAAATATTTATAATTTCTCTTAAAAGTTTCCATTTGTCTTAATACTTATAGCAAATACTAATACTTACTATGGTAACTGCCCGATAACACTTGCCTGATAATTATTTTTGATATCAGGTCAGTAACCTGATATCAAAAATAAGCCCCTCCCATTTTAACGGACTTTTTTCAATTGCTTATATTCTCATTTTTACCAGCATGTGAGTTCTACAATGTAATCTCATACCCTTACAAGTCTTGAATCAAGGTGCGATATTTAGGCCTATTATTTCGATTTCAATTACGAATAAATTAGATAGCGAATAGTTTTAGCTCCAACTAAATGAAGTGACGTCATAATTTATATTGCAAATGACATCATCGATGTTCACGTCATACTACATGTAATCATAACAAACAGGCTAGATGATTTTCATTGAGATCTTGTAAATGTTTACTTTATTTAGCCGGATTATTATTCAATAAGTGAACAAATTGTTTCGTTTAAAAAATAAGACGCATGTTTGTGTAGCTTGTGTTTGATTGCCGATTTGACTTTTCTTTGATTGAAATTATCCTGAACTTTTGAATTTGACAATTTAAGACAAAAATTGCAGTAAAGTTTAGTTTATGTGATTCTAAGTGGATTTTTGGATCGATGTTTAAATTAAAGGTAAGAATTTATTGTATTAGGCCTACAATCTGTTGTATCTTTTATCCGAGTCGAAAGAAAAAATGGCCGCCAATAACAAATTCTAAGTTTCAGAGGCGGAGGAATTTTTTTCAAGAATTATTTCTTTGAACAAAAATCCCCCTTTTTAACGAAATTCGCTATTTAAAAGTAGATTATTCTTTTATTTTGACAGTTGTTATGTGTTACATGATAAATAGAAAAACATGCTACTGTCTTTTGATATCAATTTTATCAGGCTCGGCTAATATGGGCAGAAAGGGCTCGGCAAGCCTCGCCCTTTCTAGCCCATATCAGCCTCGCCTGATAAAATTGATATCAAAAGACAGTAGCATGTTATTCTCTATATAGCAAATACTAATACTTTCAGGTCCAATTTAGGTAATGATTATCTACCTTAGATCAATGTAATATACCCAATAATACACAGTACTTATCACTCACCCAAGTCAACAGCACACCATTCTGAATCCTCTCCCTCTATCCTCATGTATTTGTCTTTTTTGTTCTTCTTCCTTTTGTGCTGAAAAAAACAACATGGGAGATAAACAAAACAAGAGCACCGCTAGGCGGAGCATTATATGCCCGAAAGTGTTTTTTTTTAGTAAGGCTGAAGCATTTGTAAGACATGGAATTCGCTGTTCATCCTATAAAATTTTACAGCTGTAGGTTGATTAATACTTAAGATATTAATAATGACCTTAACCTTTAACCTTGTGACCCCAAAATCAATAGGGGTCTTCTACCTTATATGGACAATCATCCTAAGAAGTTTGAATATTGTGGGCCAATTGGAACTTTAATTATGCTCTAGAAACTGTTTTCAGTATTAAGGTAAAAGTGACTTTGACCTTGTGACCCCAAAATCAATAGGGGTCTTCTACCCAATATGGATAATCATCCTATGAAGTTTGAATATTGTGGGCCAAATGGAACTTACGTTATGCTCTGGAAACTGTTTTTGGTTTTAAGGTAATCGTGACCTTGACCTTTGACCTAGTGACCCCAAAATCAATAGGGTTCTTTTGCCCAATATGGACAATCATCCTATGAAGTTTGAATATTGTGGGCCAAATGGAACTTAAGTTATGCTCAAGAAACTGTTTTCAGTTTAAAGGATATAGTGACCTTGACCCTTGACCTTTTGACCCCAAAATCAATAGGGGTCTTCTACCCAATATGGACAATCATCCTATGAAGTTTGAACACTGTGGGCCAGATGGAACTTAAGTTATGCTCTGGAAACTGTTTCCAGTATCAAGGTAATAGTGACCTTGACCTTTTCCCTTGTGATCCCAAAATCAATAGGGGTCTTCTATCCAATATGGACAATCATCCTATGAAGTTTGAACATTGTGGGTCAATTGGAACTTAAGTTATGCTCCGGAAACTGTTTTCAGTATCAAGGTAATAGTGACCTTGACCTTTGACCTTGTGACCCCAAAATCAATAGGGGTCTTTTACCCGATATGGACAATCATCCTATGAAGTTTGAACATTGTGGGTCGAATGGAACTTAAGTTATGCTCTGGAAACTGTTTTCAGTTTTAAGGTCATAGTGACCTTGACCTTTGACCTTGTGACCCCAAAATCAATAGGGGTCTTCTACCTAATATGGACAATCATCCTATGAAGTTTGAACATTGTGGGTCAATTGGAAGTTAAGTTATGCTCCGGAAACTGTTTTCAGTTTTAAGGTCATAGTGACCTTGACCTTTGACCTTGTGACCCCAAAATCAATAGGGGTCTTCTACCCAATATGGGCAATCATCCTATGAAGTTTGAACATTGTGGGGCAAATGGAACTTAAGTTATGCTCCGGAAACCAAATTGCTAACGGACGGACGGACGGACGTACGGACGGACGGACAGACAGACGGACGCCAGGGGGTATAACATAATATGCCCTTTCAGGCATATAAAAATCAAGGTAGATAAATGAAGAAAAATATTCAATACATTCCAACACAAGGGAGATAATTCAAATAAAATACTCACAATTTTCGTTTTCTCACTAAGGGAGGTAATTCAAATTAAAAAAAATTCTCAAATAAATCGTTCTTTTACAAAGAGAGATAAATCAATGAAAATTTCACTACATATTTCTCTATCTTGCTACAAAGGGAGACTACTCAAATGAAACCTTAATATCTTGCTAAAAGGGAGATAACTTTAACTTATTTTTTCCTGAAATGAGAAACCTTCATATTAATCTTTTAATCATTCTCAAGTTTGCTATAAAGGGAGATAATGCAAAACATTAACCAGATTGTATACATAATAACTTATAAAGACTGGCCTTACTGACTACTTAATGAAGTAAGTGATCCTTATTACCTTTAAGTTGAAAGTTTAACAATAACAACAATTATTGTTATTATTATTACCTTTCATAAGTCATTAAAGCAGCATGCCTCCAGATTCATGCTTATTTTCATGAAAATTTGGAAAAAGTATTTAAAAGTTTAATATTGTGAAGTTAACCAAGATTTTAACTAACATATTGCAAACAGCTCTTAAAATACACATAAATTACCAAACCGAGGTCAAATTGTGCAAAAATAGCTCTTACTGCGGCAGTATTGCAGTAGAAATAGGATGATAAGTACTGATAAACAAGTCATTAAAGGCATGTGACATGTAAATTGTTTTATAATTAAATATTGAGTCTTTTTACTTTTCTTAAAATCTATGTACATTTTCCCCAAGTTTGATTTTTCTTGAAAATATTTTGGCTTATCTGGAGGCATGCAGCTTTAAGAGAGAAAAGTATACTTACAATCCATTTTATGTCAGCTAACATTGCTTTCATATGTCTCATTGATCTAGCACTCACTATCACCATATAGTCAGCAAAATTGAGGTTCTTTGGTACCTCTATTGTGACGATATCTTGTGCATTGGCAGCTCTTAACACAGTTATTATCTCTTCTATTTCAAATACGCCAGTCTTTCCTCCTATAATATTGTTACATGGTAATATGATTAATCAAGCAGGCATTGCTTAGCCATTTAACAGTAGCAAATCAGACCTACAGATGAATGTTAATTCAATTTTTTTTTTTTGAATTTTAAGTAGTCATGCATCCTGCCAAGTGAACAAATTAAGTAATTTGAACATGTACCAGACTCTTACAACCCACCATACTTACTTAAACTTAATTTGTGTCAAAATCTGAGAAAAATACCTGTAAATTTGTTTACTCTTATTACAGCAGTGTACAATATAGTGATTACTTTTATAAAACCAGTCACATTCTGCATATATTATAACCGTTATATATCATGTACAGACATTGAATTTATAGAAAATTTTAAAACCCTTACATAATATTTATTTCTGAAACACTATCCACAACCTACTGAAGGTGAAACTTTATTTAAACATCATTATGAAAATAAACTAGATCCCATTATACACGATTTTTGTAAGGAGTAACCTTTTAAACCCGATCTTCTAATAATTCTCAAGTCTTATTTGCAACATTGACAAATAAGCAATCATTGCCTCCCTTTATGCAACATTGACAAACAAGCAACCATTGCCTCCCTATACAGTGTTTATTGAATAAACCTTATCATGACAAAAATGTTTTTTACTGGAAATCTTTCTAACCTATTTGCATTCTAGTATCTTCCGTTCAACTTTTATATTATTAGTTATAAAGTTTTTTAGACAGCTTATATAGGGTCATAGACATGTAATCTGTCAGGAATCCTTATAATAAGGCAAACTTCAATTTTTAGAGAAAAGTGAGATTTCTTCATAATATGACAGCAGCCGTGTTTATGCAACTATATAAAAGTCATGCATATCCAATGTAAAGCTATGTTACAAATGTGCAGTATAAAACTGTTATTAAATTGCTACTATTCACAGTACTTGATTTTTAAATAATATCCCTATTAAAATTCTAAAAATTTCAAAACACAACTATTCTTACGAACAAAGTCGACAGGTGACTCCCAAGTATAATCATCCTCATCCTCAGCTTCAGCAACATTGACAAAGTCTTCAATCTCTACAACAGACCAATCTATCTTAACATCATCTCTCATTTTAACAACTGCCCAATCCTCCTCTACCATTCTACTTCCACTTATTTCATCTTTCGACTTTTCATTTACACCATCTTCATTTACATCTGAAGATTCTGTTGAATCTGCAGATAATTTATCAGACTCTTTCACCTGATTCACACCATCACTTTCTGAATCCGAATCTTCAAAGTCTTCTTCAATGTCTTCAAGAGATTTAGATTTTTTCAGTAAGTCTATAATTTCTTCAGTTGTGAATCCCTGCTTCTCCAGTTTGTCGAAGTCTTCATCTAAACTAGAATGTAGCTTTTCAATGTCGCTATCACTGTCCATATTATCACCACTACTTGAATTTATTTCATCACTTTTTTCATCAAAAGACTCTGCACTAACAGCTTCTTTGTTTCCCTTCTTAAAGTCTTCTTTAATTTTGTTTATCCACGATTTCACAATTTCATCATCTTTCATATCTGAATAAAGCCTACAGCAAATTCTATAACAAGTTAAATTGAAAGGTTTTACATGACCGGAGTTCATCAATTTTTGGACTTGTAAGCAAGAATACTGATTCTGACAATGAAGTTTTTGGACTGTCCACTGTTTTGACTTACTGTTTATTAGAAAAGTTCTAGAGATCATCTGCGATGAAGTCCTTGCCTTAAGTAAACTGTGCAGACTGCTTTCTACATATATTTTTTGCATCTTAAGCACTGAGTAAGTGGGATACCGCATACACTGTATCAACATTTTGACTTTGTAATTCTGTAAACAAATAAAAGATAAAGCAATATCAACTAACAGTTAACTTATTTCTGAAATATTAATAATTAATACGTTCTAATTTCTGGAATAATATACTACAGGGTTTTTTTCAAGGATTTTGGAAACATGACCGATACCCATGGTGATACCCACGGCATTGGGAATTTCAGCGATGTTTTGTTAAAAATTTGAAAAATATCATGACTGAATTTTTGCAGTGATTAAACGACTGCAATTAATCACTGTCTAGAATGGCATCTTTAAGCATTATACATGTAACGGTGAAGAACCCCTTATTTTCAAAGATTTTAGTATATTTTATTCAGTATTTTTATTTTGTAACTTTCAATTGGCATTTTTTTCCTGTGTATTGGGAAAATAATATACTATTTTCAATTGGGAATATGACTGAATATGACTATATCAGTAAAAATTCTGATACTGCCATAGCATAGATCATTATTTGTGTTGATTTTTCACATTATAAGAATCACATGTTCAAACTTCTGGTTTGTTCTGCATGCATTTGGAATGTCATAAAATATGGGGAAAAAAGCAAATATTTGTTGAAATTGCACTGAGAAAATATTTTAGTAACACCCCAAAATCAAAAATTAAAAATATTTAAAACACAGAACTAAATAGACGCTTAAACAAAACATTATGGTCTAAAATGTCCATCTCAAACATGGGGCGTCCGTGGCCGAGTGGTTAAGGTCGTTGACTTCAAACCACTTGCCCCTCACCTCTGTGGGTTCGAATCCCGACAGGGACTTTGGATTCTTTCATGTGAGGAAGCTATCCAGCTAGCTTACGGAACGTCGGTGGTTCTACTCAGGTACCCGTTCGTGCCTGAAATAATGCACGGAAGGGCACCTGAGGTCTTCCTCCACCAGTAAAGCTGGAACGTCGCGATATGACCTATACTGTGTCGATGTGACGTAAAACCCAAAACAAAAAAAACATCTCAAACATGTACAAAAATCTGATTGAAAATGACCAAAACATCTCGTCTGAAGTGTCTGGTCCAAAAAAGTCTGTGGTCAGGAACCTCTATAAATTATCTGTTAAGTTTAAGATTGGACTTTGGCTTGCCTGGCTATAGACTACCAGGTATATTATCTGTCATATGTTGCGGTTCAAACCAGAATATCCGTCCCAAGGATACCACACCCACTGGACAGTAACATGCCTTGCCAAGTTATCGCCCATGGGTAGGTACCCAAGGGACGGACCGCAAACATGTCATATATTTTTATTTCATATATTCTACCTTATTCTATCATGGTTTAAATTCTTTACCTCAATATAACAATTTTCCATGGAAATTAATGTCATATCATCCATAACTATTTCCTAACAATAGTTGTGAATTTACCTGTTTACATCACATAAACGGCAAAATGACTTCATCATAGGCGCATGGTTTCTTTCTAAATGTCACGGTTCAGAACTGTTCACTATTATAACTGGGGGAGAAGATGTGTAAGCGGCCGGATAGCTCAGTCGGTAGAGCCGCGGAACGGTATTCCGAGGGTCCCGGGTTCGAGTCCCAGTCAGGCTGCACATTTTTCTCACCATGTGACATTTGGCGCCCAACGTGGGGCCGTGACTGAATATAGCTCAGAGTTTAATTCACATTGCTCTGTAACTCTGTGAAATTCGAGGACAAATTTCATTATAGCAGGGGAGTATGTCACGGTTCAGAACTGTTCACTATTAAGGGGAGAAGATGTGTAAGCGGCCGGATAGCTCAGTCGGTAGAGCCGCGGATGGGTATTATTTGAGGACGAAACGGCTACAGTGCGAAACTGCATTACCCTAGGACCAACGTGTCCATTTACAGAGAATAACAAACAATTTAAACAATGGCATCATTGCTAAGTAGATATATTGTATAAATTATCTATGATGCAAACAACAATATAGTTTTCAAAACACAACTTATGTCACATTTTTACCTTACATGCATAGTAAGTACAATTTCTATCACTTTTAGTCAATTCGAGCGGCTTGAGATTGAACACCACTAAAATTGTCTTTCATGGAATGCAGACAGTGCTCGCATAAGAAATTGTAAGCCACTTTTATTTCAAAGAAGTAAAAACATTACGAAAGCTAAAGTGTATTGTTTAATCTTTGAGAATATTTAGACTGGGTCTGGATTTGACTTAATATGGGAGATTATTCCAGTACCTGAGAGTTCAGAGTACATAGAGTATGAGAGAAGTAGGAAATGAGGTGATAATTTGATAGGGGACCAGAAAGTTCAAAATTCTAGTTGGGATGAGATGGTTATGATCAACATATACATTATTGTGCTGTATTTTGTAAAGAAATATAAGGGAGAATTGTCGTCTGCTGCTTTGATTCAGAGTCAACTCGTCCTCTGGTCAACTCGTCCTCTGGTCAACTCGTCACCTTTTTGGTCAACTCGTCCCCTGGACAACTCGTCCTCTAGTCAACTCGTCCCCAACTCGTCCCTTATATTTTATCACTACTTGTTTTTCATATAGTTCACAAATCATTATAGACTGTTAAAATAATATATTATAAAATTACTGAATTGGACATATTTTGACGCTTTTTGTATGCGAATATTTGGAATTCCATCTTATAATAAGGATATATATATGCATAAGTCTGATTAAATTAAATTACAGAAAAGAACAACACGAAGACGATCAATAGCAATAACATTTAATTTATAAAAACATGTTTTATATGCAAAGATAAAATATCATATCGTATGTCAATATTATGTCATACATGTATATATAGTCACTTTCACTTTCACACTTTCATTGTTTTTTTTCCCATGCACATATGTCATTGTTGTTGTTTTTTTGACATCTTACAACTCTACTCTTGGGGCTTGTATAAGTTGCCGAACTCTCTCAAAAGTCCTGTTGAAGATAACTCCCCATTCCTGTACTTATCCCACAGCTGGTGAGTCTGTCCCTGAAGATATGTGTACTTTTTGCGCTGGTAGCGGCGAAGTCTTCCTTCACTTATCAATTCCGAGTTCCTCACCGCTACCTGGGCCTCATCGTAGAGCAGTTTTATCAGAAGGTAAAATGGAGGCGTTCCCCCAGCCCTCCCATTCAATCTTCTATGCCATCCTATAAAATAATAGAAGTATATTACAATACCAATAAGATAGGGACAGGTCAACTATAATAGATATATTTATCTCTTTAATGCGGCGATGTATGTGTCCATGAATGCATTTCGAAAATTCGCTACAATTTTGGCTAAGACATATTTTTTTATGTATGAGAAGTATGACTGCTACCATGTATACAGTCTATTTCAAATATCTAATATTGTCATAATATTTTAAAATGTGATTTTACCTTCAACATCGTTGTTGGTGCGGATGCTCAATCCAAACACCGACCAAGAATGGACTGGCCACATATCATTGTCGATCCAGGTCCGTCTAATGTAGGCTAACAGTCCATCAAAACGGTCTGGAGCTAAGTCTGCCATAGACTCGAACACAGGACCAATGTGTTCTGCAGGAAGGAATGGCAGACACAGAAGTTTTCTGATGAAGCGGTGTGCCCCTCGGTGACTGACATACTCGGCAGACAGGCCTTTTTCCTGTAAAAAAAAATTAGTTTCAGAATACGTTCAAGAAAAATAAAAAAATACAATTAGTTTCAGAATATGTTAATCTAATTTCTAAATATGATTCATTAAATCAAACATATCATCATTATTTTACAACCAATAAATAAATATAATTGACACAATTGATACAATGACCTAAATTATCGTAATTTGATAATAGGATTAACGACACAATACCACTGTGGTTGGATACGTTTTTATATATTTAAAGAACGCGTGTCTTTAATTTGAAATTATACAAATCGCGTGAAAATCGTGCCAAAGGTTGTTATAAAAATTTATTTTCCAAATGTCGAATTTGATTTGATGGTGTATGGTCAAATATATGAAAATGTTGATTAAATACAACTAATACATTCAATATGTTGACTTGTATTATACAAGAAATTCTGGAACTCGGTTTTATACAGCTCCTCTTTAATATCAATTTAAAGATTTATTTATGGAAATTGAATATTAATCATGATTTCAATCAGTTAATATCCACTGCAAATATTATTGTACGGATTTTTTATTTAAAAAAAAATAATGAAAAAAAAAAAAAAAAATAAATACTAACTCTTTCAAAGGCATGTATGTATATACAACTCCTATGACAATAATGGACCATAATATTACAATAAAATGCAATTTAGAAAAAAAAACTTAATAAATTCTTTAAATATTCTTTGACATTTTTTAATCCAATACACTATATACGATCATTTGGAATTGCAAGATCATTTGTCTGTTAAAAATGAACATAAACATTACAAATGACTAACCTGTATTACAACTTCTGTGTTGCCAGTGTTCACAGCGCTCACACTGAAGTGCTTGCTGATTTTTCCGCACATGTTTCCTACAATCAATGCAGGGGTACATTGTCACAATTAACAACACTAATCAATTAAAAAAATCACAATCAACAACACAAATATTTAAAATTGTCACATACACCGTTCACATGCAGTCCACAATCCAACAATATGGAATTCTAAGAAATGATTGATATGCACAAAAAAATAATCCAATGTTCGTATAACGTACAACGCAAATGTGTTTTTAAGAATAAATCTTATATTTATCAGGGAAACTTTTATATTGACAAGTTCCCAACAAACAATTATCATGTTTTTAATTGACACGATCCTTCTATAATGAGATCAATACGCACCGACATAAAGTTTTTAGCACTTCTAATTTCTGTTAATCTGTCGTCAGTCTTTAATCCATTCAGGGAGGCGGAAAAAATCAAAGAGTTGGACCTAATTTTAGTTTTAATTATCATTAAAACTCCGATTAATTAAACATTAATTGAATGTTTGTAAACTTACCTGTCTTTGTAGTTTGACATCAAAGCTATGCACGTGCGCTTAGATAAAGATCATTAAAATTTAACGTAAAAAAGACGTAATTATTTTATTATTAATATTTCGATATCAATCAAATTCAGTATTAATTTTACATATTTTACATAAAAGAATTATTTAAAGACATTTTAAAGACAGAGATCGAAAGTAGGGGACGAGTTGACCATATTAGGGACGAGTTGACCAAAAGTAGGGGACGAGTTGACCAAAAAGGTGACGAGTTGACCAGAGGACGAGTTGACCAGGGGACGAGTTGACCGGATTGCGCTGCTTTCTAGGGGGACCCATTTAACATTTTCTAACATCTGAGTCACACTGGAAATTTGCACACTTTAAACTTTTGAGGTTAGAGGTTTCTGCCAAGGGTGCCATTAAAATTAAACATACTCTAGTTGAGGTCTTACATAGATAGTCTGACGTTTTGATTAATCTGTTTTAGGTTTTAATGTTTCTTTGGATAAATCTTTTAAAAAGAGTTGTTTTTTTTTGCTTTGGATGCTATGTTATTTTAGTATTGGGCCAAGTTTAGATCTTTAAAGATGATAACTCCAAGGTACTTCACTTGGCTGTTTCAGTAATAATGATAATTCAATAAAGTAATTTATTATGACGGGTTTCCGGGAAAATGGTATGGTTCCTTTTTCGGGTCATCCTAAGCACCTCACACTTTTCTGGGTTGAGCATCATAGCACAACCCCATTCCTGCATTTCCAGTTTAATAAGCCTTAAAGGTCATTTTGTAATAAGTCCACGTCTGATTGCCTATTGATTGTCATGTGAACTATAGTGTCACCACAAATTACCTCTTTTACTTTTGACCGTTTCTGGCAGGTCATTAATAGATATATATGCCAGAAACAAACAAGATCCAATGACTCAGCCCTATGGGCACCATGGCATATAGCATTGTTAATTCGTTTGAGATATGACCTTTAATCGCAATTCTTTGGCTCTGCTTGCTCAGAAATGACTTGATCCTGATGTAAACTTGCTGGTTACATCCATATTCTCAAGTTTGTAGGCTAGTTTGTGATGGTCAACTTTGGCAAAGGCTTTTGAGAAATCAATAACGATGTTGTCAGTCTAATTGTCTTTTGACATGACTGGGAGAAACTCAGCAACTGAGTTTCACAAATACATTTAGACTGAAAACCATTTTGGTAGTGCCTAAGGATACTGTACTTATCAGAGTACATTTGTAAGTCATCAAGTTTGAGACAATGATATGCTCCATTAATTTACTATTAATAACATTATTCATATTAATTCATCATATCTAAATTTTTTGTACACATTTGATCAAATAAAATTGAGATCAATGACATGTTATTCTCCCATGCTGTTCATATGAAAAAATTCTTTTAAGTATACTCGTAATATATACTCATATGCGTAAATAACATTATATACTAAAATTTGTAGTAATTCCAGTCCAGTCGCTGTCAGAGGCCATCAGTTGTCTCTCGATATTTAGTACCATACAACCTGTTTATACAAGCGTCGCATTTACTCAGATCATATTTGGAGAAGAGAAGACGAATTTTTACGTTTTAAATTGCAATGCTATATTCTTCAATGGTAATTTGTTTTATTTAAAGAAAAATCATTTTATAGCATGCAGATGCAATGTTTAACCCTGACTTGTTTATATTGTACGGAATTTTGTCTATTATTTATGTAACTGTAGGTATGTTCGGATATATTCATGTTCGTACAAAATTGGGATGGTGTGAACAAATAAAACATATTATTCCGGTTTCTCATACTTCCGTCTTATTCAATTGGTTAACAACCAAAACAAAAGTTATTTTGTCGGAATGACATGTCAATTTCGTCCTCTGTGCATATTTTTTTCTATCTTTCACAAATGTCGAACCCCTCATCGAGGGGGACAAAGACATGTCAGCACGTCAGAATCGCAAGAAGGTTAAAAGAATTATTTTAAAAGAGGATAAAAGAATATTGAAGATTTAAAAAACAGGGGGCTTGAAAACAAGGGTGGGATATGTTCATTGCAAGTTGTGGCTGGACTGAACTGCTCTGGGTAGCAACTGCAGGGGGTATACTGTGCTCCTCTTTGTTCGCGGTACTTAACATTTTGAAATATGAAAGAAAATAACAAATTTAACTTATGGTACAAAAATTGTCATAAGCTGCGACATACAGGTATTTTCTACTGTATGACAAAAGGAAACAACAGTATATTCAATCAAAATCAATTCTAATGGACCAGACATAGACCATATGTCAGCCATTTAGAAGACAGTATGTCATCATTTAAATCGCCATAAATGGTGTTACACTTAAGTTTTGTCATGTTTCAGTTTAAATTTCTACATGTCATTTTGCTTGATTTTAAATATTAAAACTATACCTTGTAACTCAAAATTTAATTTTTCAACAAACAAGAACATTTAGAAAAATAATGATTGTTTCAGACGTATACACAAATTTAATGGACTGTTGTTGCTTTTTTCAGAAATTTGTAAAATGTTCAAATGTTTTGTTTTACGTAAAAATCTAAAGATTTTAAATATTTTGCACGTTTAGGTGTATGAATAAAATATGTCAATTCTGACCAATTTTAACCCTTGTCTCATGAAAATATGTCATTACCGTGAAATAAGTGATGACGCGGAATTAGTGATGTTGAGTATATGTTGTTGTACAATGGTATACTGCCCTAGAAAAGAAAGTGAATTTATAATAATCTGAAGTTGCTGTGAGTAACCTATAACACAAGAGATGGCCATGGCGTGATGTTCAGACCTGTAATTTACTGAGTATTGGTCTGTATATTTTTATTAATAATAATTACATGTTGTATTTGCATGCAAGAATTCAGATTCAACGTTAATGTGGCCTATTTTCTCCCAATTTCTTTTTCCTTTTGCAGAGCAGTGATTAATTTTTCAATTTTCAAAACAACCTGCTGTTTTCTGAAAAGGAAATTATACCATGATAAACCAGAAAAGGGGGAAAACCTGAAATCAAATTCCAACAACTGAGAATGGATTTTACCCAGAGTTATGAATAACCTTTTGTGTTATTAAGACATAAATTATTTCATTAAAACATTTGTGATTTGTTAATCTAGCAGATTGGGGGTTTACTTAAAACCAAGGCTTGATATGGTTCATGGATATTTCTGCTTTATTTTACCAGTGGGTCCACTCAAAGACTATATACAAATATTTACATACGGGTCTGTATACCACTGTATAAGACTGTACAAAACCTTATAATACTGTCTGGATATAAAGCAATAGTTAAACAAAAAGTGTTAACCATTTTTGATATCAATGATATCAATTAACCATTTTTGATATCAATAATATCAAATGTACAAGATATCAAAGAGATATCATATATCAAATATTCAAATATTATACAAAATACAATATTAAGTTATCAAAGATGCAAATAGCATTATACATTACTAAATTAACTGTAAGCTAATAACTGTATCCTTACTCTATGAATCCAGAACAATACAAACATTATAACCATAAACTTTATAATACATTACACCAAAATAATAAGATTAAAGATTAAAATATCAAATACAGATGATGTCTTGTGGTGTAGAGGTACACCATGAACTGAAGTTAAACATGGCAGCTTCTCCTACAATTTTATACCATGTGACCACAAGCACTTGAAACGCAAGTTCCGATTGGATAAGACAAATCGAAAGAGCCAATCAAGAATAAAGAAAGTCTGTAGGAAATATTGATTACAGTTCACCTTTACAAACTTTAAAGACCCACCATGTCGGATTCAATAAATGATTTAAAGACCCATCATGTTTAAAAAATGATAAATAATGAAAAGTTAAGAATTTAATAACTTGTTAAAATTCACATCTGCTATACTAAGACCAAATAAGCAATGAGAAAAATTAATCTCATAACTTGAAACTTATTCATGTAAGATGTTGTATGAAAATGTGTTTTCAAATGATTGAAGAAAGTTTGTCTGAAAAGAAATAATTTTTGCGTGACTGATTGTTTGTGAATAATTTCAATTCACAAAATTGCAAATATTTCCACGATACAAAATTAACCACTTATACAGTAAGTAGTTGGTCATTGAAAGCTGTCATATTGTTAAACATGTGATTTGGTAACTGTATTTATTTTATTATAGGAGGTAGATGGCCAGACCGGCTGGTATGATACCCTGCACAATGATGAGCCTGATAAATGGCAAGAGGCCTTAATGTAAGTATACATATGAGCCGCGTCACAACAAAACCAACAAAATGGGTTTGCGACCAGCATGGATCCAGACCAGCCTGCGCAGTCTGATCAGGATCCATGCTGTTCGCTATCAGTTTCTCTACTTGTTCAAAGGTTTAAAAGCAAACAGCATGGATCCTGATCAGACTGCACAGATGTGCAGGCTGGTCTGGATCCACACTGGTCGCAAACCCATTATGTTGGTTTTGTCATGACGCGGCTCAATTATGTAGACAGTGTATGATATTTATAGCCAAAAGTCTGTCCAAGATGATTTGTTAAAATGATTACCCTCCATCAGTTAATGAAATCATAGACTTATTTAATTCTTAATTTAGAAAAGGCTTTAACTGTAATGTTTATGAGGAGTACATGCTATAGCTTGGGTAGAATCTGATAGATTTATTTAAGAAATAATAAATTATTAAATGACAAAAACCAGTATGCCATTTAAATACAAAACCACCTCAGTCAACACTTTATGTTATGAATAACACAGTAAAAAAAGTTTATAAGTTATCTATATTGTTTATGCAGGGTGTTACATGGTACCAACACAGTATAGGTGAAGGAAGACATCAGGTGCCCATCCATGCATTATTTCAGTCACAAACGGGCACCCGAGTTAGGAACCACTGACGTTCAGTAAGCTAGCTGCATTCATGCAGATATAGTATACATCCAGTTTTAGTTTGTGATCTTGACACTGGTCTACTTACCTGACAAAATGCATATGATTGTAAAGCCTACAGGGGCATTTATAAAACAATATATAAAATATTTTGTCCTATAATGTTATTATTACAGATGGATAAAGAATTCTGTGATTGGAAATAACAAGCAGAAAGCTAATGCTATCAACCATGGGGCTGTTCCAAGGTATATTAATGGATATATAGTACACAGGGGAAGATTGCACAAATGAGCCATGTTTTAGATTGTATCCCTTAAATTGATTGGGTAAAATTGTACAATTGTAAAGAAACTCTTTTTCTTGATGAATAGGCATACAAGGTACTGATATAGAAACATTACACAAAGAAGACAAAAAGGTCAAAAAAGGACTTAAGTTAAAGGCCATTACTCTATGGAGGGGAAACTGGTGCCGTAACATTATTTTTTGATGATTTCTGATATCTACCACAAATGTACAAATTTAAGCATTATATATATTATGTTTTCTAGGTTACTACAAATGTAAATATACATTTGTAAGAGCATAATACAAGCATACATTCACTATGTTTTCTAGGTTATTACAGTGGTTAGTGGATGAAGATGCCCCACAGCAGATAAGAACAGATGCAGCCATTGTGATGGGATCTATTGCTAAAGGAACCGTAGACAATATAAACACCCTAGTGGAAGAAGGCAGTGTCTCTGTACTATTCAAAGGTTCTGTTGTACAGCATCATGTTTTTTTTTGTTTTTTTTTTTTAATTTATTTTTTTTGGGGGGGGGGGGGTTGGAGGGGAGGGTTGTTATGTTATAGTTATGTTATAGTTTTTCAGGAAAAGAAGGAGTAGTTTTGGGTGAATTTAAATGATTGAGGTTTAAGTTACAACACTTTTGTATAAGTCATTTAGTGACTTTCCAGTTTTACTGATGAACAAAAAACTGAGATGTTAATCTTTGGGAAGGTCACCACTTAATTTACATTAGCTGGCTTTCTCTCAAATTAATATAATTATAATCAGGGCTAAAATGGAAACTGCCTGTTAATGTGCAGCTAATTTTTTAAACATATTTATTTCATATGGTTAAATGATTATTATAAGTCATGAAGATTTTTGACCGGTTATATGGCCCTATATAAATGGTTGTTTGCATATACATGTATAACTTAAGCTGCTAGGCGAGAATAATATTATATTGCAAACAAGTATTCATGTACGACAATTACTTGTCAGGAATCTTAATAACGAATTTATAATACACAGCACTTCCTTCTTAGAGGAAAAAACATGTGATTTCTTCATAAACTGACAGCAGCCGTGTATATAAAACTATGTAAACATCACTATTATCCAATGAAAAGAGATGTTACAACTGTGCAGTATTATAATATATATTATACAGGTTTGAGCAACCCGAATCTTCCATTTGTCGAGGCTTGTTTACGATGTTTGAGGACCATCTACATGAGCAACTCTAACTGTGTTAGCTTTATCTATCAGGTTAGATCATAGTAAAATTGAGCCGTGTCATGACAAAACCAACATAATGGGTTTGCAACCAGCATGGATCCAGACCAGCCTGTGCATCTGCACAGTCTGATCAGGATCCATGCTGTTTGCTTACCAACTCTATTACAAGTGGAGAAACTGACAGTTTGAAATATTATACTCTTCTTTGAGAGCATTATAGGACTCTCTCCAAGGACTGTAACATGGATTTAAAGAAAAATTTTGCCGTTTTGTAAACTTAGAATATTTTACATTATCAAGGTTCTTTTACTATCAAGCACTTAGAATAGTCGAGCGTTGCTGTCCTACCGGCAGCTCTTGTTTCTTGTGTTGTAGTTAAAGCGAAACTTCTTGTTGCTAGCTTTACCGTAGATGTTTACTTACCAAAATATAACACGTTTCAGATACGCTATAAAAATATGATGATTATCTTAAAAAGATATGCTTTTATAGGATTAAAAGCAAGACCTATTTCAGAATTTCTCTTTCAGATATAATTACAAAAAAAATTGCGAATCTGGCGATACAAAGGGACGCGAATATTCGCGTCCGAAAATTCATGACATATTTGGATGTACTGAGAGTTCGGACGCTCGTTACAGCCCTAGTTATGATATTAAATATTTCATATTGATATCACAAAATATGGCTTTTAAATATGAACTAAGATTTTATGAAAGCAAAATTTTGTAAAAACAGATTTGTGCAATAACAAGTTTTGGAAATAACAGTTTCATGTAATAACCAGTTTGTTTTGTAGCAGGTTTTATAGTGCAATAGTTTCATAATTGTTTTTCCTTGTTATTTTTACAGGATCCTACAGTTATACCTCATCTGGTGAACATAATGCCGCAGTCGGTCTGTACACAGGAATGCATCACCCATATTCTAGCCAACTCATGCCAGGTTTGACTGTATTTCAAAAATAGTTTCTTTCAAATGCATATTCTTAGTACCGTGCAGAATAAAGTCAAAATAACTTTTGCCATAATTGCTTTCAGGTTTATAGTCCAGTTTTAATAAATTATTATTCAAAAACAAAAATAATAGTCAATTTATTTTCACATATATAGTCAGTTCAACTCAACTCGACAACGAAAAAAATAAGTGTAATATCCCTTTAATTTTAGACGGCAGAACATCAGAATAAACTGTGCAGGAGTCAGATTGTACCTCCTCTCGTGTCACTCATTGCCGGGAATGTCTATAAAGTACAAATGCCGACCTTGAAATGTCTGGCAATGCTGGTGAAGGACAACGACGAGACGAGCGCTACTGTTGCAAATGGTACGTTACTATGGCAACAATAACAACAATGGAAGGGTTCAAACCCCAACAGGGGCAAGTCATTTTATTCTTGAGCAAGAAACTTTACACTCATTGCATAGTACTGGTTGGTTCCAGGAACGGATTCAAGAGTATGTCTGTAAGCTTCAAGCTTCCTACACAATCAAACTAAAATAAATTCTGTATAAACCAATTATGTGAGGTTAAAGTTTGATATTTAATCTAGAATCTGTTTTTTTTTCTGTCGGCAACATTGATAACAATAAAATGATGTGCACTATCAATTTTTTGCATTTAAAAGTACAAATGATGAGTGAAAACATTAAAATTGTCATAGATCAACAAACAAATTTTACCTGAGACAGAGAGATCATATTTAACTCAACTATTCAATAAGAATAAGTAGAGCTGTCCTAGTCACAAAAGCGGGGGAGGGTAGTGACCAATCAATGCGCCAAAGACCTGTGAGCCAGTCAGGTAGATTGACTGACACCGGGCTACAACAAAAAATGTGTCAAAAATCAGTATAACACTAACATGTATATGTATAACCCTTTCAATGTTATTTTCTCTCTATACAGCCACACATAATGGAGAACCATTCCCAAATCTTTTGGTACAGTTATTGTATAGGGATAAGACTTCAGAGATGCAAATTCTAGCTGCCAAAGTGCTAGCCTACATGTGCCGAGGTGGTGCTATTGACCCACAAAATCCTAAAATAGCCATGAAGGTAAATATTTTATATTTTGTGGAGCTATTGACCCACAAGATCCTAAAATAGCCATGAAGGTAAATATTTTATATTTTGTGGAGCTATTGACCCACAAGATCCTAAAATAGCCATGAAGGTAAATATTTTATATTTTGTGGAGCTATTGACCCACAAGATCCTAAAATAGCCATGAAGGTAAATATTTTATATTTTGTGGAGCTATTGACCCACAAGATCCTAAAATAGCCATGAAGGTAAATATTTTATATTTTGTGGAGCTATTGACCCACAAGATCCTAAAATAGCCATGAAGGTAAATATTTTATATTTTGTGGAGCTATTGACCCACAAGATCCTAAAATAGCCATGAAGGTAAATATTTTATATTTTGTGGAGCTATTGACCCCCAAGATCCTAAAATAGCCATGAAGTTTAATATTTATTTTTAAAATTTACTGATATATGTATTTTGTTTTCACAGTAGAGCTAAGGCTAGTTTTTAGAGCTAATGGTATAATTTTTTCATCAGGATATTTTGTTTACATGTGCTAAGTTATGGCTTTGGTTTAACAATTTAAGCGACTACAACCAATGTAAACCAAATGGTAAATATACCTGCAGTTTCTTTGCATGAATGTTTATAGTGAATGACAAACCTATGACTTTTTTTGTACATACCACAATTTTCAGTGGACATGGGCAGCCACACTATGACCCACTTTTTTTCAAAGTTTGGTCAACACTCTAGAACAAAATGGCTGCCATTCAACAATACTTATTTTAAATAATTATTTTTCTCGCCAGTGAAACAAATTCTAACAAATATTTAGTTTTATCTGGTAATAACAGAGCAAACTTTTTGTAACAACAATAAAATCTATTTTCCCAAAGATTGATGCAAATTGTAATGAATGGTATTGACCCTGTTCATTGTTAAACTTCATAAGTTCATTAGTGTCTATATTAATGTTGGGTTAAACTTTTGAAATAGTTAGTTCCAGGAACTTCCTTTGCTTGTGTAAGAATCATTTCTTTTAAGAGAATTTTACCTTTTTCCTTTATTTTCTGTAAATAAACAAATTTACCTGCCCAAAACTGAAAATGATATTCTTTTCCACCAGTATAGAGCTAGGCCAGGGTGCATGTTTGTGTCCTTTAATGTTGGCTGTAAATACCCAAAATGATATCCTAAAAATTGATAGTGAACAATTCTAATTACTGGATGCTAGTGAACCAGTCTATAAATTCATCAGGCTAAAGGCTACTAAATCTACATTTTCAGACACTGCCATGTTTGATCAGGATGTGTAGTAAGGATCGAACCCTGGAGGAGAACGTCGAGGGCGCGGAGACTCTGGCATACCTCCTCGAGGTTGACGCCGGATTACAGAGGACAGCATCAATATCAGAACATATCATCAAGACGCTGTCCGAATATCTGAAATATACAGATGTACAGCAGATTACTAGGAGTGGTAAACAAAGTGTAAGTTTTTTTGAAATGATGGAAGCGGAAATATTTGTATTGAGATTACTGTTCCATTTAGTGCAGATTTACACCAATAACTTGTGTGCCAAATTTCAGATCTTTCACTCCCTCCAATTTTCCAGAATGATTATTCTAATTGTGATAAATGACACAAAATTGAAAAGCATTGCAACGTTTTTCGCTCACACAGGGGTATTTATAGCACAAAAATGTGATTTTATGAGTACATGTATATACCTTAAAGGTACATTATGGCTCAGATATGCTATCATTTGAATTTGCTGAATTTTTTTTTTTTGTACTTTGTTACAGCTTACAAAAAGAAACTTTTTTGCCATAAAGATAATCGTCCGTTTGCTTATGTTGCTCTTGTAACAATTAGTATTATTAAATTTAATTAATATTTTGTATGGAAGTTAAAATATTACTTTGTTTACATTTGGCTACCTTTATCACCACTTACTGCACATTCAGCACTACTTTCTTCAGTTGATAAACATCTAACATGTGTTCAATACACTATTAAAACATTTTAAACATATGTTTGACTGTCATAAAGAATTAAAAAATATGGATTTCTGAGGCATGCTGTGCCTTTAAATTTCATATGTTCTTGAAGTAAAGTTTAAGCCAGAAATACTGTTTGGCCCTTATGCAAAATGGTATTTGTTCTAAAAAATCTTGTCTAATTATACATTGCTAACCTGTCAAATTTTTATATAGTGAAAATCACATAAAAATGTGAGTTTTGTCTCCCATTGAAATTGACCTTACATGGTCAGTGTTACCTGCAAGGACAAAATGAATGGGTTGATGCAGGGTTTCCATTCAGTTCCAGAAGTTGGAAGTTAGTGACTGAAAATGTCTGACTTTAGAAGTCTTGGAAGATTATGTAGGTAAAGAAGGAAAAGCATTATAATTTGGAAGTCACAAGCCAAAATCTGAAGTAAATGACTTCCAAACGTCCATTAATGGATGTTCTGATCATTGATGGAATCGGGGACATGAGAGTTTAAAAAATCTAATAAGATAGGCACAACTTTATCTAAACAACACCTTTTATACCCTTGCTTGAAATTGAATGATTCTAAAGATTTCATGCATCAATTCTTTGATTTTTGTGATCGCTTTTCATCCGGCATCTTTTCGGCTCCCGTCTGGCTGTAAACTTTTACTTTAAACAACATCTACTCATAAACTTCTAAGCCAATTTCATCCAAATTTCACAGGAATGTTCCTTTGTTTGTCAACTTTAAAAATTGTTCAAAGAATTTAATTCCAAGTAGAACTCTGGTTGCAATGGCAACCAAAAGCAAAAACTTAAAATATCTTCCTTTAGAAAACCGAAAGAGCTAGAGCTTAAATATTTGGCATGAAACATCATCTAGTCAGTGTCTTCCAAGTTTGTTCAAATAAATGCCCTGGGGTCAAAATTGGCCCTGCCCTGGGGGGTCATTGATTTTCCTTATTTGTATATAGCAAAAACTTAAAAATTCTTCTGTAAAATACCCAAATAGTTAGAGTTTTGAAATTAAACGTGAAACATTTTCAAGTGGGTGTCTACCAAGATTGTTCAAATAAAACCCTGAGGTCAAAATTGGGTCTTTGTTTTTTTGCTATATGTATATAGTAAAAACTTAAAATATCTTCTTATAAAAACCCCAAATAGCTAGAGCTTAGATATTTATCATGAAACATTTTCTAATGGATGTCTACCAAGTTTGTTCAAATAAAAGCCCCTGGTTTAAAATTGGCCTTGGCCCAGGGGCCTATGTACAGGTGGGCAATTACAGGGCCATCATGGCCCTCTTGTTTTTTCCTTTATTTAAACAATAAGCAATGTGCAAGAATTTAGGATAGTGGTGTTTTTCTGTTATTTACACAGTGATGTGTTATTTTTCTTGCAGTGTTATTTTTCTTGCAGGATATAAACTGGGGAAATGAGATGAAACAAGCAGCTTTTAAAGCATTTGCAGCTCTAGGTGCCAATGAGGAAGATATAAGAAAACAGGTAATGTTTGTATGATTTATCATATATCCACCATAACCATACTGGAATAGACTTACTCAGGAATCAAAAATTTTGTGGATTTCCCAGCTAATCCGTTGGAACAAACAAACTTTAACAGTTACAACTTCAAAAATAAGCACAACAGGTTGATTAATCTATTTTGAAAAGTTTGTACCTACGGATTAGCTGGGGAAAAACCCACATTTGCCGAATTCCGGATAACATCTATTGACAGTGATTTATCTTTGTCACCAGTGTGGAGCCAGGACAGCCATGTATTCATACCATGCTCTATTATTTTTGGCTGATAAACTTCTCATTTTCATCTTTATATCTGAGGGGTATCATGGCCAAAGTTGTTAAGGTTGTTGACTTCAAACCACTTGCCCCTTACCGCTGTGTGTTCGAATCTTGGCAGGGACTTTAGATTATTTCATGTGAGGAATCTATCCAACTAGCTTATGGAATGTTGGTGGTTCTACTTATGTGCATGTTCATGTCTGAAATAATCAAATATATATTTACCAAGTTATAACTCACAGACTTTGTACCCAGGGATCCACATTTTTCAATTCCAGAGTATCCATGTACCTAACAAATGTTTTTTAGGTATTTTCTATTCAAACATTATTAACATTTATGTATCTTTCTATTCAAAAGTTATTAACATTTATGCATCGTTCTATTCAAATGTTATTAACATTTATGTATCTTTCTATTCAAAAGTTATTAACATTTATGCATCGTTCTATTCAAATGTTATTCACATTTATGTATCTTTCTCTTCAAACGTTATTCACATTTATGTATTTTTCTATTCAAACATTATTAACATGTATCTTTCTATTCAGTCATTATTCACATTTATGTATTTTTCTATTCAAACATTATTAACATTTATGTATTTTTCTATTCAAACATTATTAACATTTATGTACTTTTCTATTCAAACATTATTAACATTTATGTACTTTTCTATTCAAACGTTATTCACATTTATGTACTTTTCTATTCAAACATTATTAACATTTATGTACTTTTCTCTTCAAACGTAATTCACATTTATGTATTTTTCTATTCAAACGTTATTCACATTTATGTATTATTCTATTCAAACATTATTAACATTTATGTACTTTTCTATTCAAACGTTATTCACATTTATGTACTTTTCTATTCAAACGTTATTCACATTTATGTATTATTCTATTCAAACGTTATTAACATTTATGTATTATTCTATTCAAACGTTATTCACATTTATGTATTATTCTATTCAAACGTTATTCACATTTATGTATTATTCTATTCAAACGTTATTAACATTTATGTACTTTTCTATTCAAACGTTATTCACATTTATGTACTTTTCTATTCAAACGTTATTAACATTTATGTAGTATTCTATTCAAACGTTATTCACATTTATGTATTATTCTATTCAAACGTTATTAACATTTATGTACTTTTCTATTCAAACGTTATTAACATTTATGTACTTTTCTATTCAAACGTTATTAACATTTATGTACTATTCTATTCAAACGTTATTCACATTTATGTATTATTCTATTCAAACGTTATTCACATTTATGTATTATTCTATTCAAACGTTATTCACATTTATGTATTATTCTATTCAAACGTTATTCACATTTATGTATTATTCTATTCAAACGTTATTCACATTTATGTATTATTCTATTCAAACGTTATTCACATTTATGTATTATTCTATTCAAACGTTATTCACATTTATGTATTATTCTATTCAAACGTTATTCACATTTATGTATTATTCTATTCAAACATTATTAACATTTATGTTTTTTTCTATTCAAACATTATTAACATTTATGTACTTTTCTATTCAAACGTTATTAACATTTAGGTATTATTCTATTCAAACGTTATTAACATTTATGTATTATTCTATTCAAACGTTATTAACATTTATGTATTATTCTATTCAAACGTTATTAACATTTATGTATTTTTCTATTCAAACGTTATTAACATTTATGTATTTTTCTATTCAAACGTTATTCACATTTATGTATTTTTCTATTCAAACATTATTAACATTTATGTACTTTTCTATTCAAACGTTATTAACATTTATGTATTATTCTATTCAAACGTTATTAACATTTATGTATTATTCTATTCAAACGTTATTAACATTTATGTATTTTTCTATTCAAACGTTATTCACATTTATGTATTTTTCTATTCAAACATTATTAACATTTATGTACTTTTCTATTCAAACGTTTTTAACATTTATGTATTATTCTATTCAAACGTTATTAACATTTATGTATTATTCTATTCAAACGTTATTCACATTTATGTATTTTTCTATTCAAACGTTATTAACATTTATGTACTTTTCTATTCAAACGTTATTAACATTTATGTATTATTCTATTCAAACGTTATTAACATTTATGTATTATTCTATTCAAACGTTATTCACATTTTTGTATTTTTCTATTCAAACGTTATTAACATTTATGTATTATTCTATTCAAACGTTATTAACATTTATGTATTTTTCTATTCAAACATTATTAACATTTATGTATTATTCTATTCAAACGTTATTAACATTTATGTATTTTTCTATTCAAACATTATTAACATTTATGTATCTTTCTATCCAAACGTTATTAACAGATATGAACAACTTTTTTAATATTTAGATTATTGAGACGGAGAATTTAATGGACTGTGTGGTGTCTGGTCTGAACAGCAGTGATATGAAAGTAGCGGCTGCTGCCATACGATGTTTACATAGTCTATCACGATCAGTACAGTTGTTGAGAACCACGTTTCAGGACCACGCTGTGTGGAAACCACTTATGAAGGTACATAGATTATATTATATAAACCGCTGATTTAGTGATATTAAAGGAGCTCCACTGAGGTCAAAAGTCTAAATACATAAAATCTGAAAATTGTTATATTTATCAAGTAAAAACTCATAAATGAAAAATCTGCAAATGATAATTAAGAAATATACACGGTATTAAAATGAATATCGATTTTTTGTGCAACGATTTTCATTTTTGAATCATTTTGCACTATAAAAATGACTTTTCTTGAAAACAGAGTAATGGAATGATCTGACTATTTACACGCAAGTTTTTGAACCAAATCAAAAGGTACACAAATCTCAGAAGTCTGTTTTCAGTCTCATCACATTGTAAAAAACCTGAGTGGAATCCCTTAAATATGATAAAAGCATTTGAGCATTGGCCAAATACTGAATTCTATGAATTTTTTACAGATAATACAAGAGGGTCCGGAGGAGCTTTTACAAGTTTCTACGTCAACAATGTGTAACTTACTGTTGGAATTCTCACCTAGTAAAGAGGTAAAATTCCATAAAGTTTATTTAAAGGCCCATCAAGCCCACTAAAACGCCATCATTCATAATTCTCAAAAACTTTTTATTTTTGGCAAAAGTTACAGTTTTCAAAACATTACTCATTGGTCTTCTAGGTAAAATATCTTTTTCTTCCATTGCCCTTTGGCAATAAGTATAATTAAAGTGATTTAGTATTTTGAATGAATGTCAAAATACAACTTTGTTTACATTTTACTGCCTTTAAGACACATTTCTGCATGTTCAGGGCTACTATGTTCAGTTTTTGAAATCTATAATTACAAAGAATTTTTTTCTTGAAAATGGAATTCTTAGAATGAGTGTAAGTTTATTGAACAAGTTTAATAAAAGTAATGTGAGCCTTTTGCAGCACTTGCATGTGATAAATATTATTCTATAATATTTGTTTTATTATTTCAGTGTATATTGGACTGTGGAGCTATCAACATCTTGGTTGGCCTGACTAGTAGACCAGATCCAGGGTTAAGACTAAATGGAATCTGGGGACTCATGGTACATATTTATATATATATAATATCAATATACCCCCCTACACCCCAACCCCACTATACCCCTATCCCCGCTCCCACCTTTATACAAAATAAGCGGGATCAACCTTATCTGCTACATCCACTTTACCTTTACAATAAGATGAATGATCATTTATCAGAGCTATGAATTGTTATGTACACTGGGTTCTATAATATTTTAGGTTGTGTAGTATTACTGAGCTTTTTGATGGGTTTACTTCCTTTTTCCTTTGGGGATGTCCGTAGGCTAGTGGTTAAGTTCAACATTGTGACTTCAAACCTCTTGCCCCTCACCACTGCGGGTTCGAATCCTGACAGGGACTTTGAATTCTTTCATGTAAGGAAGCTATCCAGCTAGCTTATGGAACTTTGTACTGAGGTGCCAGTTTGTGCCTGAAATAATGCACGGCAGGGCATCTGAGGTCTTCCTCCACCAGTAAAGCTGGAAAGTCGCCAAATGACGTATACTGTGTTGGTGAGACGTAAAACCCAACCAAAAAAGAAAGAAAGGTTTTGCCTATGTTACACATCTCAGTATCTTTCCTTGATAATAAAGTTACATCATCTGTCGGATGTGGAATGGAGTGTGACACTTTCATATTTGTCCTTCATCTGATTAAACATTGTTATAACTTATATATATGTATATGCTGATCTTCCATGTGATTTTTCTGTGCGTGTGTGTGAATATATATATACACAGAAAAATCACATGAAAAATCGGCACTTCACACTCAAACCACGGTTCTCTCGGATTGCTGGTTCAGTATGCTGACTACTACACCACAGTGGCCGTTGCATTTCTTTGTGCCAACTGATCTTTTATATTTAAGTTATAAAGTTTATAATGATACCTTCTTGTCTTATTCCGTGTAATTAAGCTATATAAGTTCTGATCGACAACCTTTCCATTTCACAACCGCACTTTAACTTATATCAGTATATAGGTCTGTAACTAGCATCCAGTTATTACCTTACTTGCTGTCAAAATACAAGTAATGTGATAAAATGAAATGGAACAATGCAACATCAAAGGCTTTCTGTGCATCCAAAGTTGTCCTTCAGATAATTTCAGTTTACAGTTACTGTGACTTTCATAATATTTTTATTTTTTTTATTTTTTAGAATATGACGTTTCAAGTGGAGCAGAAAGTAAAATCTCAAGTTGTTGAAGCAATTGGAACCGAGCAACTGTTCAGGCTTCTGTCTGACCCTGATGCAAACATAGTCATGAAGACGCTTGGTTTATTGCGCAATCTTTTGTCACACAAAATGGTGAGTAAATTGAAAGGATTTGTTTCTTGTGATTTCAGGTTACGTACTGAAGTTAATATTTCCCAGCGATTTTCTTCCTCCATTTGTGAATGGGTCCGGTATTGTGAGAATTGTGGAAAAAAACCATCTTGTAATGAATTGTTTTCTTGACATTGTGAATTTATATACAGTAACTTTTATCGTAGAATTATCAGATTCACCCTTATCTTTCCTATTCCTTTTCGATCTCAAATCAAAGAGACTACTTTGGTTTATCAAAACTGCTTTTTTTAGATGTTAACATTATATATTTACTGTTCTTAGAGGGCTTAGTGGCATACTGGATATAAACAGTGTATTATATTGTGCTTGATTGCGATGTACAATTTAATTACGATAGGAATATATTCTGATAAATTGACCGACCCTTTGATAAATATCCTATAATGTTATGAAAATATTTGAATACATACAGCTTTAAAGGAATCTTTGAAAACTAAGTGTAAATCTATAAATAATCCGGTCATGATGATAATTCAGGCAGCATTATTAAAAATCATTCATTATTATACATGTATTATACATAAAAATAAGGAAAAGAGGCATAATTATAGACTAATTTTGTCAAGAATGTTTATTTTCACCATAATTGTGAACTGTTCTGTTGGACACAGTCTGAAAATTGTGAAGGATTGTTCATTATTGTGAATGTGTCCATTATTAGATACCACTTGTACAAGGAAAAGGGGGAAAAATCACTGTAACAGCCTATTGTTGGTACATGTACTTTTACAGTTAAGGGAAGTAAATATGTATTTTTGTTGATACATAATTTGTAGTAGTTTTCTCCCCTTTGTCTTGACAAATTAAAAATATCCAATCATAAGCAAAATTTGTAGATAAAAAAAGGAGAATACATGTAGTTAAAAGATAAATTTATGAATAAATTAAAAAAAAAAAAGACAATGTATAAAATATGTATATTATGGTAAAATACTGTATTGTATGGTTTTTTTTAAGTAAAAAAAAAAAAAAAGAAAGAAAAGAAAATACTGGACTAAGGAAAAAACTGTCATTTTTATTTGACATGTTTTATAATACTGTAAGGAGATGAGACCATTGACCAACTTCCCACAAATCATTAACCACTTTTCCTCAAATAATTGACTTACTTCAAACAAATTATAGACTGACTTGCAACAGTTATGCACCAGCTTCCTAAAAAATTAATACAAGGTAATATGCATATTTTTAGATACAATTAGCATTTCAAGTCTATACAAACATAAAACATGCAACACAGTATAGGTCATGTGGCGGCTTTCCATCTTTACTGGCGGAGAAGGACCTGAGGAAAGGGCATCTTAGTAGCAACAATAACATTTAGTAAGCCTAGCTGGATAGCTTCTTCACAAGAAAGAATCCAAAGTCCCTGTCAGGATTCCAACCCACAGCCTTGAGGGGGCATGTGACTTGAAGTCAACAACCTTAAGCACTCTGCCACCGGTGCCCCTATTAAACATGTAAAAAATCAAAGGGGCATAATTCTTCCCAAAATGTTCAAATTGCAAAATGCTGACAAAAAAAGCTAGAGCACTTGATGTTGATGCTTCTGTTAAATATGAATGTTGAAAAACTGATTTTATCGCATTGTGTTCTTTCTTGTTTGAAATTGTGGTAATTTTGAATCAATTAGGACTTTGACCTTCAATTTAATGAAACTGCTAATATGTTTGAAAATGTCAGCAGCTTTATTAACATGATGTAATAATCAAAAACTTCAATCGGTTGTCTAAAAACAGGCTATGAATTGTTGTTATGACATTATTTGAAAACCAAAAGACTAATATCCGGTCATAAAGCTCTCATATTCTCAAGTTTATTAAATAAACAATAAATATAGCAGAAATATGAGCTGTGAAAATCTGTCTCTTATCTCTCGTACTAAAAGAAAATGTGGAGAAAAAAATGCTTAAACTTTTACATGTATTAGTTTGCAAAGGAAATTTTTTATTGAACCAGTGTGTCTGTCTGTCTGTCCATTTGTCTGTTGTCTATCTAATTGTTAGTATTTTGTCAGCCTATAACTGTCTGTCCGTCTGTTGATGCAATTTTGTTATCACTTTATATCCTTTACCATTGGCTGCAATTGAAAAAACTGTACTTAAGTTGATTGATAAGTAATATGAAATATAAAATAGTGATTTGCATGTACTACCTAAAACCTTCATTATACTATATCAGGTAGATACCTCTTGAATTATGTAGCCTAAAGCCTTCATACTTATACTATTTAATGAGAGTTTTTTTTACTTATAATGGTAAAGCCTATATGCTTATACTATAACAGTAAGAGTCGAGTGAATAATTGCAATGCACTGCATAAAAAAGGTATTTACACGTCATATGATGTCAGGTAACTGATAATTACTTCTATACTCTATGTAATTATCATATTTTTACCAATTCTCTTTTATATTAGCATGTTAGAAATGGAAATACATATTAAACTTTTCTTGCATTACAGTACAACAATGCCAGATTTATGGTTCAAATGCTTTGCAATTTATCACTTAGGCATATCGGCCTTAATGATTATATTCCTATGCATTTGAACGGGAACTGTGCATTATTCTACAACAACAGGCTTAAAAGTGATATGAGCCGCGTCGCAATAAAACCAACATAGTTTGTTTGCTACCAGCATGGATCCAGACCAGCATGCTCATCCGCGCAGTCTGATCAGGATCCATGCTGTTCGCTGTAAGTTTCACTACTTGTAATAGAGTTGGTAAGCGAACAGCATGGATCCTGATCAGACTGCGCGGATGCGCAGGCTGGTCTGGATCCATGCTGGTCGCAAACGCACTATGTTGGTTTTGTCGTAACACGGCTCAATTATCTATTTCCTAACCATAAGGTGGCATTGGTATTTATTTTTAAATATTGAGCAATTATAAGTTCTCTTAGCTGATCATTATATGTTTGATCAATAAGGAAACTACCTGAATATTTGTTTGACATTTTAAAAGTATTTCATTTATTTTTAATTTGCAAGTTGAGAAAATCTAATAGATGATGTATAGATTACTGTCTCCCATAATTATACATTGCTTATGCATTTGATGTATTACTTCATTTATTGAAAAATCCTAGAATGTTTATTATCTATAAAGCCCTTTTGCAAATTTCTACCTCGTTAATTATGAACACAAGTTGCTAGACAGTTATGAGTGGCATGGCATATCTTTTGCAAGAAAGCAATTAACTGAGACTGCAGAATTACTTTGTTCTTGATGCACCCACATTGATGTTAAAATTGTGTCTTAGAGTATAGAGAATGAATTATTGCACAACAGGTTTTAGACATGAAAAACTAAAACAATAAGGTAATTCATATCAATGGGAAATGTTTTATTTTGACTTGTAGGATTGTTGATAAGTGATATATTATATAGGGTTTTATATAAGCTGTTATGAAAGATAATTACAGAATAATGTCTTTACTAAAAGTTTTAGATGTTATTTTGGGAACTTTATCATAGATTCTTGGTTATCGTTCACAGGGCCTTTAATTAACACTCTTTGGTACCAAAATTTTGCCAATTATTCCCAACCCATTCCCCTCCCAAAAAGTTTATTTTTCCCCTATCCCTGCTTGAACCAGTGTCACAAATTCTTGTTTGAACCTGTCACATATCCTGACTTGGACCTGTCACATATCATTGCTTGAACCTATAACAAATTCTTACTTTGCCCTGTCACATATCCTTGCTTGGACCTGTCACATACCCTTGCTTGTACCTATCACATATCCTTACTTGGACCTGTCACATATCCTTTCTTGGATCTGTTGCATGTCCTTGCTTGGACCTGTCATATATCCTTACTTGCACATGTCACATATCCTTGTTTGAACCTATCACATATTCTTGCTTTGACCTGTCACTTATCCTTGCTTGAACCTTTCACATATCCTTGCTTGGATCTGTTGCATGCACTTACTTGAACTTGTCACATATCTTTACTTGGATCTGTCACATATCCTTACTTGGACCTGTCACATATCCTTACTCTCGACCTGTCACATATCTTTGCTTGGACCTGTCACATATCCTTACTTCGACCTGTCACATATCTTTGCTTGGACCTGTCACATATCCTTACTTCGACCTGTCACATATCTTTACTTAGACCTGTCACATATCCTTACTTGGACCTGTCACATATCCTTACTTCGACCTGTCACATATCTTTACTTAGACCTGTCACATATCCTTACTTGGACCTGTCACATATCCTTACTTCGACCTGTCACATATCTTTGCTTGGACCAGTCACATATCCTTACTTCGACCTGCCACATAATCTTTCTTGGACCTGTCATATTTCCTTACTTGGACCTGTCTTGGACCTGTCACATTCTCTTGCTTGAACCTATCACATATCCTTACTTGGACCTGTCACATATCCTTACTTGGACCTGTCACATATCCTTACTTGGACCTGTCACATATCCTTACTTGGACCTGTTACTTATCTTTTCTTGGACCTGTCTTCTATCCTTATTTGGACTTGTCACATATTTTTACTTGGACCTGTTATGTAATCTTTCTTAAACTGTTACATTATTTTTCTTGGACCTGTCACATATCCTTGTTTGGGGAAAATTTAAGGTGGTTGCTAAAGACAAAAATCCCTTAATACCCCTCTATGCTTGGGAAAGTTGGACTTTACTTGTACTTGATACTCCTTTATTACAACACAGTCATGTCACATGCAATTAAAATACTGTTATCTTTTTTCATTATTATTCAAAATTAATTTCAATTTTTATAATTTGTCTGTCTAGAACTGTAAGTAGGTTAGCGTCTCATTGCCTCATTTTGAAACACTGTAGTGCAGTAACGTAATAAATCTCTCTAAATTTAATAGCAATTTATCAGTTATTGCACTAAGGTGCAAAATGTCTGTACTCTGGTTTTGGGCAACACAAAATAACTTATCATTTACAAATGTATCTTGATAATTGTATAATAGATCCCTGACCCTCTCTCAAGTTAGTCCATATTGACTGCCTTAGATCCATTTTTTGGGTACTGTAATCAGAGTTGACAAATTAAAAAAAAATTCAAATTTTATACAAAGTGACTTTTAGTTTTTATGAGTCATTCACTACTAAAAATGTGTGTTTCTTTCTTTGATGGTAATCTTTACAGCCCAAAAACAAACTTTTATTGAAAAATTATGATTTGAGCTCGAATTTGGCAATTTTACTGTCCTTTATAAAAGAAAAGGGTACAACGGAATCCTTAAAGTTAAAAAAAAGAAAAAAAAAATTATGCCCAAATGGACAAAATGGAAAATGTTAAAGGGTTGGTTTGAAATTGATTGAGTCTGTTCATGGACGGTACTGGAAATTGCATGGTACCGTCCACACCCCCTAGTACACTATGTATCTGTTTCTCTTGACATATGTGTATACGAGTGCATAGTGTATTTTTATTTCAGCATATAGACAACATTATGAGTATGTATGGAAATCAGATCATGCAAGCTGTCATCTTTATATTAGAGGGAGATCATCCACCACAAGTCAAAGAACAGGTATGGGGAAAATAAACCATATTTCATGTTTTCATGTCTGACCTTTAAAGGGACTCCACTGAGGTTTTTTTGACAGGACTGGGAATAATTTTTCGACATAAATTTCCAATTTCATGTACATCTCTGCCAATATCTTATGTGGAAAATTTTTGATCATTCCCTCACTCAGTTTTTTCCAGAATAATCATTTCTTTTGTGAAAAATGATCCAAAATTGAAAAAATTTCAACGCTTTTCACTCAAATCGGGCTAAGAATAACGCAAAAATATGATTTTCAATCTATTTCTCAGTACTCTCGCTGTACTGTATATTTCTTAATTATTTTTGCGTTTCTTTCTATTTTAAATAGTATTACACCACTTTATATGAAATTTAAATTTTGTGCTTTATGCTTTTAAACCTCAGTGGAGTTCCTTTAAAGTAAATTGGTCTATAATGGTACGTCTGTAATACAATGAATAATTACTTTGATAGTATTTAGTATTAGACACAAATGACCAAAGAATTATATATTGATGTTGTTGGCAAATATGAGATACATGATCAGATAATACCTTATATTTAAATAGCAGACAATAAAGTGTTCCAAAACAAAATAATATTATTCATCAGGTAAATCGGTCATTCTAAATCACTTAGAACTTTATCAACATTTCTTTAAAGCAGCATATATAAGAAAGTCCAATATGAGACATTTCTATTGTTTTTATCAATATTTGAAATACTTTTGAAAATGTGCACACATCCACTGAAACAAAAAGTGATAATAAAATTATAAACCTTTGCCACCAGTATACAGCCAGGCCTGCACTTATGTTGACTTACTAACTTTAAATTTTCAACTTGATAACCCTTTAATTGATAATGGACAGTTCCAAAAATGGAAGAAAGACAAGTCCATTGCAGAAAATTATGGTTTAATATATGAATATAACGTAAATGATTTTTTCATCAGAATGGAATTCAGCTTTTCTTAAAAGTACGAAATTTACAAAATT
Organism: Ruditapes philippinarum; assembly: GCF_026571515.1. NCBI lineage: Eukaryota > Metazoa > Mollusca > Bivalvia > Venerida > Veneridae > Ruditapes > Ruditapes philippinarum. The sequence continues at coordinate 29,188 of NW_026859100.1, read as the reverse complement.
TTGTTTCTATGAACTCGTTGGTGTCACATTGATGTAATGACTTGAATTATATGATGCATTAAAAATATTTAAACCTTACCATGATTTGATTAAACACTTATGGAAGTGTGCTATATTAAAACAAAGGTGAAGCAAGGTTTTTATTACAATCCACTGTGTTTTATGTTCCATTAATGGAACATTTGCCTTGCAGGCTTGTATTTCCTGACATCTAATGTACTTAAAATTGTTTTGAGCCGCGTCATGACAGAACCAACATAGTGTGTTTGCGACCAGCATGGAACCAGACCAGCCTGCGCATCCGCGCAGTCTGATCAGGATCTATGCTGTTCGCTATCAGTTTCTCTACTTGTAATAGAGTTGGTAAGTGAACAGCATGGATCCTGATCAGACTGTGCAGGCTGGTCTGGATCCATGCTGGTCGCAAACCCATTATGTTGGTTTTGTCATGACGCGGCTCATTTGGTTTTTCTTATCAAATAATGGACTGAATTTGTACAATATATATTTCAGACATTGTGTATTCTGGCAAATGTTGCAGACGGCGATCAGGCCAAAGATTACATTATGGGTAATGAAGATGTTCTTAAAAAACTCATGAATTACATGGTAAGTTGTCTTTCTTGTTTCTGTAGTCTTTAGTGGTGAGTCTGTGGCCCAGGGGTAAAGGTTGATGTCTTCAAATCATTTGACCCTCATGGCTGTGGGTTCAGGACTGCATTTGACCCTCAAAGCTGTGGGTTTATGACTAAACCATTTGAGCTAGTTACAAAAGGTTAGTGGAACTACTGGAGGCCAGCTTGAAATTGTAATTTTAAGCACAAACGGCCACCACATCTAAGATCATCCTCCACCAGTAAAACTGAAAGTCCTAAGGCAGATTTTTTGAGCAAACAAAGCAAACTGTCAATTAGTGTTACAAGTATATTCAGACTTTTGCTGTGCCATCATGCTTGATTTCTAATATCAAACCTGTATAGAATGTGGCAATATATTGCAATATATCCCAATATCCCAGTCAAGTATTACATATATCGCAATACCATTTTTATGGCAAGACTTATAACTTAAAGTTGTTATAATGATCTCAACAGTGTCAGTAAATGAAAACAATGAAACAAACTATGTGCTTGAATTATTTGTTTTTGAGCTAGAAATATTTCGCAGTAATGCTTCAGTTCAGTTCTTTGTTCGTATGATCTTTTTTTATGCGAAATAAAGTATGAATGATGCAGGTGTGTGAATAATCATTGCATGATATGGGAGTTTTCTGACTGTACTAAATGAACACACCAATATATAAGTGTGAGCAATTGAGTACCCAGGGGCCACAACTTGCAGAAATTGGAAGTTTTTAATTTTACATGCTTTCTTTTTGAATATGTATAGTAATGTGAAATTGAAAAAACCAACGTATATTCTATAATAAATGTCCCCAATCTCAAAAGTTGGGCATTTATCAAAGTACAAAAAAGTTTATAAATATCATCAAAATTAAATTAATAATTATTGTTTTTCTGTTATTTTCTGTGATTGGTGGGAACCCCAGCTGTGTTTTAATCATTGCTACTTTCTTTGGTTTCAATAAATGAGCCGCGTCACGACAAAACCAACATAGTGCGTTTGTGAGCAGCATGGATCCAGACCAGCCTGCGCATTCGCACAGTCTGATCAGGATCCATGCTGTTCGCTATCAGTTTCTCTACTTGTAATAGAGTTGATAAGCGAACAGCAGACTGCGTGAATGCGCAGGCTGGTCTGGATCCATGCAGGTCGCAAATGGACTATGTTGGTTTTGTCTTGACGCGGCTCAAATTATTATTGTCTTGGTAATTCTGTTGGGGTTTTTTCCAATGTCAAAAGCTTGGGGTGGGAGTAAACCTTTTTAGCACTGTTAACGACACAGTTTCTTCAAATTTGGTCAAAATATTTTCTTTTTCTCTTGATAGTATTTATCTGGTAAATTGTAATAAAAATAGAAAAGAAACATAAAAAAATAAATACTAATAATAATATTTTATGCTCTAACCTAAGGGGTGGGGGGGCATGCATAATATAGATACTTGCCCTTGACTCAGTGTCCTTCCTGCTGTCTGACTGTATGTATTTAGACATATAAAACTGTAAATTTTGGAGCATCTGTATCCTTGGGAACAAGTTCTTAGTTCAGTTTGTTTTATACAATAAACAATAAAGGAAGAAAGAAATTACGAGAACAAAAGAAAAAAAAGAACAAGGAAGCTTTGCGTTAATTACTTCTTCTTGTGCTTTTGTGTTATAAAACACTGAATGTGAATTTTGCAGAATTCGCGGAATTATATATAAATAAGAGGAATCATTTCAGCAATAATTATATTACACTTTGTTACATTCTCCCTGTCACAGACAATTACTTTACTTTAATTTATTTCATGGGATAGGAAAATTGTTTGTCTGATGAGTTAGACCAGTTTTCTCTTTTTGTAGCCAAATTAAAAAAAACAAATGTCTTTAAGTGAGTGAGAGAAAAGACAGGTCTTCTGCAAAAAAGTGTGCTTTCTGGCATTGTTTCTCGGTTTTCTTTGGGTTTTTTTGTTTTGTAATGGTATTACCATTAACATTGTGTCGTTGTTTGGAGGAAACTATGCAGGAAAATATGCCTGCAGGAATTAATTGGTAAGAAAGAATTTTCATGCAAGTATTTTGTGAAGAGATTTGACTTGTGTGCCTAAGGAGCTGGATGTGCAGTAATAAATTCTTTATTTCGTGGCAATATCTCAATTTATTATCTGTAAGAGAAATCTAGCATACAGCACTTAAACAATTACTTAACGGCATCACATTGATTTATTGTTTCTTTGTCAAACGGAATGATAAGTGCTGGAAAAGATTGTTTTATAATAATCTTTTATGTTTTATGTTGGGTGTAATATGCATTAATTGTTTGGAAAAGTTTTACATTTTTTTTTTTTTGCTAAGAAGGTTTTAGTGCTAAGAAGGAAGTAGCAAAGGGCAATAAAAATAATTGTAATAAATTGTAAAAGTTGTCCACACGCAACATTAAATTTTTTAGCAGATGCAGTAAAGCCTATGAGCATAATTGTTTGATTGAAGTCTTGGGTCCAAGAATATAAAGAACTTTATCACATAAACCGCGGCGCAGGAGTGTAATAAAGCTATTTAATAAAAACGATCTTACACTAGTGTAATAACACTTTGACGTGACGTCATTTGCGCTATATATATATAAACATAGCGTTAAAGCGCGCTAATGTTAGCGTTACACTATAGGCGCGTCATTGAAAAATTACTCTTTTTAACAGTTTACTGTTCTTATTTTATATATGTGATAAATAGAATAGTATATTCGTGTAGATTCAATACTAAATTTATTGAACTCGTTGAATAAAACAATATTATGCTCGCCAGAGGCTCGCATAATATGATTTTATTCAACTCGTTTTAATTTTAGTATTAAAATTCACTCATTCAATATCCTCTATTTTCTAAGCTCAAGCTTAGGTTAATGTATTTGATTGGTCAAAAAACTGGTACAGGTAGTATATTGACCAATGAAAATCTTGAAATTAGAGACTGAAGCTCAGAAAGATGTTATATAACAAGGTGGCAGATTTCACAAGTTTGATTTCTCTATCTAAAATTAAATTACTACCAGATTTTGAGATAAGAATTTTAAAATTCAAGTGAAGTGTAATGATGTAATGAAAATATCTGCATTCTATGGCACAATCTTCTAGAAAATTAAATTTCTTGCAAACCTGAACTTTGATCATAAATGTGAATTTCTGTTGACTTTCTTTTGAAAACTTGTTTGTTCTAAAGGGAATCCATGACAGTACATTTTTGCCATGTTATTAAAGTGCACATAACTCGTAAAGGAAACAAAAGTTTACAATAAAAGTAAATTTTACTTTTAGAAATAAAGACACTCTTTCGATTCATATCCACTAAGGGTGTTTTTATGAACCAACTTAAAAATGACAGCAAAAATCCACGAACTTTTTGAACATACCTCGTATCTTATGCAGCTTTAAAGACCCATTATACCTCAGAAATGATTTTATCTTTATTTCTCAAAAACTTTTAATTTTTGATGTCCTGTTACAATTTCCTAAAAGTTGGTAATTGGCCAATTGTTTCTGTTGCTTTTTAGCAATTAATATAGTAAAGTTATATTGAGTTAGTATTTATAGTTTTAAAGTCAAAATACTACTTTGCTTACAATTTGTTACTTTTATTATAAATATATTTTTATATTCAGCACTTCTTTGCCCTAATATATGATTATATATTTTTATATTTCAGTTACATCTGAGTGTGAGTCTTCAAATAGCTGCCACAACATGTATATCTAACCTTGTTTGGAACGAAGAAGAAGGTATGCCACATTAATTCTATGGTATAAATAAGCATAGAGATAGGATATAAGCTGCCTACTGATTCTTCAGTGATTTTTTTTTCAATTTCAATTTTTCAAAACAACCTGTGGCTTTCTGAAGGAGAATTTATAGCACAAAAAAAAATGAAAATGGTTTTTACCAAATTTTCAATCTCAGCTCAATTTAGCATGCATTGTGCGTACAAGAGGCTACCTATAGGGAGAGCTTTCAGTCAATTAGATTTATCAACTACCTGATATAAGTTGGCTGCTGTTAAGCCATGGTTCTGGTGAAGATGCTACATAGGGCATTTTAGGTGAAAATAAAGCATTTTTAGCGGAAAATACTCCTATTTTGGGCTAGCCTGTAAAATATAGGGAAAAAAGTCACTAATCCCATACATTAAAGAAAGAAAAAGAATCTGATTTGAAAATTTGGACAATTTTATTTCCTTTCACATAATAACATTAATGCATTTCAGACAATGAGATTTTATCTTGAAGCACTTTTGCAGAATTATGCCTTGGTTTCTACCCTTGCTTTATCATTCTATCCAGCACTGTAAAGTGCTGTTTGCTGCAGGTATAACATGTTTTTCTATCAACATTAACCTTCTGAGGGTTGTCATAGAAATTATATATTATCTTTTATTTTGTAGGTGCGTATGTACGGCAAGCAAAACTACGGGAAATGGGTGTACAGACTTTGCTACAGAAACTACTCAGTACCAATGATTCTGTTCTCTTTGAAAAGTTAGTATTTTGTGATTATTTCTATTGAATCTAGTATTTTGTGATTATTACTATTGAATCGGGCAATCTGGGTTTGATTCTCGTACGGAGCAGGTCACTTTCGTTATGTTTGTTATCATGAAATCCTTTCTACGGTCATTTGCACTGTACCTCCACTCTGGCATGTACAGAAGTTATCAGTTCCTTGAAAAAGAAAATGCAACATGTTGTACTGGTAAACTGATTGACAGCCTGCTCAGGAACGATGTGGCAGCTTAACTGTGCTCTAGTAAATTCAATGTTGCTTACTGTTGAGATATGGAGTGCAATTTACCATCCCCACCATTTCCTTTATTATTTCCTAGATAATAGAATTTTAACTACAAACTCAAATGACATTAAAAGTCCTTGAAGCATTCCATTATTAGAAATTTTCAAAATAATTAAAATAAGATGTCTAGGGAAAACAAATATTGTAAGTTAAAGTGGGATGAGAAACCCTGTAATGTTCTTGCTGTCTGTGCTATATTTTACAGATAAAAGTCAAATATCTGTGTTTCATAATGATTAAATGGGAGATTTAATTAAATTTCCAATTATTTGGTACTATACAAGTACATATTTAAAGAGAGCAGACGGAAAATAATATCCAGTTGAGATGAAGATTTGCAGAGACACTCTTTTAATTTTGTGGCACATAGAGATTTATGTCTTCTTTGAATGAGAGTTTTTCTTTTATTTTCTGTTTAGAAGGAAGCAGAAATTTGACAAGATTCTAGCCAACTGTACGAGGGTTGATCAATAAGATTATGGACAACTGCCATAATGAAAAAAATTCAAAATGTACATTAAGAAAAAATACACAGAGGAACACCTTAGGTCTTCCTCTACCAGTTAAGCTTGAAAATCGTCATATGACCTATGTCATTTATACATTTATTTGCTAAAATTTAACATATATACATCGGTAAATTTTCAATAGATTAGGATAGGGGTTATGTAACCGGAGCATCTGCCACAAGTTTTTGACATCAAGATCAATATAATTATATTGATGATTTTTTTTACATGTGTCGCCCCTGAGTCAGTGCAGTCTTGATTTGATGTCTGTGAACCAATATTTCTTATATTTCTTGAATATTCCTGCATGCTGTAACTGTCAGTAGTTTATTTGACGAAATCATAAATAGATATTGCAATATTGGCCTTTATGTAGTGAAGCATTGGCAGACAGGACCTCTAGTTATCATACCATCACTACTACTCACTTATGCCACTGGTAAAAAAATGCCTGACTTACAATTTCCCCGCTTGCATGTCTTTTCCAACAAATAATTTTGTGTCACAAAAACATCTTTGCTCTTTGTTTAAAATTATAGCACATATTTTATTGATTGGGATCCTCTATAAGTGAAAAAGTGATAATGATGTTTGTTTATAATGCTAATGAGAAATGGTGTAACCTTTAGGGAATGAAGTCATAAGATTTTAGTAACGTTTGCTGCAGTTATGTATGAACAACAAGAACTAATTATTTAACCTAAGGTGTATTGGTGGAATATGGTTGCTAAACAAAAGAAAGAAAAATACTTGCCTCATTCAAAGTTTTAATCATGTGTAAACAAGAATGATTAAATTTATTTTGAGTAAATAAAATGCATATAAAGTATATCAATGTTTTTAAGTACAAGTAAGATTTTTGCTAGTGCCTATTTACTTATTGGTCAACCCTCTTTAATTTATGCTTGTATATTAAGTTAATCTGGTATTTCTATAAAGGCATAAAACTTACTTATTGAAAAGTAAGAAAGTCTGTATCCAGCGATGTGCAGGCATGGTAATCTGAGGGTTCTTGGTTCAATTACCACTCATTCTGTACATTTTTAACTCCCTGTGACACAGTATTTGTTTCAATAATTTCAGAAATTATTATCCATCAGAGATTTATTTCCATTTCATACAGCATATGTATATATACATAATGTACATGTAAATGAAAGAAGGTCATGAGCAAAAAATTATACACAAAAAAAATTACAACGGACCTGCAATCCAGAGACCCGTGGTTCGAGTCTTGGCTGCAAAATGCCAATTTTTTGCCCCTATGGTAATAATAGTGATGACATCACAATAAAAGTAAAAAAAACTAAATTATATAAGGCAAATAAGCAGGAAGGAAACACAAAGGCCGCTGTGATGTAGTGGTTAGCATACTGGACCGGCAATCCAGAGACCCGTGGTTTGAGTACCGGCTGCGACATGCTGATTTTTCTTGCGATTTTGCTATGTATAATTTCCTGCTCATGGTACAGAATAAAAAACTTTTTGTAATTCACTGTAATAAAGTTGGGAGTGCTAATTGGGATCTATACTGTAATATAAAACAGAATACTGTTGATAGTAAAACATATCATTATATTGATTCAATATGTACTTTAACTCTCATTTATTTTTGGCACAGATACAATGTAAACAACATTTGTCCTTGAGACATGTTTTCTTTAATATTAATGAATAAGCATTTTGCATGATGATAAAGACTTACCAAGGTCACAGACTACTTTAAAAAAAAAATATTACATGTATAGTTATGTTTCTGTTAAATGATTAGTCATATACATTAACTGATATAATGACATTGATAGATCTGAGATAGAAAACTTAGTTATCAGTAATTATAAATTAAAGTGACTCCACAAGAGGTTACTTGAAGGGACCGAAAATATTTTTTTTTTTCAAGATTTTAGTACAACCTGTATGCAAAATTTCAGATCATTTACTCACTTTGCTTTCCATAAATCATCAGTTTTTATTGCACAGATTGACCCCCATATTGAAAAGAATTGCAATGATTTTCACTTATAATGCGCACGCTGACCCATTATCAATTAAGTACAGAGTATATTTACATATTTTCGTTGCATAGTTTTCATTTTAAGTGCACCCGTTTATTTTTGCAAAAAATTTCAAATTTTATGATTTTAGGCTATTAGACCTCCAGAGTCAGTCCCTTTAACTCTAAGCTAGTGTCCGTTATTTGTGATTTGTCTGAGTCACCAGACAGACCAGTCTGCATATCCAGACTTTATACTGTTGGCTGCATAATTTTAAATTCTACTGCACTGGACCACCTAGGGTTAATGAGATGAACATATGATCTTATCAGATGACCAAGCAGAACGCTAAAAGTATCCTACATGTATCAGAGTGGCCGCAGTTAATTTCTCTTAATTTATGTGTTTATGTGTTATTACTAGAATTAAGATTTATTCAATTATTCTTGTTAAATGGATTAATACAATTACTTAATAACTTCTGTAAAATGGATTAAATACCGCATTTATTTGTTCATAATTTTATTTAATGTGACAATATTCTGAATATAACAACTGACTTCTGTTTTTGATTTGATTATCCATTTAGGCCTATATTTTCCACATGGATTGCTACAAGAATGGGTAAAGTGTTCAGTTCCAGTAGGGAACTCCACTTTTCAAGAAGCCCAACAGTCGCTATATAACCAGTACAGTAGGTACTGAGGCGTACTGCGACGACCCCAGAGTTTGCGGACAGTAGGTCCAATATTAACTCTGCAACAGATTAGGAAAATCTGTTTCGTCATCATGGAATGATGGACAACAGTATGAAGCCTTGGCCAGATGATTGACCTTCCAAGTTTTATGCTACAACTACTACTACAACAACAAAGACAATATTGCTTTAACTTGAAGTTAACAAGACATAAAATTAATATTATATTACATGTATTTAACAATTTAATTTCTTGAGCCACGAACATACCAAAGTCATGTTTCTTCGGCTAACGAAATGCACATATCACAGCTTATAATTTATAAGACTCTTATTCTATTGGTTAAAAAGATCTGCAGTATCTTACTGTTTTAAATCTTACTTGATATAAGAAAATATCAGCTCTTGCTCACAAAATATAATTCTATGTTTAGTTGGGTAACTGTATGATAAGTTAAAATAAAAATTATTTGAATTAAAGATATAATATGCTCAAATTCATTGTATTTTTAAATATTGATAATTGTATTTTTAAATATTGATAATTGCTACACAGGCTCCTTTTAAATATAAAATAAACATGTTTTGACTACACACTAAGAAGATATCTTATGTCTTAAACTCTACACAATTTAGAGGCACAATAAGAATGTATAGTGTCAATAAAAAAAAAAATTAAGAAAGGGTCAACTTTACTTATATGCAGCTTCCCATAATTTCTGGGATAAAAATATTTTACTCTGAGATGAGTATAGTATATCTTTAACATGCTTTGGGCGGAAAAACAGTAAGTTGCATTTTACAGTATCATCCTTGAACAGGCTCATTCAAACCAAGCCTGCAACATTTTCATTTTTGCTGTTTTGGGCGTATTGTAGTGATTTTATTTGCACAAAAATGGTTTTATATTAGAGGAATATTCTGGAGCAAGTTTTGCATAGAAATGTCAAGAACTGTGTACTCCAAATTTGTTATATAAAATGGAATATGCTGAAGCTAGTTTTGCATAGAAATGTCAAGAACTGTGTACTCCAAATTTGTTATATAAGAAGGAATATGCTGAAGCTAGTTTTGCATAGAAATGTCAAGAACTGTGTATCCAAATTTGTTATATAAGAGGGAATATGCTGGGGCTAGTTTTGCATAGAAATGTCAAGAACTGTGTACTCCAAATTTGTTATATAAGATGGAATATGCTGGAGCTAGTTTTGCATAGTAATGTCAAGAACTGTGTACTTCAAATTTGTTATATAAGAGGGAATATGCTGGAGCTAGTTTTGCATAGTAATGTCAAGAACAGTGTACTCCAATATTGTTAAATAAGAGGGAATATGCTGAAGCTAGTTTTGCATAGAAATGTCAAGAACTGTGTACTCCAAATTTGTTATATAAGAGGGAATATGCTGGAGCTAGTTTTGCATAAAATGACAAAACCGTGTACTACAAACTAGTTATCTATATAAAAGTGAATATGCTGGAGCTAGTTTTGCAATAAATATCCAAACCTGAGTTTCTCCAAATTTGTTATATAAGATGGAATATGTTGGAGCATGTTTTGCATAGAAATGTCAAAACCCGCAAGTACTCCAAATTTGTCATACGAGAAGGAATATGTTGAAGCAAATTTTGCATAGATTGTCAAAACCTGAATACTCCAAATTTGTTATATAGGAAGATCAAATATGCTGAAGAAAGTGTTTTGCATAGAAGTGTCAAAAACTTGGAGTCCAAATTTGCTCTTGGGAAAACGCACCATTTGGAGCTGATCTTATGAAGGAATTGTTACTTTCCTTACGAAAAGTAAACACATATTAAATAACATTGGTTGTATATAGTGTGAGGTAAGAATCTCAGGGGCAACCATGAGTACATATACAAGAAAGAAAACAGAATGTGAGTATGCATTGTTTTTACAATACTCTAGAAACACTTTGAAATACCCTGAACATTGTAAGTTGATAACTTTCAATATTGGTACTTGCTTGAGACGGTTCAATAATGAAATTTATATTGAATAATTCTTTACCTGTATATCTCAAGTAAAGTACACTGACAATGTCGATTGTAAAGAACTTGCTTTTATTTTTAAGAAAATGACATGTCATTCGAAATGGAAGAACATGAAATAAGATATGAAAAGTTTTGAAGAAAATAAACATTTAATCACTAAAATATTTTTTAAGATCAGCTCCAAATGGTGCGTTTTCCCAAGAGCAAATTTGGAGTCACAGTTTTTTACATTTCTATGCAAAAACTTTCTTCAGCATATTTGATCTTCCTATATAACAAATTTGGAGTATTCAGGTTTTGACAGAATTGCAAATGATCTTCACTTATATGGCCGCACACTGACCCCCCCCCCCCCCCCCCCCCCCCCCAAAAAAAACCCAAAAAACAACAAAACAAAACATTTAACAAAAAAAAAAAAACACATTATCAATTAAGTACAGAGTATATTTACATATTTTCGTTGCATAGTTTTCATTTTAAGTGCACCCGTTTATTTTTGCAAAAAATTTCAAATTTTATGATTTTAGGCTATTAGACCTCAATGGAGTCAGTCCCTTTAACTCTAAGCTAGTGTCTGTTATTTGTGATTTGTCTGAGTCACCAACAGACAGACAGACCAGCCTGCACATCCAGACTTTATACTGTTGGCTGCATAATTTTAGATTTTTATAGTGTTATCTGAACTGGTTGTATGTGTATGGTCTATAGTTGCCAGCAGGATATCATATATAGGCATCAGTTTGAATGTAATCAATGCAGTAATTACCTTATAAACTCACCAATAAGTCTGTCCTCGTATAAGACATGGTCCCAATTTTACCTTCAAATCAACGGTTTTTGCTTTGACCCTCTATAAGTCTTTTTTTCCAACTTTTTCTATGAAATTTCATTTATGAAAAGTGAACATAATGGACAAGTATACACAAGATTTTAAAGGATAGGACACATTTATATGGAATATTTTGTTCATAATAAATGTTATTTCTTTATTTTTTCAGGGTTAAAACAGCTTTACAGCAGTTTACCTGACAAAGTGACAGTCAAACTGTACTAATTGTTGACCTCTCAACTTTCTATGTATGAACATTGGATACTCAATATAGATGATGATCAAGTTGAAAAGCTGAAAACTTTTTATGTGAACTATGGATTGAACAAATGGACGATTAAAGTGAAAATGTTTATACCTGTACATGTATGTAACATTAATAGTGGATGATTGGTTCTATTTAATTTATGAAAGTGTTTCATGTTAATGAATATATTGATATTTGTTAAAAGTTTCAGATAGGTGTTGTTATGTTGTTAATTTTTTTTCTGTTCTGTTTCACAGATTCATTATTGAATGGTTTATTTAACAAAATGAATTAACATGCTCTGGTGAATTCAAAATGGCTTACAGTCGTGATACAGAGGGTAAACTACAAAAAAACCCACAACCAACCAATGAATTAATGCCAAAATCAATACCATGTGTAAAAAACAAAGTTAACGAGCTTCATTTATTAAATAAGCTGAATTTTTATTTATTTAGATTCTTGTTTTTTGGTTGACCAGATTGCGTCCTGTTACATTTTCAAAGTGTTTTAGTAAAAAGACTATTGGTGGCAGTTTCGAGGATTGGATGAGTCACTTTGGTATTTGTATATTAATGACAAAAATTTATTTCTTATTCTATAAACAATATGTCTGTGATCAAATAAAGTTCCAATGCTACACCCATATGATTTACAAATATAAAATTTCCTCCTGCTATGCATTTCCTTGGGGAAATTGTATCCCATATATGGGAATTTTAACAAAATTGGGAACAATTTTTTGTGTGTATGTGAGCTGTTAAGTGCTACTAAATTATTATGCCCCCCTTCGAAGAAGAGGGGGTATATTGTTTTACTAATGTCGGTCTGTCTGTCGGTCCGTCAGTCTGTCGGTCTGTCCGTCGGTAGACCACATGGTTTCCGCTGATTATCTTGAAAAATATTTATCACAAAGTCTTCATATTTCACATAGTGATTGGTCATAACTAGTAGATGACCCCTATTGATTTTGGGGTCACTAGGTCAAAGGTCAAGGTCACAGGGGCCTTAAATGTCAAAATGGTTTCCGCTGATTATCTTGAAAAGTATGTATCACATAGTCTTCATATTTCACATAGTGATTTGTCATCACTAGTAGATGACCCCTATTGATTTTGGGGTCACTAGGTCAAAGGTCAAGGTCACAGGGGCCTTAAATGTCAAAAGGGTTTCCGCTGATTATCATCACAAAGTCTTCATATTTCACACAGTGATTGGTCATCACTAGTAGATGACCCCTATTGATTTTGGGGTCACTAGGTCAAAGGTCAAGGTCACAGGGACCTTAAAATGTCAAAATGGTTTCCAATGATTATCTTGAAAAATATGTATCACATAGTCTTCATATTTCACATAGTGATTGGTCATCACTAGTAGATGACCCCTGTTGATTTTGGGGTCACTAGGTCAAAGGTCAAGGTCACAGGGACCTTAAAATGTCAAAATGGTTTCCGCTGATTATCTTGAAAAGTATTTATCACAAAGTCTGGGTGCCGCAAAGTCTTCATATATCACATAGTGATTGGTCATAACTAGTAGATGACCCTTATTGATTTTGGGGTCACTAAGTCAAAGGTCAAGGTCACAGGGGCCTTGAATGTCAAAATGGTTTCCGCTGATTATCTTGAAAAGTATTTATCACAAGGTCTTCATATTTCACATAGTGATTGGTCATATTTAGTAGATGACCCCTATTGATTTTGGGGTCACTAGGTCAAAGGTCAAGGTCACAGGGGCCTTAAATGTCAAAAGGGTTTCCGCTGATTATCTTGAAAAGTATTCATCACAAAGTCTTCATATTTCACCTAGTTATTGGTCATAAGTAGTAGATGATCTCTATTGATTTAGGGGTCATTAGGTCAAAGGTAAATGTCACATGGGCCTTAAATGTCAAAATGGTTTCCGTTGATTTTTCCATAATTGAACACTTCCATGTACCCATTTTTGGCAAGTTTCTGTAACAAAATTACCAATTATGTGAGTCAATGGCTAGAAAGGGGGGTATATGTGTCGTTCGACATTCTTGTTTCTTTATACTTCTGATGTTGAAGGAATTTCACTATAGTCTTTAAGAAATTTTATGTAATGCCGGAAAAAATACTTTTTTTTCAAATTTAATGATTTTTGTCAGAGTTATGGCCCTTAAGTGATTTTTATTTTTTAAAGTATTGTACCAATTACTTCTCTTATACCACTTATGCAATTTTAATGAAACTTGACAGGATCGATTGGTACCTCAATTACTTGGGCATATTTAACAGGCTTTCCAGTTGAATGATTTTTGGTTGAGTTATGGCCCTTGAATTAAAAAAATACAACACATTTTGGCCTGTTAATGATTTTTGTGTTACACAGTAGCTGCAACATGCAATTGGCTATAATCAGTTGACATGTGTGATCACTGAACACTCTTGTCCCTACATCATGTATTATAGTTTTTTGGCAATCAGTTTAAAATACGTTGGATTCAACAATTGTTGATTCACTATAAATTATGTGTATTGTAAGATTATTTGTGCTGTATTGTATAAACTGTTTCTTTTATTTCAAGTTGGAATATTGTATACATTAATTAAAGTAAATTTATCCATTATGAAAGATCTTTAATACTGTGTTTAAAGGGACTCCACTAAGGGTTTATAATATAGAGGGAACAAAAAAAAAATTGTCTAGGTAATTTGATGTTGGACCAATAACTTGGGTAAAAAATTATAGATTATCATTTTATCAACAAGTATATTAATTTTATATATTATCTTTTGTGTAGTGTTTTTTTAGTGCTCCAGTTGATTTATGACATGTTTTCAAATTTTATGATTTTAGACTATTTGACCCACAGCTGAGTTCCTTTAATAATGTTGATGGTAGTTAGTATATTTTGTGACAACAAACCATAGAAGAAATATATATTTTGTATTGATGTTTGTAACTTTGAAATACATGATTCAATATTACATATATACATTTATTATATACTTTTAAATGAAATATTGAGAAATATTGATGAAATAAAATGCGTATTTTCATTTTCCGTATTTTCACTGTAAAAATTTATTTTTCACTGCAGTGAAACATATTTTCCGTATTTTCACTGGTGTCTTGCCGGACTACTTTCTTTTAAATTCTGCCAGTACTCAAAATTTAAGGGAAAGTCTTCCAAATTTTAATGTCCAGAAAGAGAAAAATGTATATAATAAACAGAAAATTCAAGTTTTTTCTATAAATACATGATTTAATTTTCATCTTGTGGCATGAAAATTACCATATTTCACTCGTGGCTAATGCCACTCATGAAATATTTATTTTCATACCACTCGATGAAAATAAATCATGTATTTTTAGAGAAAACTTGAATATCCTCTACATAGCATATAATAAATGGTTTTAGAACAAAATATTATCATTCGTCATATAAATATACATACTACATCACATTAGAACAACATTTTGTTTCAACCTAGAAAAGTTTCAACATTTTTTTTTCCAAGAAAAAAATTATAGGAATATCTAAGTCATGCATTTCTGTTGTTTCTTTCAGTATATGAAATACTTCTGGAAAATGTGTGCATAGTAGATTACTTCACTTAAATGTATTGATGCATCAGGATGTCATTTGTGTTATGTCTTATAATGTATTGCAAGATAGAGTAAATAGTATAAAGTGACTTTTTGTTGTTTTTGATTTGTAAAGTTAATCTGACACTGTATTTGATGTTGAACATTCCATGTAAGGCATTAATCATGGTAACTTACAGGAAAATAAATAGTTGTTACTCCAGATTTTGGATATTAAATTAAATTATCAAACTCTGGGTAAAGCCCAAACCTTGTAGGGGCAGTCAAATAACTAAATCCCTGCAAAATGAGCTGGACATGAACATATCCCTTGCCATATTTTATGCCAGACAAAACTGTGAAATTGCAAACTTGGTTTATTAAGCTTATTTTTTTTAAATTATTTTTTAACATGAGATGATATGTATGTGCAAGATGAAGGTCTGTATCTCATAGGTCAAGGTCACATATATAGGTCAAAGCCAAAATTCTGATCTATTTTTCATATCCAGTCAATAACATTGTCATTCTATGAGCACATACCACATAATTTTTGTGTCGCCTCTACGGAGTAGTGGCGACATATAGGGATCACTTCTCCGTCGTCTGTCTGTCCATCTGTCTGTCCGTCACAAAACTTGTCCCGACTACTCCTCATAAACTACTGGTGCAATTTCAACCAAACTTAACAAGAATGATCAGTACCAAGTCTAGTTGTGTATATTGTTGGCATTTTCCGGTTCAATGATTTTCGTCAGAGTTTTGGCCCTTATATATTTTTTAAAAGAATTGTACGGACTACTCTTATACCACTTATGCAATATCATTGAAAGTTACTTTGAAACTTAACAGGATTGATCTGTAGCTCAAGTCCTTGTGCATATTGCTCGGGTTTTCCGGTTGAATGATTTTTGGCAGAGTTATGGCCCTTTGATAAAAAGGTGTTTTTTTCTGTGTGTTGCCAGATACACAAAAGCTTGTCCGGACTACTCCTCATAAACTACTGGTGCAATTTCATCCAAACTTTACAAGAATGATCAGTACCAAGTCTAGTTGTGCATATTGTCATCATTTTCCGGTTCAGTGATTTTTGTCAGAGTTATGGCCCTTTAATAATTTGTATTTTTTAAGTTTGTCCGGACTACCTCTCTTATACCACTAATGCAATTTCAATGAAACTTTACAGGATTGATAGGTACCTCAAGTACTGGTGCATGTTTAACAGATTTTCTGGTTGAATGATTTTGGCTGAGTTATGGCCCTTTGATAAAAAGGTGTTTTTTTTTTTTTGTGTTGCCAGATACACAAAAGCTTGTCCGGACTTACTCCTCATAAACTACTGGTGCAATTTTATCCAAACTTTACAGGAATGATCAGTACCAAGTCTAGTTGTGCACTGTCCGTCTGTCTGTCCGTCTGTCACAAAATTTATCCCAACATGAAATTGGCCATCATGAGGCGACACATATGATTACTGATCGGTCTTGTTTATATTATACAAACTTTCAACAAAAACAACAGAGATATTGTTACAGTCATGTCAGCATTTTCTGTTGCAATCGGCAAATTAAGTTCTTGGTGTATTGTCTTCATACTTAGCCACAACACCCCTTGGGACAAGACCTTCAAATAGACCAAACTGACCTTGACATTCATTCTTTAATGATTGACCTTCAAGGTCAAATGTTAAAAATAAAAGGAAAAGTAAAAAATTTGAGCGTTGTCCCCGCAAATGTGGTTTATTGACCTCTTCAACTCTAAAAGATCATGTTTTTTAACATGGATTTAACATGGATATCTGCTCAGGCATCATATTTGTCACCTGATCTCTGTTAATATCAGTTCTTTGTTTTTTGCTCCAGTACTCTTCAATACTCTTCAATAAGGAGGTAAAGGCAGTGGAGCAGGAATAATGATATGGTTTTAATGAGACATTCTTATAAATGTAACAAAGTCTAATGAATCTGTCTAAAAAAAGGACAAGACATGAGTCTCAGGTGTGTAAACCATACCCTTCATTTAATTTTAATTTGTCTGCACGAAAATAATAAATTAAAACTTTCATGATTTGTATTTATTAAAATACTGTTAAATACATGTTTTTTACAATCTTTAACAAATGAAAATAATTCAAATTAATTCGCTAAACGTAATTATATTGCAAGGTGTAAGAAAAATATAAATTTTACTTTAAGTTTTAAATATTATATTGTTTCATGTTAACCTAAAAATATAGGTTCCAAGAAGAAATCAGCAAGACTAATGATAAGTTTTAGTCATTTTGATCAAAACAAAATAGTTATTTCTTCATGTCTCAGAAATCTCCTGTAGCTTTACATTTTGTTAAATTCTTAACTTAAATAGAAAAGTAAAACTGTAATATTTGAAATCTATGTTTAAAGACAAAAAATTTGATATTAATTTTAACTATATTAGTTAAGAATTTAACAAAATGTATTTTAAAACAGTTTACCTATTTACTTTATATGATATTAATTATGATGTATTACATAATTTTATATAAGAAAAAAGGCACATCATAATAATTCCTCCCAACTTATTTAGCTTTGGACCCCAAAGTTACATTTTTTATAAAATAGGCACATAATAATTCTGATATAACAGAAGTGTAATGTTATCACTTAAACTTTGAATATTATACCCCAAAAATAACAACCACCCTAAATTTTCATTGAGGTTTATTACATTGAATTTCATTTAAAATCAGAATTGAAAATGAAATACAAGTAATGTTGAGTCAAAATCTTATGTTATCTAAAAGCCAGTATTGGTTTAATCACGGATTGTAATATAAATCCGTGGTTTCATCTAGAACCTGGTCTAGATCATCATATTTCTCGTATTATCGACATGTTTTCTGTGACATTTGAGTTTCTTTGTCAAAGGCTCACTTTGACCTAAACTTGCTTTAATTCATTAAGAACAAAAAGAGAACCAACAATTATTTTGGGTGTCCAGTTACAGTTATGAACACAAAAGCATTGGCCATAGGTATTGAAACATATTATGCTTCTCTAGCATTTTTGCGTTTAGTCCATAAAATTCCTATTAAATGTCCCCGGGGCTAAACATTTTCCGAAAGGGGGGCTATTATTGCAACACATTTTTTCCTAAATCCAAAAATCATTGTACAAATACATTTAGTGTTAGCAAGTGTTGGTAATATAACGTTAACAAGAGGGCCATGATGGCCCTGAGGTCGCTCACCTGTATAAAGGCCCCCCCAACCCCCAACGTTGCAGGGCCAATTTAACCCAAGGGCTTTTATTTGCACAAACTTGGTAGACACCAATAAGAAGATGTTTCATGCTAAACATCTAAGCTCTCGCTCATTGGGCTTTTTAAAAGAAGATTTTTTTAAAGTTTTTACTATACACATATAGTTAAAAACAATGACATCCCTGGGGCCGGGCCAGTTTTGACCCCAGGGCTTTTATTTAAACAAACTTTGTAGACACTTACTAGAAGATGTTTCATGCTTAATATCTAAACTCTAGCTATTTGGGTTTTTTCAAAGAAGATTTTAAGTTTTTGCTATACACATATAAAGAAAATCAATGACCCACGGGGCGGGGCCAATTTTGACCCCAGGGCTTTTATTTGAACAAACTTTGTAGACACTCACTAAAAGATGTTTCATGCTTAATATCTTAACTCTAGCTATTTGGGTTTTTTCAAAGAAGATTTTTTAAGATTTTGCTATACACATATAAGGAAAATCAATAACCCCCGGGACGGTGCCAATTTTGACCCCAGGGCTTTTATTTGAACAAACTTGGTAGACACCTATTAGAACATATTTGATGCTAAATATCTTAGCCATAGCTCTTTGAGTTCTTTAAAAGAAGATTTTTTAAGTTTTTACTATATGCATATAGGGAAAATCAATGACCCCCCAGGGCGGGGCCAATTTTAACCCCAGGGCTTTTATTTAAACAAACTTGGTAGACACCTATTAGAACATGTTTGATGCTAAATATCTTAGCCATAGCTCTTTGAGTTAATTAAAAGAAGATTTTTTAAGTTTTTACTATAATCATATAGGGAAAATCAATGACCCCCCGGGGCGGGGCCAATTTTGACCCCAGGGCTTTTATTTGAACAAACTTGGTAGACACTTATTAGAACATGTTTCATGCTAAATATCTTAGCTCTTACTCTTTTGGTTCTTTAAAAGAAGATTTTCTAAGTTTTTACTATATGCATATAGGGAAAATCAATGACCCACCGGGGTGGGGCCAATTTTGACCCCAGGGCTTTTATTTGAACAGACTTGGTAGACACCCATTAGAACATGTTTGATGCTAAATATCTTAGCTCTAGCTCTTTGGGTTCTTTAAAAGAAGATTTTTTTAAGTTTTTACTATATGCATATAGGGAAAATCAATGACCCCCCGGGGCGGGGCCAATTTTGATCCCTGGGCTTTTATTTGAACAAACTTGGTAGACACTCACTAGAAGATTTTTCATGCCAAATATCTAAGCTCTAGCTCTTATGGTTTTTTAAAAGAAGATATTTAAAGTTTTTTCTTTCGGTTGCCATGGCAACCAGAGTTCTGCATGGAATTAAATTCTTTGAACAATTTTTAAAGGTGACCACCAAAGGAACATTCCTGTGAAGTTTGGATGAAATTGGCTTAGTGGTTTATGAGGAGATGTCATTTAAAATAAAAGTTTACGGACGACGGACGGACGGACGACGGACGGACGCCGGACGAAAAGCGATCACAAAAGCTCACCCTGTCACTTTGTGACAGGTGAGCTAAAAAGTGTTAAGGCTTTAAGTTCATATGATACATTTTGTCTTTACTATAAAATAAAACGGAATCTGAAGGATTTAAATAAAATTATGGATTTACTCATGAGTGCAGAAGGAAAGTATGAGTAGATTTTTTCCATATCAAAATGCCTGGAGGCCTTTATTAGGGGAGGGGCGTTTATTAGAAATTTTACAGTATTTGGTATATTTTGTAATACTTAAAGTCAAAGTTCTGCTTTGTTTACATTTTTCTATAATAAATAATTTCACAGTCCGTGCAATTTTCTTTTAGTGATAAGCATCTAACATGCCTTAAGTTAATTAAATCTTTTATTAAAATATAACCATACACATGTTGGTCTTTTTTTTAAGGCTTAATGTTCCTTTAAATGTTTTCCCTGATAAAACTGTTAACGAAAACAGAGCACTGCATTATTACAGCAGAAGAATATGACAATTTTTTGTATTCTCTTGAGGAATAGATTAATTATCAGGAAAGATGAAAGGCAAACTGGCTAATGATGATATCTTTATACATTGATACAATTTTCTGATGCATTAATGCGGTAGTTAACATAATGATCTGACAATTTTCTGTAACATTACACGCTGATAATTGATGTTAACATATTGCATTATTTTAGAACTACTTCATGGGAAAATATTGAGATTTTATCTAAAAAATTGCAAACTCATGTTTGATTCAATGATTTCACATTGAGGCAAAGGAATTATTTATTATGCTAGAAAAGACTAATACATGTTCTATAATGAGGAGTATATGGAGTTCATGCGTCAGAATAATAACTAGGAATTGCTGACCACATGGGTTCAAAACCCATTCCGGCAAGCCATTGTTTCCTTAAGCAATATATTAAACCATACTAATTTCATAGTACTGGTTAGTTCCAGAAACAGATTTGAGAATGTTTCAAAATGCTTAATGATAACTTCCAACACAAACTGAAATAAACTAGAGCTATCACTAAATGTGATTATAGCCCTGCAATTAAGACTGCTTTGGAAATGAGGAAGTTACTGTACTAGTAACAGAATACCTTGTAAAAGAATTGAAATAGAGTTATGGTTGTGGGCAATTAAAGATAGTTGTGGTTCTTGTATGTTTTCTTTCAATGTGGTTGACCATTGATGAAGTTTTATTGAATAACTCTGTAATAAGTCCAGAAGGATGGTTCTTGAGCACTGCACTTCCTCTTATTGTGCTTGACCATTGTTTGAATTCTAACTAGTACTTTTCAAGTTATGCTCTGGACAAGGAAAACTATCAAAGGGCAATAACTCTGTAATTAGTCAAAATGGAGTTATGGTTCTTGTGCACTGCACATCCTCTCAATGTTCTTGACCATTGTATGAAGTTGTATTGAATTCCAACTAGTGGTTTTCAAGTAATGCTCCAGACAAGGAAAATGCAACACACTGACCGACTGACCGACTGACCACCGAGTGACTCCTTTATACCCCACCCCCCAAACTTTGTTTCGGGGTATAATAAGTATAAACTACAAGAGTACAGAAGCCATGACTTATGCTTATACTTCAGATAATTCTTTAGTAATATGTCTTTTTCTGGTCCCTAAAATTATGCGACCAATGCTTGTCCCTTAAATAATGCAACCAATCTTTGTTTTTAAATAATGCAACCCATGATTGCCCCTTAAATAATGCAACCCATTCTTGATCCTGAAACAATGCAACCCATTATTGTCCCTTAAATAATGCAACCCTTTCTTGTCCCTGAAATGATGCAACCCATGATTGTTCCTGAAATAATGCAACCAATGATTGTACCTGAAATAATGCAATCCATGATTGTCCCTGAAATTATGCAGTCTATGCATAACTGTTTTTGTCAGAAATAATCAAACCCATGTTTTGCCTGAAATAATGCAAGCATATATATTTTTCTCTGAAATAATTAGTTTCCTCTGCAATGTAGCAAGGATGTAACTATATACCTACAGTGATATACAATTATTGTTTAACATGTGGGGAATATTCAGTCTATGGGCCTGGCTATTTTGATATTCACAGGTGCAGAATGCTGAGGTAAATATCACATATTCTGCCACAGTGAATATCACATTAGCAAGATCAATAGACTTGAATATCTTCATAAATTATATGACTACATGTTTTCCAATTTCAACAAGCCTTATAATGGAAAGCAAAGAAATTATTTTTGTGTTTTCAACATTAAGAACAATGTTTTTCCTTTTGTAAAGCTTGAAAATATTCATAAGAATGCAAAAAAAACAGCAACCTTTTAAAACATTTTTGTATTTTGGACACTTAAAATTGTTATCAGAATCTGTAATTTACACATGATGTCCATTTCATATAACATTGCTTTTGTTTGGGCGGCTCATACCCTTTATCCTATTATGATTGGTTTCTAATAATAGGCAACTAAATTTAGCGCCATTCTAAGTAACATTGTTGATGACAGTATCACCTACAGTCAAGGTCGCTTGATATTGACTGCCAATCTCAGTCTGGCAGTCACAACACAAGATATTGTTAGTCATATATTAGGGTAATTATTTATGATAATTAATATGTACCAATAATATATATCTTCAGACATTAAGCAAATTAACAAGGTGGCATGTTTCTGGTGGTTGCATATTATCAGAATGTCAATGATTTTGTTGTGTTTTTGCAGTACCTGAAATGATGCCAAGATTACATCTATTTTAGGCTTTAGGAATACAATCTAGACTAACAATTTTCTGTCAGAAAAAAAAAAGTATGTATGACATAAATGTAGGACACTGTTGCTGGATGTCTGTGACAGTATGCCAGTGAAGGACTACAGCACTTGCTGCAGCTATAATTGGATCCTAGAGATGGGAGTGGCTATGGTCACTGACTTAAAACCAATTGCCCCACACCACTGTGAGTTTAAATCCTGCCAAGAACATTTAAGATTCATTTGTGAGGAAGCTCAGCTGTTGAGTTCTTAAAACTGCTCATGACTGAAATAACTGATATAGGGGCACCTGACATCTGCCTGATTTGTTAGTTTGTTTTCTGTTTGTTATTTATTATTTTTTACACCAATTAAAACATATTTCTATTGTCTCTGTGGCCAATTCATCAAACTGACTTTCCTGGATAACTAACCAGTAATTACCAATTTTTCTGTAAGTGAATGACTACTTATCTCACATGATTTCTGAATCAGTGGTGAGAGACAAATGACTATAGCACTCAATGTTGGAGATCACTTGTCACTGAAAAATTATACCTCACCCGAGGATCGCACCAACAACCTTTGGATTACTCATCGAATGTTTGCTCTTTTGGAATAATCAGGTGGAGTCTTCCTGAACAAGTAAAGGTGATAAGTCTCAATATCGATCTAACCTTGTTGTAAAAAATTACTTTGAAAAAATGTATCAACCAAACAATGTATTTTACATGTAGGGTGTAGCAATAAAAGATTTCAAAAGAGAATGATTCTACAGATTACTTGTTCTTGTCAAGCATGTAATGACAACAGATATACAATGTACCTGGTAATTTGTAATTTGTTAATACAGAATTTATTTTAGTTTGATTGTGTAGGAAGCTATATGTTTATAAATGTTCCTGAAACCAACCAGTACTGAGTAATGAGTGTAAAATTGCTTGCTCAAGGAAACAACAGAATAGTCCCTGACGGGGTTTGAACCTATGTGGATAGCGATTTTTAGATTACTAGTCTGATGTGTTGTTAATCACTTGGTTTGGTTTAAACATATTTAACCTCAATTGTGAAACAAGTTCTTGCAACTGATATTAATCACTTTCTCAAGTCCGCTTCCTGGAATCAAACAATACAGGTGTCATATGAAGAAACCTGGTCTCTGGGTTGACACAGGCAATCTCTGGATTGAGAGGCAGACACCTTAACCACTAGGCAACGGCTCCCCTAATCATTTGGCCATGCCGCCACACAAATAACTGCTTATTGATAGGCAGTACAAAATGTATTTCATTATAAACTTACTGCATTCCAGCTGTTATTCCTATTATGTACATTATTACAGTATTCTAGAAAGACACACAAAAAAAAACAATGTTGTATGAATGCTACTTGCAGCAGATGTCTGTTTTAATCATACACAAACTTAGCAGGCTACATGCAACAGTCACTTGTTCCTACAATAGAAACACTGGGGAGTGTGGAGGGAAATGAGCTGTGTTTAAACTGCCAGCTGTCCCCATATTGCTGGTTGAGTAAATGCAGTGTTTTGCGACTATACAGACAAAATTGAAATTATCCTAGAAGTTGTTGTAAACAAACTTTTTTACTTACAGTGTCCATTTTTTAAAAGTTAAATTGACAATATATATTTTTATATGAATAGTGATTAAAACAACTTAAATGAATTAAAATATCTCTTAAATTAAGTTAAACTTTATTTTACATGTAACTATAAATATTTTGATAATGATGATTAAAAATATATTCTATAACACCATGCCAAATATATCTCTTATTATTATTGTCCAGAAATTGGTCTTCAAATGAAGACACATAATTGTAATAAAAGAGCCATGATGGCCCTGAAATCGCTCACCTGTATATAGGTCCCCAGGTGGGGCCAATTTTAACCCAAGGGCTTTTATTTGAACAAACTTTGTAGAAGATGTTTCATGATAAATATCTATTTCTTTCGGTTGCCATGGCAATCAGAGTTCTGCATGGAAATAAATTCTTTGAACAATTTTTAAAGTTGACTACCAAAGAAACATTCCTGTGATGATTGCATAAAATTTGCTCAGTGGTTTATGAGGAGTTGTCTTTTGAAGTAAAAGTTTACGGACGAAGGGACACGAGACGAAACAAAAATCACTTTGTGACAGGTGAGCTAAAATCCAAACATTTCATGTATTAACCAATTAGTTTCCTGCCTCAATTCAAAGCCGAGAAAGATAAAATATCTCTTTACAGCATATAATCTTCTGTAATCACTAAATTATTTGTAAAGGATTTTTTTTTATGTTTTCTCTTTGCATCTCACTGCATCTGTGTGTTTGTCAGCTGTCATCTCTGATAAAACAATCAAACCAAACCATAATCAATAAACCAGAAGAAAAATGAGCTTATGAGAGGAAAAAAGATTGATTTAGCAATAAAGACAAGGGGAAAATTTTCTCATTAAAATCATTTCTGTAAGCTTGAGCAGTGATGTGATTTTTATATCATTTTCCAGTTAGTGTAATAGTATATACTAGTATACTCGTACAATGATTTCAATCTTGAAATAATTACTCTGGATTTTGTGCCAATGATCTGACATTAATGTAATACTTTTATCAGAATAGAGACATTTACTAATATGGCCTGACTTTTTGAGACATGTCCTCCTGTACGTCTTTAAAGGCAATTGTCCTTCTGTTTTTAGAGACATGTCCTCCTGTTTTTAGAGGCATGTCCTCCTGTTTTTAGAGGGATGTCCTCTTGATTTTAGAGGCATGTCCTCTTGTTTTTGAATGTCCCCCTGTGTTTGTGTTTTAGAGGCATGTCCTCCTGTTTAGAGGCATGTCCTCCTGTTTTAGAGGCATGTTCTCTTGTTTTTAGATAAAAGTCCTCCTGTCTTATTGAGACATGTCCTTCTGTCTTTTAGAGGAATGTCCTCCTGTTTTTATGTCCTTATGTGTTTTAGAGGCATGTCCTCCTGTTTTATAGACATGTACTCCTGTCTTTTAGAGGAATGTCCTCCTATTTTTATGTCCTTATGTGTTTTAGAGGCATGTCTTCCAGTTTTAAGAGGAATATAGTATTGTACTTCTGTCTTTTAGAGGCATGTCCTCCTGTTTTAGAGGCATTTCTTTCTGTTTCAGACATGTACACTTTCATTTCAGATAACAGACCCAATTTGTAACACACGGTTACTATTAAGACACAGTTACTTGTTTTAAGACTCAGACATGCTGTATTTTATAAGCCTCTGTTCCTACACATCATAAATCAAATGCAGGCCAAGTTTCATTCAGCACCAACATAGTATAGGTCATGTGGCGACTTTCCAGGACTGGTATACTGGTGGAGAAAGACCTACGTGCCATGCCCTATGTGCATTATTTCAGGCATGAACTGGTACCTGAACTGGAACCTGAGTAGGTATACAGGTGGAGAAATACCTACCTGTGAAGCCCTATGTGCATTATGTCAGACATGAACTGGCATCTGAGTAGAACCACCAACATTCTGTAAAACAGGCTGGATAGCTTTTGCAGATGAAAGAATCAAAAGTCCCTGTTTGGATTCGAACCCACAGCAGTGAACGGCAAGTGGTTTGAAGTCAACAACCTTCAGTGTATCCACTACATATAAACAGTGGACCTAATAAAATAATAATAAAAGCTTGAATGTCTGTATAATGTAGTGTTGAGTCACTAATTGTTTAAGTCAGGACAGTGGTACTCGGAGAAAAATGTATGACATAAGATGTGATTTTTTTTATTCTATTGTATTTCATTTTTATCATATAAGTCATAAACATTATAGTGAATCTTATACACAACAAGACATTAAAATGGTGAAAAACATACCCTAATGTACAAAATAAAAACAAAATTTTATAGCCGCAAATTTACACTTATTTTCTTTAAGAAATTTATTATTTACACAATTACCCAGAAAACTCTTGTAAAAATGAAAAAAAAGCATTAATACCTAGATTTATTATAAAGTAAAAACATTTGAAGGAGTAAATGAGGGTATTAATCAGATAGTAAAATATTTTCATCTTTTACTAATTTGTCAGATTTTTCCTTTCACTCCCATTTTTATATTAAAATGAATTGTAAAAAAAAACTCAAAAGTAAACAACTGCAAATTTGTGGTTAAAATAATAAAAAATATCACCAATGTAGTAAATACAAAAAAAGAAATACTTACAGTAATATTAAACAAATGAAAATAACAACAAAGTTTATAGTAACTATGTATACATGAATTTTGAACAAATGAACATGTGCAATACAGGTAGGGGGGAAATATGGGAGAAAAAAAAGAAGTTTCAATACATGTAATGATAATGTTAAAAAGAGATTTATCTTAAAAAAAAAAAAAAAAAAAAAAAAAAAAAAAAATCCATTAAAAAAAGTTCATAATAAATCAATAACAGAAAGAGAGCAATTAAACTCTACTTCAGCTGACATGTTAAATAATTTTTAAGATTAGCTGATAATTTTGTATAATCAGTAAAAGTCTCAAGTACATCAGCACTAACTATCTCAAAATGGCAGGTGAAGCATAAATCATAACTGACTTAAAGCCTAAAAGCTTATATCAATAATGTAACTCGACTAAAGTAAAATAAATGGCTTTGACAGTCAATCTAAGATGGCTGTCTCCATCAAAACATGTTTTTATATAATTTTTTTCATGAGATAAAAAAAGCTTTTACGTATTGATTATTATCTCCTATCATGTTATAAAATATTGTAAAAAGAGGTTCTTCTTATGTTTTTTTTTAAATAATATATTATGCTCAAATTTAATTTTTGAAAAAACAACTGATAATTACTGTAGTTACCATCTTGTGTTTGAAATGTACCATAAACATCTTTTGTAGACACACAGAGAAAATATGTTATGTTTTTAACTCAGCAAAATACAGGTATGAATACATAGTGTCATTAAAATACTGGAATATTTATAAGAATAGACCAAATTAATTTGACAAGTAGGTGATGCAGCTTCCCAAGCTTAGTCACTTTTTTCAAATTAGACATATTCAGGAAGAATTTACTAGAGGACACTGGTCAATTTCCACAAACTGAAGTAAAGATACTCTATGTCAGCATATTGGACTTTCCACACTGCCTAAAGTTAATGCAAATGGAACTCAAGACACTGTCAAATATTTATGCAAATGAAACCAAAGATTCTGTCCAATATTTATGCAAATGGAACCAACTTGTCTGTCCAATATTTATGCAAATGGAATCAAAGACTGTCCAATATTTATGCTGGAACCCAAGATTCTGTCAAATATTTATGCCATTGGAACCAAATAAACTATCCAATTTTAACATATTGTGACGTCATCGTCACGGCATGTAATCATTTACAATGACAATTGTAAAAATAGTGAAGAGGACTTTTAATTACTTTTATTTAAATAAATGATAAAGATTGCAATAATTAACTATATTTATTTTGTAATATTGACATGTTCAAATACTTATAAACATCTTATATATATGTTATATTAACATAATATTATCATGTCAATTCAACCTGAAACATTGCAAAACTCGTAATCATTATCACATGTGTTTAATTAATGTACATGTCCGCATCGGAACATGTGACTTTTTATGTTGTTATTTTCTATCGTATATATCGTTGTATTTCAGCGTCAGACCTTGAGATTTTTGATACATACTGTTTAAGTTCATCCTTTGTCACATTCCTCCATCGTTCCTTACAGCTGACATTTTGTATTATTGTTTATTTTTAAGTTATTTTCCAGATTTCTCCGATCACCTGTTCTTGTGCATATCCATCTTCTTCGTTTGCGCATGCTCCGTGTCGGGTCATAACTTATATTTCGGATTATAAATTCTACGGACCTCTTTTTCACCGGGTCAGTGTTACCTACGGCGCATGCCCAGCATCGGGTCAAAGGGACCCTCTGCGCATGCCCCGGGTCAAATCAACGCTAAACTTCAGTTGCGATCCAGGTTTCCTAGAGAGCAGCCACGCTCTGATTACTCTCAGAATTTAAATAATTATTTTTGATCTTATCACCAGTTTTCTTCAGAAACCTAGGTACTAAGAACTTTCTGGCATTTTTTTGCCGATTAAGTAAACTTTTCAATAGTAATTTTTTGTAGGAAATTAAATTTACGAGCTTTTATTAAATTTTCACATTTTGTCATTTTCGTCGAGGTCTGACAGCTTAGGAAGTTAAGATACTGTTAAATAGTTAAATATTTGTTAAGTTTTTCTCGAATTCTATTAATTGTTATTCGCTCCTTAAATAAATTTACTTTTTGAGAATCAAATAACTTTTGTTATTTTCTGGTCGGCTCGGTCGATCGTTGAAACGTGCGCTCACCCGCTACCAGGGGAGAGTCTTTAGTCTACCCGCTACCAGGGAG